>NW_011888846.1:2869192-2878680 GCF_000151845.1 Pteropus vampyrus | reverse complement strand
GACGCGTGTCCAATGCATTATGCTGAGGGAAAACCCAATCTCAAAAGTTCACGTGCTACGTGATTCTATTTACATGACATTCTAGGAAAGACAGAGAAATAGAAACAGACAACAGATCAGCAGTTGCCAGAGTTTAGGGAAGGCAGAAAGGTCTGAATACAGAAGGCAGCACGAGGGAAATCGGTAGGTATAGGAATTGTTCTGTATCCGTGGGAAGTGGTGCTTACAAGAATCTATATGTGCATAAAAACGCATAGACTGTCACTAAAAAAGTGTCTTTTGCCGTATGGAAATTAAAATTATTTTTTATAAAAGCAAAAACGAAACTAAACCCACAACGAAACTCGGCCCTCTCCTCGCCGCCCCCGGCCTTCACTCCTGTGAGCGCAGGTAGGAAGGGCCTACGGTGAAGCCTGCAAGGACCAGGGCAGGGCCTGGCTCGGAGCGGACACTCAGGAGCTTAATTTCCTGCCCTACCGTTCACGTGGCTTTGGAATTATCGCTGGCCTGTGAAACGCCATTAGCTCGTCATCCATCCCTGTGTGCTTGTTTTTTGATCCTTAGACATCACCACTCAGAAACAGCTGAGCTACCCTCACGTCTCCCTAAAGGAGAATTTATTCCCTGAGGCCAAGGCCAATACAGAGTCCCTTTGGGGGCACAGAGGAAAACTTGTCGCCCAGTAGATCCGGGGCTGCTCCCGGCTGGTGGGCGGGGCCCCGCGCGAGCTGTCGCGGGGCTGAGGCAGTCGTGGGCTGCGGCAGTCGGTGGCCTTGCGCGTGCAGCGTGCCCACCATCCCCCACGAGGGCGCGTCCTGTCACGCCTCAGTGCGTGGACTTCCTCCAGACCCACCTCCATTGCCACCTCCTCTGTGCTGCCTCCCCTGACCGCCGCGTCCCCCTTCCGTCTCCCCAAGTACGTTATTGATCCAGCAGGTAGGGACTGCGCACCTGCTTGCTGGAAATAGGACCGTGAATAGGATGGAGAAGGAGAAAGGCCCCCGCCGGGAGGGGCTCCGTCCTGACGATAAACGCATAGGTGCGTCTGCGGTCACGGAGGCCTCGCCCAGGAGCTGGCCCGGAAGCAGGGACTTAAAGGACGCCCCCTCCCCTCGGCCGGCCCCAGGACGTTGCGTTCTGCATGGTCTCTCCTGGGAAGGGCCACCAGACTTGGCAAGTGAAAGTATTGCACGGGACATACTTGTACTAAAAATGTGTGCTTCCTCTATCTGAAATGCAGTTTTAACTGGCCGCCCTGGATTTCGTCAGGCAGCCCCTTCACCTTACGGCTTCCCTGCCCTGTGAGTTCAGGGAAAGAGGGCTCTGGTGCCCTTAGGGCCCAGGACTGGCTGGCTCGCAGGAGGTACTCTATAAACAATGAAAACCGGGCCCCGTAAGTGGATTAATGAGCTGCACGGTCTCCCCCTTATCCGAGGGGGGCACATTCCAAGACCCCCAGTGGATGCCTGCAACTGCAGATAGCATCACACCCTATAAATACTAGGTTTGTTCCTACACATTCATACCTATGTCAAGTTCGGTTTATAAATTAGGCACAATAAGAGATTAATAACAATGATAGAACAATTATAACAGTGTACTGTGGCATCCCCCGCCCTCCCTCTCTGACGACTGTGACAGATGCTCTGTGACTAGGAGGTGGCCATGTGTACAGTGTAGACACGCTGGATGAAGCAATGGGTCATGTCCTGGGCAGAACAGAGTGGGGCGAGATTTCATCACGCTACTCAGAACCACGTACGATTTCAAACTTATGAATTGTGTATTTCTGGAATTTCCCATTTAATATTTTTGGACGTTTGAGCACACACAGGTATCTGAAACCAGGGCCTGGTTAGCGGCAGCCGGAGGGGTGACTTGGCTGGAGGGGTGCTTTAGCTGCCTCCTACACTCTCCACCAGTGCCTCCCCTGCCTCCCCCCATAAGAATAAGAAAAACATTTTAAATGTGAAATGTGTCATATGGAAAACTGACATTTTCTCAACTTTATGTACGTGAACAAGAGCATCTTTGAAAACTTTATTAGTACGCAGCGTACAGTCTAAGAAGGGCTGCCCCATCAGTCCCCTGGCCTCCCTCTTCCAAAAGAGCTCCCCTAAGCCCTTTTTCTATTGAAATCTTGGCGCTGGCACAAATAGCCGGTGAGTAGGTGTTTATTATACGAGGCCGTGGCATGAAAAAGTCTTGTGATTCTGGGTGTCTGTGTGTATCTCCTCACGGGGCCGGTGCCCTGTTCCCAGGCCTGGCACGCCGCCGCAGTTCAGGAAATGCCAATTGAAAGCCGGACTGACTATCAAGAGCGACAGATCATTCCTGGCACGAAAGCTTTCACCTCAGGTTGCTGCTGCGAAGGAAGGCTGCTTCAGAAGCAGACCCCATGTTGCCCTCTGGGCGTCAGCCCGCCCATCCAGGCCCAGCCTAAGCTGCGGGTTTTACCCGGCAGCCCAGAAAGGGTGTGGTCTAAACCGCCCAGCAAGTTCTGTGAATAAGCCCAGTCTTCACTCACACTCATGAAAGGAGCACTGTGCTGGGCCACCTCAGCCACTGTTAGTTTCAACTCAGAAGGAGAATGTTGTTGCTTGCGCCTCTTTTGAGTTTTAAAAAGGACAAGGAAAGGCACTGTATAGAGTGCTGCTTTTTTTTTTTTTTTCATTACTCCAAACTGATGGAAGTTGAAAACCTTGCATTTACTTGTGAATTGCCAGTCTGTGTATGGAGGAGAGTAAAGATTTGAAGGGTCAAAATTATTGTCATTTTCCTTGTCTCTCCAGAATTTAATTTTCCATTGAGCATTCTTTATTTATTTCTGGGTAGCTATGTCTTTATCTGGTGCATTTTATGACTGGAGATGCTGACAGCTGCTCTCTCCCACATCACGAGCTGAAGTCGGATGAGCCAAGATGGTGGCACAGCACTTACCTGAAGTTAGGGCCTAATTTATGCATGGACGACGACCCCGAATGAGCACAGAAACATGGTATGTCATGGTGTCAGAGACTAACTCAAAGACATAAAATTATTAGCACACTGTTGCATGCAAGGGAAGCGAATAATAGATTCATTTCGTATATTGAAGGCAAAATTAAGAGTTAAATGCAAAATAGAGGAGAAAGAAAAACTGAAGACAAGCTAATAATGAACTTTGCACAGTCTCGCCTCACTGAATAGCACAGAAGTCGTGTCACGCTGCAAATGGAGAGACTTGCTGGAAATCTAAACTTGCTCAAAACCCACCCTCTAGGATGCTAGGGAAAGCCATTTATGGAGAGATGTCTCACTAGAGGCGCCAGGAGGGATGCTGGGGGAAGCAGCTGGCCTCTGTGCACTACAGGAGTTTGCCTTTTCTTGGGTAAGCTGCTGATCAGGCATCTAGCTAAGAAGGCAGTCAGGATGTCCTGCCCTTGGCAGCTGGACAGGGCATCAAAGAAGGTAACTCCAGTGGTTTATGGGTTCTCCAGGGCCCGAGTGTGCAAATGTGCTGTGTACGTGACAAGCCGCCTGTTATACGGGTCTGTCCCATGACCCTTATAAAAATTTCTCAGTGGCAAATGAATGCAAACAACCTAAATGTCCAAGAAAGGGAAACCTAAATAAATTACAGCATAGGATACCAAAGATCATTTTAAATGTTGTAGTTTAAGGAAATGTTTTGGTAAAAGAATATGTAATAATGTGGGAAGTTGTTTGCGAAGTTATACACTGTTAAAAATAAAAAGTAGATTTCAAAATATTATATACAGGAAGTTCTGGGTAAAGGTGGCAAAATAAACACATGTGTATGCTTTTTTGGTTCCTCCCCATACCTTACTAAAACAAAAAAGGATCGTTTCCCTAAATAAGCTCTTTATGAGAATCTTAGCAATGATATTGATATAAATCCTCCATAGAGGATAACAAATAAATAAAAATTTGCTTTAAAGTGAGACTAAAGAAACATAAACCTGGGCCTGTAATTAGAGCCTCCAATGGTTATTTTCTTAAAGGCATGCATCTTCAGAGACAGGGAGGAAGAAAGGACGAAAAGGACAAAACGTGGAAGCGCATGGATGAATGTGCTCCACACAGGAGAGTCCGTCCAAGGAGATTTCCAACATGATGTGCAGGCGAACCAGGCATAAAGGGCGAAAAAGTCTGTGGGAGCGGGTCAGAAAGCTCGAGGGGAGATTTCTTACAGAAGGTGAAATTATTAAAATAATGTTTCAATTTGTAGAGAGGAGATGGAGTCAACTGGCAGAGCTTTTTAGATTGATATAATAATAAAATGGAATGGATGAAAAAAAACAATCATTCAAAACAACAAAAAAAGAAAAGGTAATCCGAAAAGGACTATATCCATCAGGGTCTGAGCAGACAACAGGAACTAGACAGTAATTTGAACAAAGAAAGTTTAAAAATTATTAACTGTAACAGTGGATTGGAATAAGAGGGGATAGGCTCGTAAAAGGTGAACAGAACTCTCTAGAATATAAGAATAGCAGATACAAGGGCCAGCCACCTCCTGCTCCAGCTGAGACAGTGACAAGGGAGTCCCTCCCCTCCCAGGGCTGAGATCCAGACAGCTGGAGAGAGCACTGTCTCGCCTCACTGAGTAGTAGAGAAGTCATGCAAATGGAGGGACTTGCTGGAAATCTAAACTTGCTCGAAGCCCACCCTCTAGGATGCTGGGGAAAGCCATTTGTGGAGAGATGTCTCACTAGAGGCGCCAGGAGGGATGCTGGGGGAAGCAGCTGGCCTCTGTGCACTTCAGGACCCTGGCCATCTGAGAGAGGCAACCAGAACCAACAAGGAAAGAAAGCCCCTTCCTCCTGGTAGTGCCTCTCCAGCGCCCTCCACTGGCAATGCTTAATGTGGTGCCACCCAGCTAAGGAAAAAAATCTAGAAGGTCCAACATGATTTTCACAGGGCTAGCAATGAGGGTGGATTGGCGCTGAGAGGTCATAAGTTGATAACTGGCACAAAGATAGTAAGGTTATCATGAGAATAAAATGAGATAATATATATGATGTCCTCAGCACAGGGCTTGGCAAACAAGATGAGTTCTCAGTTCATGGTAGTTACTACACTGGGTGATTGATTGGCTGTTAGCAAAGAAGCTTTCAGTGTGTTCTCAGGCAGCTAAATGGGTTGTAGAAGAAAATAATGTCGGTTGGTTTTAGATAATCCAGAAGACCCCAGGAGGTCAACTGTGAGATATACGTGGCAGTTAATACTGTGGACGGTATGAAGAATGTACGGCAGTGGGGAGAGACTCAGGTGAGAAAGTCCGGTAGCAAATCATTGCAATAGTCTAGGAAATGAATGAGGAAGGCCTAGGTGAGTGGTGGCGGTGGTGATGAGGACGAGGGAACCTATGTGCCGCTCCCTAAGGAGACGCCAAGGCTCTGCACCAACTGGCCTCCGCCGTGGCAGTAGATAACCTCTAGGTCAGAAAGTGGTTGGCCTTTAAAGGAAAGATGTATTTCGGAGCAAAGCACCCTGATCTACCCTTGGAGGGTGTCTTCGTTGGGAGCTCTGGGCTGCATGCAACAGAAACTCCAAGTAGCCATTGCTTAAACACTGACCCAAGTTGGAAGTAGGCAGTTCCAGGTGTAGTTAATTCAATGGCTCAGAAAGGATCTAAGTGACAAGAATTGGAGCTACTGCCATTCATTAGCTGCTGGTGTGCGTGTAAAGTGGTACCACTCCTTTTGAAAACTGGCACTATCTACTGATGCTGACGTGAGCATACCCAAGGGCCTGGCAGCTCCACTCCCAGCTAAACCCAAACATTCTTCATGGCACAGGAATGCTCATGGCGGCACTATCTGTAACAGACAAAAATCTAGAAACTACGCATGTGTCCATCAAGAATAAAAATCAATAAATAGATTGTAACATACTCTCCCAATGGAGTTCTATTCGGCTGTGAGAATGAATGATCTATAACTACACAGGACATCGATGACTCTCACAAACTTAGTATTAAAGACGCCAGACACAGAAGAGTACTGGGCCTTCGGAAAATGATTTATCAGGCAGGGTCCGGTCAGGTCCCATCTATATAAAGTCCAAAAGCAGACAAACTTGTCTATGATGTTAGATGTTGCAACAGTGTTCACCCTTGGGGCCAGGGAGTGAATAACAGATGCTAGTTACACAGGTGTGTTCAATTTGTGAAATTTCATGGTGCTGTATGCTCGTAATTTTCTACATGTTATACTTCAGACGTTTAAATATGCAAAAAAAAAAAAAAAAAAGTGCCTGGTCCTTTCTGCCTTCTTCAGGGGACTGGCCTTGTTTTCAGGCTCCCACCCTCATGGTTGTAAAGTTGCTGCCAAGTCACAAACGCAAGCTCCTTGCAGCTGTATCCAAAGGCAGGAAGTTAGGCATTTTTCATTTGTCATTCTCCTTTTAGTAAAGAGGACAGCATTTTATAGAAACCCTCCAGGGATTTCTCCTCTGGCCCCATCAGTTATGGTTGGGCATTTTCCCATGCTCTAGCAGGATGGGAGGCTGGAAAAACAAGTTCTGGCAGGTTCAGCCCCTGCCTGAGGCAGGACGGGGAAGGAAGGGTAAGAGCAGGTACAGGTGGGACATGGCTGTGGCCCGGCCCCACGTAATCAACCATGCCCTGCCCGCTGTGGGAGAACTGATCTCTCGCCAGGCCCAGAGACACACAGCTCCTCTCTGATGGGACGATTAGGGAAGTGAGAAGGTGGTCTCATGGGTATCAGGGGGCAGGACTGGACTTGGAATCCAATCTCTAGTTCTGATTCTACTCTAACTAGTTGTGTTTCTCTGGGCAGGTTACTTCAACTCAATCTGTTTCTTCATCAGCAACATGAAGAGACTGGACCAAATCCAAGGTTAGTACCTCATTGCTTGAGACTTCATTACTTTGAGGTCCTTGAAAGGAGAACATTGAACTGCTTTTGTTAGTGTTTTTTGAGGTTGATTTGCTTCCTTCTGTAAGTACTTTTTAAAAGCAACATTCTCGTAAAAATTCTCTATCTTCCTGACAATAACCCCTCCTTCTCTCTCCCCTGCCCCCACTTCTGTCTCTCACTCGCTCGCTGTTAGACCTAACCAGGGAATAATCCATCCTCCACTACCCGCCACAACACACCCAGTGAGTACCAAGTAGGTACTAGAAAGGGCCACCAGAATCAAATGTTTTTTATATAACTAGTACTTCCCTTGAACTTAGAGGCAGAGTTACCCGAGAATAACTTACTTACCTACTACTGACTGACTTTACTAAATAGGTATGCAAGCATCTCAGTTAATGATGATGCGAGTTTAGTTCAGCCACCTACGCATCCTTATTCAGTGCTCCTAGCGGGGCACAAAGGGACACATGTACTCCTTCACTCACTAATCTCCCATCACCCTCTCCCAGGCACCACACACCTTGAAACATTGTGAACTCTTATACAGCCCCCGTTAGCTCTCAATGTACAATTCACTTCATTCGTTTCAGTAAGACCCGTCATTGTGGGTGCATTTTCTCAGAAGAAGGAGGGGGTGGTGTGTTTCGTGTTCGTGCATGAAGGCATCTTGAGACGATACTCTCTTTATACCTTGGGGATTGCTGGACTGTTATTTGAGTCCTGGGGCTTGACAAATTGTCAGAGTCTTGGAAATTCCGAAATGGTTTAAAGAAAACGTTTACATTGATGAAGGGACCAAGAAAGAAGCCACCAGGGCCCCTGGTTTCCCATGTCCATGGGACCTATTCTCCTAAAACTTTGTCAAGTGCTGAGTGTCAACCATGGGCTACGTGCAGAGTTAGTGCTACAGAAGACGCAGACGGGAATAAA
The DNA here is from genome assembly GCF_000151845.1 of Pteropus vampyrus. Taxonomy (NCBI): domain Eukaryota; kingdom Metazoa; phylum Chordata; class Mammalia; order Chiroptera; family Pteropodidae; genus Pteropus; species Pteropus vampyrus. The sequence continues at coordinate 2,870,860 of NW_011888846.1, read as the reverse complement.
ACACCGTCCTCGGCCTCGAAGGGCTCACACTCCAGGGGAAGTGTGATACACCCCAAAGATGTCAGTAGAAAGCATTGTGCAAGAGAGCCAAATATTGAGTCTGGAAGCCCAGGGAAACAGCCAGTTAGGGCAGCAAAGGCTTCACGAGCAGTGGCATTTGAGAGAGAAGTAACATTTTCCCAGGTAGAGTTGGGAGTGGGGTGAGGTGGGCTTTGAAGAGGAAGACTCTGTCCCAACCATGGGGACAGGGAAAGGAGATGGCTTCAGAGAGCACTGAGCCCTTTAGGAAGGAAGGTAAGGAATTTGCAGAAAATGGGCCTGGAAAGGCGGACTGGGATTGGAAATGCTGAGCAGCAGAATTGTCATTGAACTCTGCGGGCTGCGGGCAAGCCACTGGAGGGTGCTGGGCCGATATTCCTCTGCCAAGGAGGTGTGTGCACCACCCTCAGCTGGTGACAGCCATGATTCTGCTCTGATTTCAATTCAATTCACTTCAACACATCAGTGCAGAGAAGGTACCCTGCAAGAGGCAGACACTCCACAGGAGAAAATAAAAAATGAAGTCAAGTCAGACTGCTTCTTTAAGAGCCTTGCAGTTTGGGGGCAGGGAAGGAAGAGGCAAAGGGGGAGATTAGACGAAGATACCTAGAACCGCAGTCCATCACGTGAGTTGTGAAAGAAGCATCATGCAAGTCTTGGCAAAGTGCTCAGGCTTTCGTAATGGGGGCTCTGCCTGACCTTCCGTTCTGTTTCTCAGTCCTAGACTGTAAGCTTCTCCAGGACGAGGACCAGGCCTCCCTTGTCTTTGCATGGCCTGGGTCTAGCTCAGAGTCCGGCACTTGGCAGACATTCACTGAAGGAGGGACACGAGGGAGGGAGAAACGAACAACTCTCCCATCACGTGTCATCTGCTAAGGATGTCTAAGTTCACACAGCACTGCCTGACTTTGCTTCATATTGCCCCTCTCATCTCCCACCCATACTTTGCTCACCTCAATCCTGCCTCCCTGGCAGCACCAGCCCACGCTATCTTCCTGGACCCGGATTCTTTCAATGATCACAAAGTCTGTGCTGCATAATTTAAGCCCCCGTATTCCTTGCAGCTGCTTCCTATATGCTAGTCATGTAAACTCTTTGAAGGCACAGTCCCCATCTTAAATGACTGCATCCTCCACAACATCTAGACGATACTGACTGTTGATTGGTTGGGAAATCAGGCCCATCACAGGAGGAGAGGACAGAAACTGACACCCTGGAGTGCTGGACGCTGTGCTGGTGCTATGCGTACATACACAAAGAGCCTTGCTAATGTGGCCTAGTGAAGAGAAAATGGGGCGGGGGTGGGGGGGACAGAACAATTTTGCTGTCTGAAAGCCTCAGAGGCCCTGAACTCTGAGGTCAGAGGAGGAGAAAGTGTGTCTGCCCTGCAGCTTGTGGGGTGGCTGGAAAGATTTGATGGATGTGAAATTAAGCACTGGAGAGGACTGGCTAGAGAAGCCGTGGACCCTTCTCTCTGATGCCCTTAAAGATAGGAGTGGAGGGTCACGAGGAAGCCGAGGCTGCAGGATGGGCTGGCCTCCTGAGCAGTGACAGTTGGACATTCCACCCTTGTGGTTCTTTCAGAATTACAGGCGAGAAAGGAGTGTCCTTTGGGGTAAAGCGTCTTAG
>NW_011888846.1:2835879-2869142 GCF_000151845.1 Pteropus vampyrus | reverse complement strand
GTCTGAAAGCCTCAGAGGCCCTGAACTCTGAGGTCAGAGGAGGAGAAAGTGTGTCTGCCCTGCAGCTTGTGGGGTGGCTGGAAAGATTTGATGGATGTGAAATTAAGCACTGGAGAGGACTGGCTAGAGAAGCCGTGGACCCTTCTCTCTGATGCCCTTAAAGATAGGAGTGGAGGGTCACGAGGAAGCCGAGGCTGCAGGATGGGCTGGCCTCCTGAGCAGTGACAGTTGGACATTCCACCCTTGTGGTTCTTTCAGAATTACAGGCGAGAAAGGAGTGTCCTTTGGGGTAAAGCGTCTTAGGGGAACTGTTGCTTTGCACTCTTGCTTTAAGATCTGATGTAGTGAACAAAGTTCAGGGAGAATTGCTGACTGCAGGCGGACCAGTGCTCCTGTGTAGAGAAATGAGGTAGATTCTCATGACCATCCCGCTCATTTTCCCAAGAAGTATGTATTCCATGGTCAGAAAATGACTCCCAAACCTTTCCATACCTTTTGGTAAAAGGCTGATACAACTCTTGTATTTGACCCTGTCCTCTTTGCAGTGATTAATATTTTCTGCAAAGGGGCTGCCCCTCTAACTGGATTATCTGGGGCCAGTGTCAAACTCAATTATTTCTCTAAGATCGTCTCATAGTAAGTGCTCAATAAATTCACACATGAATAATAACTAACATCATTCAATAATTTGTAAGTCCTTTCCCCACACATTTCCTAATTTAAGTCCTCCCAACAACCCTGTGAAATAGGTCGTTTGATTAACTCCCATTTTCCAGATAAGGAAGCCGATGCTGTGAGTGGCTAAGTGGCACACCCAGTATCACAGCCAGTAGAGCGTTCTTTCCATCACACTCTGCAGCCTAAATGAACTATGTAGGCTGAAAAAAGCATCAACTCCATCTTTCCCTGTCACACGTCTTAACCGATGGAGCAGTGTGCATTATAATATTTCAGGGACAGGTACGCTAAGTCTTAGTATAGGGTGAATAAATGAATGGAGGTATTATACAGCGGATGTTCTGTATGGAGTCAAGGGAAAGGAAACAACCATTTATAGGGAGTCAACTGAGTGTCTGGCCTTGGAGACCCAGACACGACTGCCCTGTCCTCATGGGGCTTACAGTCCATTGCAAGAGACAGACGTTAAACAAGTAATATTACAGTAAGCTGGTCACGGTTTTGTTACATGCAACTAAATGTAGCAGGGGGCTTTACTGTGGTCCGAAGGAAGAGCGTTTTGGTCTCACTGTAGGAAGGCTGGGCTCTTCTGGGCAAGGGAATTCATTTAAACAGGCAGAAGCAGAAGTCGAGGCAAATTAAAGGGCAAAAGGAAGAGGGAAATTGCATCTCACAAACAGAACTTGATATGAGGAACCTCAGCTCTCCAGTCCTGCTGCCTGTCTCGCCTACCTGCTTAGGGAAACCCGGAAAGAAAAAACGAAAGCCACAGAGAACTGAGGTCAATCTCGGCGTGCGGAGCGGAGCGGCGCGCGGGGGGTTAAGCGGGGCGGGCCGGAGCGGAGCCGGCAGGCCCGCCCACTGGGGGGCGGGGCCTCGCCGAAGGAGCCCTCGGATTGGTCGCGGGGAAGGCGTTACGCCAGGACGATACCAACAGTCGCGGGCCGCGGAGGCTTTTTGTGGGTGTGGGACGGCCGGCCCTGCGCGGGGAGAGGCGGCCGCGGAATGGCCGGGCGGGGGGTGGGCGGGAGCCGCAGCGGCGGCGGCCGAGGGCGGTGAGCGCGGCGTGGAGCGGCCCCTCCCCGGAGGCGGCGGGGGCGGCCGGGCCGCACCGCACCGCGCGGGCGGCCATGGAGCGAGCCTAGTGCCCGGCAGGTGAGCGGCGTGGGGGGCGGAGGAGGGCGCGCGACCCCCGCCCCCGGCGCGGCGGGCGGGCTGGGAAGTGCGGGCGGTGCGCGGCGCCTCCCCGAGGGGCCGGGCGCCCGTGCCCCGAGCCGTCCCGAGCGGCCGCGGGCGGGTCCCGGACGGAGAGCGCCCGAGCTGCGCGCGCCTCCTCGCTGCCTCCTGCGGGAGGTCGCGGTGAATGGACGCGGCCTCCGCGGGCGCCCGCCTGACGCGGGGGGCCTAACCTGGGACGTCGCGGGTCGTTTGGGGCCCTTCCAGTGCCCGACTCGGACGCAGTACCGAAACGACTGGCCCCGATACCGCCCTCGCCTCCCTCCGGCCGCCCGCTGCGGCGGCCCGGGGAGGGTCACGCGCCCGCGGGCCCGCCGCGTGGCCGGGAGGCACGAGTGACCTGCAGGCCCCAGGCAGGAGGCGGGATACCAGTGCCCAGGGGTCCGCGGTCTCGGGGTCGTGCAGCCAGCGCCCGCAATTGGGCGCGATTTAAGGAAATGATACGGTGGTCTGAAGTGGGCTGCGCTTCGGGTTCCATTTCCGGGTGTGATGGCCCTGCGATTAGGAAAACCGAAACGTTGCCATTAGTGACGAATGTGAGCAGTTGTCAAGCTGCGTCCTTGATTGCGGGATCTGATAAGTTTCATTCTAATCAGGTTTTGTTACCTGCAGATCTCCTCGTAGGAACCGAAGGGGTAGAAGGAAGTTGGAGGGAAAGTGGGGGGAGGGAAAGAAGAAGGGCATCATTGGTCGTTATGGAACTGTTAGTCCTTTAAATGGCCATACCGTCATTTGGATGGCTGAGGAGTTTGTAATTTGGGAAAATGAAAGATGCTTGATACCGCTGCTTGAGTCTAGGGCCAGGTATCAGTATCCTCTCCACCCAGCCAGTTTCTCTCTGGAAGTTTGATTTCTCACCTTCAAAAGAAGGAATAGGAATGTGGGATCTTCCAGCTTTTAACTTGTAGGACTTTATAAGTATGTAATCTAGTCATTAAGATCGCTGTTTACTAATTGTTCTTGTTCTCCTTGTATTATAAATGAATGTATAACTTTCAGTGGGATTGATTTTTTCTAATTGGGTTCAAGACCAGTGTGCTAATGTATTACAGACATTCCTTCAGTTTATGCAGGACCTTTGAGCTAAGTCTTAGAGCACTTCCACATGTGTTATTTATCATCAAGACATGTCTTTAAGAAACTGAGGTACAGGTGGTAAAGATGACAAATTATTTGTCTAGACTCAGGCAGTCTAAGGTAGATTTAAAATTAAACTGTGTTAAATTAATAACTTCAGAAATTTGTGAAGATGTTATACTTTGGTCCCTAGAACCATGCAAGGAATCAACCAGCAGGCAGGCCTTCCACATTTGCAAGTGTTTATCAAAGAATGAAAAAGCACAAGTGAGTAATTCAGACTCTCAGCCTCACAGTAAAGTGCAGTGATAGAAAGGGATAGAGGTAAAAGCTGATCAAGAAATCGTGGAGTTCACAGCTTTCCTTCAATGTGGCGGGTGAAAATGTGACATTGATTTGTTCTGTTTTTCTGGAACCAGGAGGAAGATAGCTACGATTTGAAAACACATGCCCTGCTTTCCTTTCTGGGTACTTTGAATTAGGGAACAAACAAACAAATCACTGTTTACTGTTTCTATCACCTAATCCTTTATATCATAGAATTATTTAATGTTGAATTGATAATTCTTGACCGTTATTGTGTGCTCTTGGTTTTCATTTTTAGACTAACTCTTTCACACAACCTTAAAGCTTCTGCTTTTTATCTTTTCTGAATTTTGAGTCTCTAAATGAAATTTTCTTTCCTTTATTTGCAGGTCAGCTTCAGCTTCCTACACTTTGTGTGACCATCATTTCAATGGTGTAAACCCTGAAGCCAGATACTTCAGCTCTTGAATTGATAACTTTTTAAAAGAGTAACACAGTGGTTGTCTTTTGGTGATTGCTACAATCACATCATAGAAACGGGAGGCTCCTCCTGTATTCCGCGGCTTATTCTGCAGCCATGGTTGCAAACAATTAAAAGGAATTGGTCTTTTGAGCCGACGTCAGGTCACTCTGGGACTAAGTGTCAGGTGGTTTTGTGGATGGGTTGGGAGCATAGTTGCAGTGAGGCACTACAGTTTGTTGTAATAGTGATGATTAAGGTACTCTTCTCTCTGCACCTAACAGTGCATAGCACATAGATGTGCAGAAAATATTTGGTTGAATAAATTAATGAAAACAATATGAGGGTAGGGGAAATATTCTAATGCACATATTAAATTGTTTCGTTTCTCCTTTTGTGTAAAAAAAAAAAGCTAAGAAAATGTATTTCAGATTCTTGTTGAAAATATACTGTTGAGGTGGTATCTGTAAAGGGCGTTAACTTGTTGGAGCTGCCTTGAGATTTGAGTGTGTGATTGTATGGTGTTCTAGCCACCTGCAGCCTGAGAGCAGCCCGTGGTGCTGTCAGGTGCAGCTTTACAGACTTGCTCCTGAAGCCTTCTCTGCCTAGGCTAAGTGAGCAGTTGATTGATGTAGTATTTTTGCATTAATAGAAGAACTATAGCTTTTGGTAATGGCCACGCCAATATCATTGACCCCATCTGCTTTCTAGTCCTTATGTTGGGCGTGGAAGAGGAGGGTTATCCCTCCCTGAACTGCTTTAGCAGCCCCTCATTCCACCTCTATGTTTCTCTCTCTCCCTTCCTTGAACTGTCTCTGTAACCCCCACGAACTAATTAATTTATTAGTACAGACCTGGGGTACAGAACAGAAGACTTTACTTTGCAACTGAAACTAGCTTCTGATCAACTTATGATGTCAACATGACTGGTAGGGCCATCTAGGGGAGAATATAATGCAAAGATGTAACTTATGGTTTTGTCTTCCTTATCCAAAAGCAAAGGAGGAAAGGCCTGGCTCTGGACCTGATGGGCCTTGAGGGTGCATCTGTCATCTCAAAAGCTATAGTTCTTCTATTAATGCAAAAATACTATCAATCAACTGCTTAGTTAGCCTAGGCAGAGAAGGCTTCAGGAGCAAGTCTGTGAAGCTTCACCTGACAGCACCACGGGCTGCTCCCAGGCTGCAGGTGGCTAGAACACCATACAATCACACACTCAAATCTCAAGGCAGCTCCAACAAGTTAATGCCCTTTACAGATACCCACCTCAACAGTATATTTTCAACAAGAATCTGAAGTATGAGTTAAGGGATGGAGGCTGATGTAGAAAAGAGATATTAAGCTTCGTGTGTATTCGGGGGTCTGTGCTTTCTGGCAAGGTAACAGCCTCATGGAGGGGAGGATGTTAACTTGGGTACATTATAAAAGGTCAAGGAATGTGTGGCAGAACCAGGTACAGGTGAAGCAGTGAAGTCTGTGGTTCTGTGCTTTTAAATGCTGACTTTCTGCTTTATTTGTATAGCAGTGGCTCAGTTATTTACTATTGTTAGGGAATAAGGTATTATGTACTTATTTTATCTCTACTTTTTTGTGGAAAACATTGTTACATCGTATTATATACTTTGCTTTTTAAAAAATATAGTTTAACCTCTATTGACTCAAGGTCATTACTAGCATCCATTCTGACAGTAATCAAGCTGGGCTTTGAGGCAGTTGAAATATGTAGGTTGTCTGTCCCCCTCTGCGTTTTGAATTCTTGACTCTTCTTTCAATAGTCAATCTGTCTCTTCTTTCAGAGGTGGAAAAACTGTACTTTTGCTGCTGTTAGCGTCCCTGCTGCCCTCTTTAATTTGCAGCTTCTGGTCTGTGGAGTAGTAACCCAGATAACTCTGCTTCCTGAATTTGAATGTGAAACAGCTAAAGAGGCTTAGTGAGGGTCTGCAGCCTCTTCTCTGGCAATGAACGAACTCTGTAACCGCTGTTTTGGCTGCCCGAAGACCTTTTGTTTAGTTCTTGTTTCTTATCCTTCGTTTAGATAGTAAACTTGCACTCTGTATAAGTCTTTATGTTCCTGTAGTCCTTTCTGTAGAAAAAAGAAAATGATATGACCTGCTAGTGTCAGTTCTCGTTTCAGAAAGCATCATCGATGACACTTGAAGCTCTGGTTCCACCCTGCCTTATATCACTCTTGGGCAGTGTCTTGAACCATCTCCAGTCTTCTCATTAGCATTTCCAGGTTATCTTTATTCCCAGTCCCAGCCAGTGCCGGGAACCAGGTTGACAGTCTCATTGCCTTGAAAACTGGAAGCAGCGTATATAGAATGCAACAATTTCAAATTTAGTGTATAAAATTGGTATACGTAATTGATATTTCTGCATTTTTTACTGTACTGCTTATCTGAATTCATTATAGGACTTAGTTTCCCTATATCTGTAATAAGAGGCCATCTATAAACCAAAAGGTAAAGAAATTCCTATAAGCCAAAGGTCTCTCCCCCATGTTCTTACTCCTTTTATTCAGCAAGCATTTCTCAAGTACCTCACATGTGCTCTGCATTGTGCTAGCTTACTCGGAAGCACGGAGTAAAACTCACTCCTGTGCTGGAGGAACCCACAATATAGTAGAGGAGACAGGCATACCAAAAAGTGTGTGTATGTGTGTGTATTAACAAAGGGATCACGCTTGGAGCCACTCAGCCATAATTCAGCACAGACCTGCTTGAGGTGATCTGTGGCCTGTCAGCTTGACACGCCTAGAACATAAGATTAAAAAATGTGAACTGTTATTGTTGCACAAAGGTTATATGCCTTTCCAAGAACTGTAGTGAACTGAACAGTGATGATGGAAATCTGAAGGAAAATGTTACATTATTCGAACTGAACAGTGATGATGGAAATCTGAAGGAAAATGTTACATTATTCGAAACTTGATATCTTTATGCTATATTCTGGGAATAACAGTCTATAATAAAGCCGGAGTGGTTATATACTGACATAGAGCAGTGAAATACCTGGAGCTCAGGCAGGTTCGTTATTCCTGGCCCATTTGAAACAATGCAAATTCTTAGACATTTTCAGAGTTTCTAGATCAGTGATCACTTTTTTTTTTTTTAGAACAAATTACAGTATAAGCTAAAGATTTTTTTTTTTCATTTTTCAAGGAAGAGTGTTGCCCTAAATCAAGGTTTAAATGGGACAGATTGCAAGAATTTAATTTTTTTCAAAGAGGGAATAAACACTATTGCTTGTTCATTTTTTACTTTCATACCCAAAAAGAAAGGTTATCTTAAGGCTTCACTAATGCCTTGTGATTGTTTTATGTCAGCTTCCTTCTCAGGGAACTGTTGGAGGGTTTTACCTAAAGGATTCTAGGTTTGCAGATAAGAATAAATGTTTAAGTGGGAGTGAAAACAGGAAAATCTAACATTCAGACCAGTCTGGACTAAGTGGGAATTAGATTTCCTATACTTGTAACCTTTAAGGCTTACTTGAAGAGTTTAAGGACATGCAAAGCTGTCATCTTTAAAACGCAGCTAATTTTCCAAACTGAAGAATATTGTAAAAGGCACTCTTCCAACCTTTTTTGTGAAATAGAATAAGTTCATGCTTCCTATCAGTGTCACTTTCATTGAATGTGGTAGAATTGAACTTTGTAGAGGAAACAGGTTGGTCAAATTAGTGATATAACCGCCCAGTCTTCTGTTCTCCATGGTATCCACTCTGAAGATACCTACCTACTTGCTTACAGTAGTAGCTGCTTCTCAAATTTAGGAAAGGATTTGGTTCAGGCTTGTAAGAGTACTTGAACTCTTGGTAATGCAGCAGGTGTATTTGGCCCCTGACTCTGTCACCCAGAAGACTACTAACCAGTGAGGGTTATTTTCTTTGTCATTTCTTTTTCTCAGAAAGTCAACTTGGGGTTTCGATATGGCAATAATGACTTAACAAATGATCAGTATGGGTTGTCCAGGCACTAATTTTAGCATAGGACATGTGATAATGTCATTCATTTTTTAACGGCTCTGTGGGTTAGATAATAGTGTTCTGAGGCCCAGAAAGGTTAGACATTGAATCACTTTCTCAAATCCCACAGAAGATGAGAGAGCAGGCATTTGGGCCCAGGCATTCAGAATCCAGAGCGAGCACAGACTCTCAACCCCTCTGCTACAGAAGAGTTTATATTTAAAATAAGGTGAATTAAGGAGCCATTTCTTAAGTGGAGAATTAGCAAGGAAAGGAAAATTAGAAAGGAAATTAATGTCATTATTTGGTTTTCGTTTTAGTTGAAGATTCCCATTTGAAGATGAAAAAGAAGTATAATATGCTGTGTGGTGGGCTGGTTTTCTGGGGATGCTCAGAGTGTATTCAGGTAACAAACACTTGATGCCATTTAGTATTGGAGGTTTTGACTTCTTGGATCTAAGTACATGATGATAAGTGGAAAGGTTTCTGAATGCTCTTGATTTTACTTAAAATAATTGCCACTACCAATCAGGAGAGACTGCATTTGTTTCTAGGGGTCAGCTAATAATAATATAGCACAATGGTCTAATGTCACTGCCAATTAAAACAAAAAAGGGCAACATATCAGTCTTAGCTCAGGATGAAGGTGTGTGTTTCTTTCTTTTTATTAAAGGATTGTGATTCTTGCTTTTATTTGTGCTTTGGTTGAAGTGTAAAAGTCAGGCTTTATAAAGTGGGTGTGTGTAGTTGTGTCAGTTTGAGTGTGTTAGGTTAGCCTTGATTGCTCTAAAGTATGTAAATGGATTTTAGTAAATGATCCAGTGGAGGCTCTATTTTTTTGTGTTACTTTTAAGAGTCCTTAATTATGTATCTTCCTTAACAAATCTGCTATTCCTAGAGAAATGGCATATAACTTTCATAGTTTATTGCTTTGTAGAAGGCATTAGTAATCACTTATAAACATATTCACATTTAAGGGTGAATTTAATGCTTCCTTCTTCCTAGGAGAATTGTTTTTAGTCACATAATCTATTTACCAGAAGATATAAAAATATCTTCTCTGATATTTTTAAAGTCCCCCAAATAATTGATATGGGCAGAATAGATGTGGGAACGTTGGATTTTATAAACTACCCTAAATTTAGTGGCTTTAGATAATGATTTATTTCTTATAATTATGTAGCTCAGTGGGTTCTTCTGCCCACATGGGGTCACATGTGTGGCTGCATTCAGCTGAGACCTCACCTGGAACTGGAACACCCCTGATGGCTGCACTTCTGTGTCTGGCACTTCAGCTGGTTGGCCAGAACAGCTAGGGCCTAGCCCGGCCCCTCCCTCCATACAGGCCTCTCATGATTCAGTAGTCTCGCCTGAGCTGCTACATCCTAGCGGCTTGGTCCCATGTGGAGGCTGCCAGGTCTCAAAGCCAAAGCCCAGAACTGGCACACAGTCACTTGCACAGTATTCTCTTAGTCAAAGCAAGTTACAAAACCAGTCCAGATTCAGGGGGAGAAAAAATAGATTCCACCTCTGGATGGGAGAGATTGTTGGCATCTGTCTTTGTAGACAGTCAACCAAAAACTTTAAATTCAGGTGTTACCTCTTTTTATACTCTCCATACCTTCAGAGGTTTGCTGAAACCAACAACCAAAGAAGTTTGTAAAAGGGTCCTTGTAATTCCTACTGAGGATCAAGGGCAGGGAGTTTGCGTAAGTATGATCACATATTAGTTCTATAATAAATTCCACCTCCTTTGCCACAAATCTCCTTTGTCGATCGCCCCCTGGATGAAATGCTCATGCCGATTGTTTTCCTTGTGGTACCTTAACCCTCACAAGGCACATTACATTCCATTTCTGTGGTAAAAACGTGATTTGACTATTGAACTGGAAACATACAAAAGGGTTATTACTGAAGCTTTCATTTTAATTGCTGCGAGCAAAGGTTAGAATTTCTCTATGACCTTAGGAGAAGTAGTGTGAAGTCGTCATTTGATCAGAGAGCTTGAAGGGGGACTGCTACTAATGAGACTTGAAACCTCACTGGTCTCTGTAGCTTGTGGGAGCCCCTAGTTAGGTAGTGAGTGTTGGGGCCAGTTCTCACATTCCTCAGCAGCCACATACAGTGAGCTTTATCACATGACTTACGACCTCTGCACCGACGTGTTTTTCTGTATATGTTCCTCCAGACATAAGCCAGATTCTTGAACAGAGAACTTTATACTAGGACCTTACCTTTTTCTGTGCAACCTATATCTCTCAAAACAACTTCATAGTCCAAGGTTGTCCCTATAAAACACCTATCAGACGTGTAGGATGGGGTGTGTATGAGTGTGGAGCCTCCGCAGCAAGCTTCGTTCAGCTTCTGGAGCTGAAAGTGAAACCAGGGTCAGCAGGTAAATCCTTCGTTAAAGGTCTGCCTTCTAGAATGCCAGTGTGGCAGTTGATGCCAGATTTGGTGTGAAGACTACCATTTGCACTGCCTCTTTTATAGTTAACCTTTTTTTGAGTTATGTTATTACCTTGAATTATTTGTTCTTTGAAGTAGGCTCTGTTCCACATAACAGAAACATTAAAATAAATGACCATTATGTAACTGGACAGCGGTACACTGCTGGAGGCATTTACGGAAGGAGATGAGGGCATGAAATAGAGCAGGCACAGTCTCCTGGGAATGCAAGTGAAGTGTTCATGAAGAATTAGGAATATATCCAGTGATACTGCTTTAATTTCCTTAGTATCTGAGGAAGCCAGTTTGCAGAGTGTACAGTGTGCTGCTGTCTCAAGTAAGAAAAGACAGCATAGCATGGAAACCCTGTTTTGGGGAGCCTCTCCCCTCAAGGCTACAAGATTGAAGTACCCCATCAGTAGAGGATGGAACTGTTCCATATTGTGCCTCTCATACACTCTTCTGGAATAGGAGTCTTACAGACTGTTAGACTTTTTGTAGAAATTCCACTTTAAATTCTGCATTGTCGATTTCTTAAATATCTTTGTGCTTGCCCTGCGGGCCGAAGGAATAGCAGCTTTACAGGTGAAAGAAAACCTCTTTCTGAACTGTCAGCGTCAGTAGTGTTGGTAGAGAAGTAGATTGCCAAAGAAAGGGAGGATGGCTGATTAAGGATGGCCAACACTGAGGTGCCAGTTGATAGACATTTCATACTAAGTACCGAAGGAAATTAACACCAGAGTCTTAAGATATTTGCAAAGCTTCATTTGTAGTAGTTTGTGGTTCAGGTGAATGAGGCATCTCCCCTTACTATGCTACGTACCATAGGGAATGTGAAGGTAGTCATGATCACTAAGGAGCCAAGATTCTGAGGGGAATTAGGAACTATATACAAGAAGATATTGGACAAGGCAAAATGGAGTTAAGTGCTGGAGTAAAGGAGAGTGAGGTTAGCATAGAGAGCGAGAAAGTGGCTTTGGAGATGGCCCTTGAAGGATGGTCAGACTTTAAACAGGAGAAGATGGGAAGAAAGGGTAAGAGCAAGAGGGATTTCGAAGGTGTTCCATTGTGAGAAATGACAAGGGCAAAGGTCAGCCACACATGGGGTGCTGGGGACCAGAGCATGTTCATGGTCTGGGTTGAAACAGAGGAGAGAGAGATACCTAGCCAAGTAGATTGGCTGAAGCCATTTGGGGTGGGGCTTTAATGCGTGGTAAGGAATTTGTAGAAATCAGAAGCGGTGTGTGATTAGAAAACTGAATTCCGCTGCCTTGTCTAGTCTGGATTGGAGAACCTGGCGGCTCGGGAGGCAGGTCTCTCAGTGATCCAGGGAAAAGTGATGAGCACTAAGTTAAGTTGGTGACTGGGAATGAAGGGCAGTGTGGAAAACAGTGCCTCATTGTGGTCTTGTTCTACCTGGATGTGGTGACTGATCACGAACATGAAAACTGGTTCAGTTTCTTCCTTAAATCTGCCCTCACTACTGCGGAGGTGTAAATAGTGAAATCATCGAACAGTTGAACTCTTCTGTTCACTCAGCATAAATTTCTATCCTAGATGAGTGGATGCATTGGTTGCAGCCCCGAATTGATATCAGGATGTGTTCTTCTGAGGCTTGTTCAAAAGGTAATGGGATTTCAAAACTTAAAAGCACACAAGCTAAGCTCAAATTGCAGAATTGGACAGTTTGTTTTGTCTGAATTTTGGGGGCTGCTAGAATTTCCTATTGCAGTGGTAATTTAAAAACAAACAAACAAACAAAAAACCAGTATCCCTAACCTCTATTCTAAATGTTTAGATATGATGTTTATATAGCACGAGGGACGAATTTCTAATCTAAATGAAATGAGCAACATCATTAGAAGTTTATGGGTTAACCAGACTTCAGCCCTGAAGAATGTCTTGTAGGAAGTGAATGGTGTTTGGCTGACCCCTTTTGTGCCAGAATTGTACCAGGACTGTAGGTTGTTGCAGGTGGAGGTGCTGAGGAAGCCATTGCTGACAGAAATTTCCATGTTACTTCTTATCACTGCAGCCTGAGATATGTACTGTTGAACAACTAATCGAAATTGTGTGGTTTAGGTCGTGTTGGAACTAGCAGAAATCTCTGAAATCTGCTCTCCCAGCATTGCTGTTATCCGTAATCACGGGGAACTGTTTTAGTGAGTTTCACACCCAACTCGATATCATCAGTTACATTATGGATGCACTTGAATTGCTTTTGTTTCCGCTAATAGTGTTATGTACTCCCTGGGAGATGATGATGAAGCCAAACAGGTGGCTGGAAGTAATTAGAATTTGAATTTGACTCTGACTTTCTGCTTCATGAAAACGAACATGAAAAGAGTGGTTGCTTAATGACGAAGAATAAACTGCATGTCAGTGGGCTCACCTCAGGGCGTTGCCCTCAGAACGCACCTGCTCTAGTAGACTGTTTTTGGATGTGATTCAGCTGTTCCTAGGGGAGCAGTGTCCAGGTCGGGTGGGAGTGTCTCAGGTTGAATCGTTTCCCCTGCAGTTTGTATCGGTTTTTATTTCTTCTGCTAATGGTTTGAGTTAAACGAATTGGAGAGTGAAGCAACACCCTGTTATCTTGTCATCTTTGTCTGAGCCCGATGCCGTGCCGTAAGCACACAGCAGAGCAAGCTTGTGCATGTTTTTAAATGGCCCTGTTGAGTGGAAAGCAACCTCTCAGCATGCAAATGAGGCAGAATCATATGTTCTTGACACTCTTGCGAAAATCGAGCATTTGAGATATCTTAGCTTGAGAATTGACCAGTGCATGGTTGGCCCCTTACAGGAAGCAGCACTTCTGTCTGTCTGTGGCATCAGTGTCCTCGTGATGTGCCAGACCCGTCCAGACCAGCAGTGCTGTTGGAGTACCAGGTTTCATTAGTCTTCTGGTCATGTTTTACTAATAGCCGAATGGTATAGGGATATGTTTTTCCTTAATTTATCCAGATTTCATTCACATTTTACAAATTTTAATTTCGAAAAATAATGAAGCGGAGAGGCACGTCTGGGTGTCGTCTGTAAATCCGCGAGCAGCAGGTGTGACGCGCGTCCGGGATGGCCGGGTGCTGCATTTGGAGGAGTTATTCTCTGCCGTACTCGCTCGGGCATTTTTAGGAGTCCCTACCTTCCAGTGCGTCATAAGACATATTTGGAGAACATAAGAACTGGAGTGTTACCAAATACTGGTGGTTTTGTATGTTCAAAAGTCTTTTATGGATTTTGAAAGTTGAAAATGAAAATCTAAGAGTTACGCGTATCTTAATGTGTTACTTTTGTTGTGCTGTTTTCTCATTGTTTTGGTTTTTAGGGAGTCGTAGCCATCCAAGTAGTTCCTAGATGACTCTGCACCCTGTTAAAAGAGGAGTATTTGCTTTCAAATTTCCATTGTACCTGGTTCTTACCTAGCAAGTCCTTCCCCAGACAAGTTAATTTTAAGTTATTAGGTCTTTTCAAGCATATAGACTTAGCAAGGCTCAAAGGGTAAGTAATGTATTTGAAGTTTGCAAAAGCTTCAGGAGTGGAAGGACAGAATTTCTGATTGAATTTTGCTTTATACTTCGGCTTGCAGGAATCGTGGGAGGCGTTTCACTGAAGAAATGGACCAGTGTATAATCATGGAATCTCCTCGCTAACCATCACCACCTGCTCTCCTTGATAAGCGAGAGAGTGGGTCACGGGAGAAGGAAAATAGATCAACATGAAGCTAAAGCAGCGGGTCGTGCTGTTAGCAATTCTCCTCGTCATCTTTATCTTCACCAAAGTTTTCCTGATTGACAACTTAGATTCATCAGCTGCCAACCGGGAGGACCAGAGGGCTTTTCACCGAATGATGGCAGGTTTGCGGGTGGAGCTGGTGCCCAAGCTGGACCACACGTTGCAGTCCCCCTGGGAGATCGCAGCCCAGTGGGTGGTTCCCCGGGAAGTGTACCCTGAAGAGACACCAGAGCTTGGGGCAATCATGCATGCCATGGCCACCAAGAAAGTCATTAAAGCTGATGTGGGTTATAAAGGGACACAGCTGAAAGCCTTACTGATACTTGAAGGAGGACAAAAAGTTGTCTTCAAACCTAAACGGTAAGTCTGCTGCTCGGGAGTCGGATGTGTTCGTTGGCTGATTCGTGCGACTTGGGATTTGCATAAGAGCGTTCCTCTCCTCCTGGTGTCCTCCGGTAAAGTGAAGGTCTCTGAAGTCTTTTTTAGCTCTTAATGTTCTGTGAGCCTTTGAGGAGGGGAAATTGGTAGGAACATGGTTTGGATCTATTCTAAGACTGAACTTTTTATAATTAGAGCTATCCTTGATTTCTGAGTTTATCAGGTATCTACTGTGCCAGCCAGATGTTAGAGATACAAAATGAATTGGTTAGGAAATAGGCAGCTCGTCACCAAGAGTGTGCAGTTAAGACGGGATAACCGCATGACGGGGTGCTGTCGAGTGGGAGCTGCCCAGAGTCGGAGCGGGTTTTAGCATGAAGCTATGATTCTTTCACTTGGGTTTTGTTTTCGTTTTAATCAACATAAACTTTTTAAAGCCGTTTCGGGTTTATGGAAAGATCAAGATCAAGTACAGAGTTCCTGCGTATTCCCTCTCCCCCTCGCCCTGGTTTCTCCTGTTACTTTTTTGTGTCGTACGTTTGTTGTAAATGATGAGCCAGTATTAACTGATTAACTAAAGTCCGTAGTTTACATTATGGTTCATTCTTTGTGTTGTACCTTCTGTGGGTTTCGATTAACATGCAGTGACAAGTGTCCACCATTACGGTATCATTCAGAATAGCTTCCCTGCCCTAAACATCCCCTCTGTTCCACCTGTTCATCCTTCCTCCCTCCCTCCCTTCCCTCTCACCCAGGGCCCCTGGCAGCCACCGATCTCTTTACTGTCTCCATACTTTTGCCTTTTCCAGAATGCCATATAGTTGGAATCATGCCTTTTGTCGTCTTCTCAGATTGGCTTCTCAGCAATATGCATTTAAGGTTTCTCTGTGTCTTTTGTGGCTTGGTAGCTCATTTCTTTTTAGTGCCGAATAATATTCCATTGTCTGTATATGCCATAGTTTATCCATTCACCTATTGAAGGGCCTCTTGGTTGCTTCCAGGTTTGGGCAGTTATGGGTAAAGCTGCTATAAATACTTGTGTGCAGGCTTTTGTGTAGATACAAGTTTTCAGCTCATTTGACTAAATACCAAGGAGGATAGTTGCTGGATCATATGGTAAGAGCATGTTTAATTTTGTTAAAAAAAAAAAAAAATGCCAATCTGTTTTCCAAAGTAGCTGTACCATTTACATTCGCACCAGCAAAGATTTCCTATTGTTCCACGTCCTCACTAGTATTTGCTATTGTCGCTGTTTCGGATTTCGGCCATTATTATAGGTGTGTAGTGATATCTTGTTCCTCTTACCTGCTTTAAGCAGAGAGCTGGGCCATTTTGGTTGCCTCAGTCCAAAATGTGAACTAGAGAGTGGACTGAATTGTGTGTTGTTAGACTGATCTCTTTGGGCTTCTCTAGGGATCTACAGAGATAATTCGTGTATAATTCTATAGTATAATTAATTTTTTTAAGTTTTCTCTGAGTATATGAATTTAAAATAGGTTAACATGGTGATTCATGTTCTTTTGCCAGGAATGAGTTACCAGTGAATTTTCTTAAAGTTTGTAATTTCTAAAACTTTCTGCATACTAACCATTTTTTTCATTCCTCAATGGAGCTTTTGAAAGAACTATAACAGATACCTTTGGGTTTTTTGCTGGAGTGGGAGAAGAAATATGGGGTAAAGATATACAGAATTCAACTGTGACCAGAGTAGTTGGCTTAGCTCCCTTCATTACCCAGTTGTCAGTAGATAATGGGCAGCCAGAGCCCTAATCATATTAGGATCTTAGAAATCGAAGGGATCTGCGTTTGCCTGCAACTAGGAGTATGATGTGTGGAAGATGTGGAAATTGGGAAAGTTAAAAAATGCAGTAGACATTTGGAGAACAGAAAAGTCTGATTGGCAGGTAATATGGAAAAAGCATGGTTATGTGGGCCTTGGTGTCTAATTTCCATTGAACGCACGCCACTGGCCAAGCGTCGTACTAAGCACCTCGGTGCCTGTTAATGCCTTCACCGTACGTCACAGCTCTGGGCAACTACAGTTCTTATTTCCAGAATAAGAAACAGGCTTAGAGAGAGTAACTAACTTGACAGGGTCGCCCTGCAGCACTAATGCAGCTGGCGTTTGGGTCTGACAGTGTGAGTAGCTGGAGGTGTGGCGCACACACATAATTCTCTCAGGTTCGTTCGCCTTCCTCTAAGGGTGATGACATGGGGCACTGTTCATCCAGAATCGCTGGTTTCGTTTTGAATGTGGTCCTTGAGCTCTTGGTTTGTAGCCTGAGAGATCACAGCGTACGCGGAGTGACAGAAAGGAGGTAAAAGGGGAAACAAAAGCTGCGTTTGTGTAGAGATGAGTTGTGGGCATTTCGTGTTTAAGTGAGAGGCTGTCCTCTCCCATCCTGCACTGGAGATCTGAGGATGAGATGGGGTAGCAGGGAGCGCCAGAGGCCAGGCAGTCCTGTTGGCATCAGCACAGTGTTGGTCCAGGTGCTTCGCACGGAGGCCCGGGGTGTTCAGACAAGGCATGAGGCAAGGGGGAAGAGGCCGGACTGGCACTGAGGGCAGTGGCAGCAGGAAATGCATAAACTAACGTTAGTTGCTCTTGCCTTATCTCAGTACCATTGCACCCTTCCCATTACCTTCCTCTCCCAGAGCAGCCTGAAAACCATTTCCGTTCTTCCCGCAAACACTCATATTATGACGTGCTGCCTGGTTATAGCGTCCAGGGACTTCCTGTTGCTCACCTGACAAAGCGCGGCCTCCACAGTCGGGTCCTTGGTCTGGTCCTCCTCGCCTCACCCAGCTTCTTATTTCTCCCAGACCAGTCCCCTCCTCCCTCACCACCTCCTGAACAGCTGCGTCCAATCCCAGCTCTGGGGGACCCTGTCCCCCACCCTGCGAGCTGCATACACCCTTGCAGTGGGTGACGGCACCCTTGGTCACCGCACACACCGCATCGGGCACTGTCGCAGGCTGGGGCAGGCAGGTGCACATTAAGTGCTTGTGGAAGTGGACCTTACTTTTGAAACGCCCAGCATATTGCTGTTCTGACCCCAGGGGCCTCAGAGGTGATTTAGTCCTAGTGTGAGTGCGAATTAATGTCCTTGCTCGGATTCTGATGTCCTTCACAGACGGGCAGGAGAGATTCGGTGCCGCTACTGTATGAATTTCGCTGCTCTGTCAGCGACTTAAGATGGATCACTCTGCTGAGAGGAGTCCTTACCGCTGAAGCGAGACATGCACTTCTGATAGCCACTGTGGTTTCAGCGTCGCTGGAGCCTGCTTGTCCTGCTCAGAGACGGAAGATGGGATAGATGAATTACTTAGGAATACAGCGACGCTTTTGTTTATGCATTTGCCTTACATTATAAAAGTGATTTTTTTTTCAGGGTAGGTGCAGCCATTCTAGGAGTAGGTTGATTGTCACAGGCATAAACTGCATTTCTGGTGAGACAGAAACAAGATGGCAGGGGCCTGCGGGTGCGTAGAAGTGAGCGAGTGGCGTCAGGAAGTGCTCCAAGAGGCCTTGGAGGTGAGCTAGTCCAGCTACCCACTTGACAGATGAGGAAAATGAGATCCGGGTCCGACTTTCCACACTTCACACAGCCGGAGCACGGGCTTGGGGTTCAGGCCTCCCAGCTCTTCCCTTCCCTCCTCTTCAGCCTACCCCAGAGTTCCTGGATTCCTCTAGGGTCTTACATTTCCCTCCGAGCAGCCTTTCCGTACCTCGGAAAGCTCTCGCTGAACGGAATGGACTGCACATCACCGCACACCTTCCTGTGGCTCCACTGGAGTCTGGGAAAATAAAGAGCTCGAGGACCGTCCCCCAGCTTTATGGATGAGCCTACAGCTGTGGTGGAGAAAAAAGTGCTTGAATAGTGCCAGCTTTTGCTGCAGTCCTGTCTCAAAATGAGACTTTTGATTTGGAGGTAGCCACTCTAATTCTGGGGAGCCTAAATAAGCTTTGACACTAGAAACAAGCAGTGGATGTGAGTACAGTGTCCGTGCCGAGAAGAAACTGGTGTCCACCCAGGTGGTGGGACGTGGCTGTCTTCTAGCATAAATGTTTCATCATGTTTCACTTTGCCTTGAAAATGCGTGTTTTTGGATATGGTTTCACTTGGTATTCCAAGGTCATTTTTGGTGAAGTCACTGCCTTTTCTAGTACCGCTTTCCACTCCCCCACGGCCGTTTCAGCTCTGGAGATCCAAATGTCCTTAGTGGGGCAGCTCCTCTCCACTTCAGTCTCAGCTTATTTCTCTTTTACAGTTTCCTGTAAAGTCTAAACGTCTCCTTTTGATTCAGGAAACACAGGTAAACAGTGGAAGTCTTAGGCGAATTAAGTGTCTTTTTCTTCTCAATTAACAGGTTTAAGTTGTCTCTTTTTGTGATCAGTAGAAAGAAATGCAGGTTTTCATTTCCTTTGTTTGTCATGCATATGATGTAAAATCATCAAATGGAGTTTGCGATGAAACAGCTCTTAGAAACTGCCCGCCAGTCCTCCCCTAACGTCCATCGTAGCCGAGGAATCTAAGACCCAGAGAAGAGTAGGGTTTTGCTTAAGGTTATCCAGGCAGGTGATGACAGAACTACCTTTAGTTGTCACTTCAGTATTTCTTCCACTACATCATCATAAACTTAAAGAGCAGAAGAGAATGGTTATTCAAGCAGCTTTCTTTCAAGGGCACTTTTGCCTACTCAGTAACAAACACTTGGGCGTATCCGGACCATTTTTCCCCAAGATTTTAAACTTCTCTGTCAGCCTTTGCCATAGCCATCTGGTAAGCAAACATTTTAATTATGTTTTCTTTCATTTCTTCAGTCTAATAAACATTTTCGTAAACATTTATTAAGCACCAACTATAGGCTTAACACCGTTCTAGAGATAGAAAGATGGTACTCACCTTCCAGAAAATCACCTTGTAGTTTTACTTAAACTACAATGAAAGTCTTTTAGAAAGGTAAAAATAACATCTTCCGTGTTTTACTCATGGAACGATGACTGAGGTAGAGGGAGTTTTCTGGTTTCCTTCTCTACTTCATCTACCCTTGATTCGTGCTAATTCGCCATTCTCTCGGGGTGACAGAGAAGGTGGTAGAGAGCAGGTCAGGCTTGCTCAGGTTTCTGTTGTGTTGCCTCTCGTGGGGTCACCTCTGGTACTGACGTGCTTCATGTCTGCATCCGAGCTTCCCTTTCACTCTGCAGGTATAACCGAGACTACGTGGTGGAAGGGGAGCCATACGCTGGCTACGACAGACACAATGCAGAGGTTGCAGCTTTTCACTTGGACAGGTATGTGTGATCACGTGGGGTTCGCTCGTTTTGTTTCCTTTTAAAAAACATCTTGGAGAGTCCTTCTAAGGGTGCGACACTAATAACTTATTACCTGCTATGGATAGCTGTTTGACCGTGTCTGTTAAATTTGTATGAATCCCTCATAATTTGGGTGGTACTAGGAATACGAAAGTAAATTTCTTAACTCTGGGGTTTTTTTTTGGTTATTTCATTCCAGTACACCCTTTGTTATTATCGTGAGCGAAGATGTTATTGGTAAATAAAATGGCAGGATGAAAACCAGAGTTTGAACTCAAATCTCTAAATCGAACGAGTCATCCATTGGGCCTGGCAGTATCGCTTTGTTATTTTGTTTTTGTTTTAAGTAATACTGACGTATCCCCATATAATAGAAACATATAGCGTGACATATATGTTGAATTTTATTGTCCTTCAGAAGAAATATGCACAGCTTCAATAATCAGAATAATTCCAAAAGAAAAATAGACGTGAATTCTATATGTATAAGTTAACTAGGAAAATTAATGTTTTTCAGCAGGCCGCTGGTCGGGAGCCTCGCAGCCGAGCCGTGTGGCATCCCAGTTGCTCTTCTGAGCAGCTCTTTCATCAGGGCACATTGACAGACTTTTAAAGAAATAGTTACAGTATTTTTTAAATGAATCTATAAGAAAACTAGAAGAAAATGAAGTTGAATATTTGTCTTTTTCTGGATTAGGATTTTCTAAGCATAAAAGCAATAATTTCAAAAATCACAAAAAGCTCAATAGACTCAATTAAAAAAAAAATTAACTTGTCAAAAAACATCAAACAAAATTTAAATGCAAAAAAATTAGGAGAAAATACTTGAATCTAATATAACCTAAGCATCAACAGCCTTAACATAAATGTTCGTATAAATCTATCTATATGCTAAAAATCTAGTAGAAAATGGTCTAAAGACATAATTAGTGGAATAGAAAAGTTTAATTGCTAATGTGGCAGGGGGATTCATCCTGACCAGTAATCTATTTTAAATCCAGTTGAAACAAGGGGATACTATTTTGTCCTGCTAAAAATGGCCAAGTTTTTTTTTTTTTAATAATACTTTTTTTTGGCAGGGACACATTGAGGTTCAAATGCTGCTTCTGGCATTATTAATTAGCTCAGTCTTTTAAGAACTATGGCCTTACGTGTGAAAAACCTTAATGTTCATACTCTTTGAAAGAGTAACTACTTACTATTTTATGCAAATATTCAAGATATTTCTAGGAAAATATTTTGAGAAAGTACCCCAGAGGAATCAGAAATTCAAAGACACATATACCACAATCTTAACTGTTGCATGTTCCATAGTGAAAAGCTGGTAGCAATCTAAACATCTCATGTGATGGGAAGGACTGAATAAATGTTCATAGTCCCATGAATTTTCACTGTCTCTTTTAAGACCTAGTGAGAAAGAGTTGGATAAATCTTACTTCTCACTTGATGGTGCACTAGAATCAGTCTTTCTAAGACCTCGTTTGTTTCCCTATTTTCTTCATCCCCAAACTCCTGCCTGTTTCTCTGTTGACAGCCACCAGCAGTGCATGAAGGTCCTGTTCCCATATCCATGCCAATGTTTCCTATTATTCAACAAACCAATTTTTGTTAATGTAATATCTGTAAAGTAGTATCTCATTTTATTTTATATTTCTCCAAATATTGGCAAAATTTAGTATCCTCTTTTCTCAGTACGATACCTGTTTGTTAACTTAGAGCAAAGTGGTCTTCGTACAGAAATCATTGCTTTTGATGTTAATTAAATATAATGTTTTATTTCATGTCTTGTGCTTTGGGGGCCTTGTATTTAAAAGTCCTTTCCTACTTCAAAATCTGAAGGGTATTCTCTGGCCAGGCCCCCGCCCGTTTTGTTAACTGCCACACCAGCCAGGCTGAAGTGCCTCTGTGACAGGGCCCCTGAGCACTAAGCTGGCAGCGGTCAGTGGGGAGAACACCACCTTCCCAGCCGTCTTCCTCACCCACGGCTCCTGACGCTTCTCCACTCTGGGTAGCTGCTTCTCCATTACTTTAGGGTTTGACTCCCTTCTCTGGCTTCCGGAGATTCTCTTGATTTTTATGTCATTTTGACAAACCTATCGATCTCTTTGCTTTTGTGGCTTTTCAAAGATTGAGTTTAGGACAGAGTCAGCAGCCCTGAACAGTAGATTATTTATGACACACCCATTTTTAAAGACCTTCTAATGACATGCTAAAAAGCTCATGATATAATAATCAATGAGAAACAGGATATAAAACTACACAGGAGTGAGTATCTCTTTCTATATATACGTAAAGGAAAAATACTAATATGCCAAAATGTCAGTAGTTATTTCTGGGCTGTGGAATTATGGGTGATCTTTATTTTCTTTATTATAAATTTTCTGTGTATTAATTCCAAATTCTGCCTGTCCAACTTCAGTGACTTTGTATGTTTTTTAGACAGGAAGTGTAATTTCTTAAAAAAATGATTGTGTTCAACCGTAGCATTGTACTTTTAGACCATTAGAGTGAAATGTCTTCAGATGTATCTATATTTATTTTGTCCTATAGGTTTATCTTTTTAGATTAATCTGTATAGTTTTCTGTCAATGTATTGTTTTATCCAAAGCTTTGAACCCAAGAATGGGTTTAGGCTCACATTTTTTTAATGCTTTGTTAAAATTTATTTAAAATTTTTATTTTGAAAACTTTCTAGAAACAAAAGAATAGTATAATGAACCCATGTACCAGTTCCATGGAATAAGCAATTATTCACTTATGCCAGATTTGCTTTATACTTTTGGCTAAAGTGTGTATTAACACAAATTACATACATCTTGATATTAAACTCACATATGTACCTCTAAAAGTTAACTTACCTAGTTGTCAACAGTTCCTTTACATATCTAACCTGATTAACCATAATTTTTGCGACTGTTATCTAAAATATATCTCCAAAGATTTTTCTTTTCTGTTTTTCAACCTTCCAAACCAGGATTCTGGGTTTCCGCCGAGCCCCCTTGGTGGTTGGCAGATTTGTTAATCTGCGGACAGAGATCAAGCCCGTTGCCACAGAGCAGCTCTTGAGCACCTTCTTAACCGTAGGTAAGGTTCTAGGTAGGGAAATAGCAACTAAGTTAAATGGCACATCATCGAACTTTTAGGAATTGAAGGACTCAAGGGAATACAGAAGCGAATCAGGCAACTCGTCCTCAGGTTGCTGGGGAGATGGCCCTAAGGGTAGGCGGCAGGAAGCTGAGTTTCCCTAACGTGTGTTTTGTTGGTCTGTGAAGTAGAAGTTGAGACCGCTTATTATTAGTGTAAGTAGCTGATAACTTTATTTCCTTCTCCTTGATCTTAAGCTAAATCTCAAACTTTAATTTTGTCCTAAATCTGTGATCGTCTGTATATTATTGGCTTGGTGGTTTTTTTCTTAAACGTGTACTTTCTTGGGAACCGTC
This sequence comes from Pteropus vampyrus, assembly GCF_000151845.1. Taxonomy (NCBI): domain Eukaryota; kingdom Metazoa; phylum Chordata; class Mammalia; order Chiroptera; family Pteropodidae; genus Pteropus; species Pteropus vampyrus. Next base: position 2,846,110 of record NW_011888846.1, on the reverse strand, counting down.
TCCTATCTCCTTAAAGTTGAGAAAACCTTAGGGCAACTCTGTAAGAGGGTCATAAATTCTCTTGTGGGGTGGCATTAGGGCCCGGAAGATCACCACTGCCCCCTCCTCTGCAGGGGTTAGCCTATAACTCATGTGCATGGACTGGCTTCAGTCCCTCTGGCCTCTGCCTTCTGTTATCTCACTCTGGTAAAGGATCTGAGCTAAAACTCTCACTCCTGTTCCTGTGGGCACAGCAAGAGTGGGAATTAGGAGGTTCTGTGGTCTCTTGTCCCTGCCTGTTCATGGTGACATTTTTAATGACACAGTGCTCCACATTATAATATGACTCGAAACAGACATTGCAAGATGAACTTCACCTTGGTTTGCTGGAGTGAATTGATTTACATTTAAACGAGGTGAAACTGAATATTTAAAAGACGTGACAGATTTGTCATTCAGAGTTTAAACTTATAGGCTAGAGCTATGCTGCTCTTACAAATAATCAAAAGCATACAGTGTCACCGATTTGTTTCATTTACTTTCTGATCACATTTGCTTGTTCAATTTTATGCTCAGGCAAATGCGAGCACCTAATGGATGAGAGGAGGTCAAGAAGAATAGGCCAGAGTCCCTGCTCTCTAGACAGTCACAGAGGTTAGCTCTTGCGCATTGTGATTGGAAGGGAGAAGCCAGAAAGAGGTTTGTGGAGGAGGTTAGTAACATTTGGACTGAGTATTGGAGAATCAATAGGAGCTACCCAGGCAGCAACAAGGAAGGAGTATTGGGCAAAATAATAGGAGCGAGGGCATAAAGACTTGAAAGTACACAGGATTGGTACATTTGGGGAATGAGCTTCTAGATACACCCAGCGTAGGGTAGTATCTTAGTTATGGCTGCTATAACGAGATGTTATACATTCTGTGGCTGTAATAACAGAGGTTCGTTTCTCACAGTTCCAGAGGCCGACAGTCCAAGGTCAGGGTGCTAGCTTGTTTGGGTTCTGGTGAGAGCCCTCTTCCTGGTTTAGTCAGCCACCTTCATGCAGTATCGTCACATGGCAGAGAAAGAGGGAGAGGGAGGGAGAGGGGAAGAGAGATCATCTCTCTCATGTCTCTCCTTACGAGGACACTAATCCTTTCATGAGGGCTTCTCTTGAAAGCCCCACCTCCAGATACCACTGCGCTGGGGAGGAGGACTTCAGCGTATGAGCGTGGGAGCACACACATTCAGTCTGTAGCGAGCTGGTAGAGGTGTTTGACTGGAGGTGGTTTTAGATAATGGGCTGACCTTAGCACAGTTTTAAAAAACATGTTACTAGATAACTCAGTGTAATAATAACGAAATTCTGGGTAGCCTTGCTACTTGACAAAGCACTTCCACACAGTTACCTTGTTTGATCCTCTTTACAAAAGTGCGCAGTGGGTAGGGGGGATTTATCCACATTTCATACCTGAGAAAGAGGCTTAAAAGAGATTAAATGACTTTCTCAAAGTCACAAAGCTACTAATTGTTAAGATTCAAACCCAGATTTTAAGACTTCTAAAATATTTAATTTGATTATATTCTTTTTTATTCATTTATTCATTCAACAAAATTTTGTTTCACTTCTGTGTGGCAGGCTCTGAGCGAGGTGCTGAATATACAGAAATGAATGAAACCTTCCTGCCTTCAGGGAGCTTTGTCTAGTGAGGGAGCCGGTGGCCAGAGGGCCTCTGGGAATGTGGAGGGGAAGGGGAGGAGCCTAGAAGGTAAGGCCAGGGGGATGATTGGTGAAGGTGATACTGCCACCAACTCTTAAAGAGAGAGTAGCAGTCCGCAGGAAGATATAATGGGAAAGTACATCCTAGGTTTGGACTCAATCTTTTTTTGCACTAGAGACTCCTTTGGCAGTCTAGAGAAGCTTATGGATCCTTTCTCAAAATAATGTTTTTAAATACATAAATTAGAACACATAGATTTATAAATGAAGCCAATATTGAAGTATTTTGTATCAAAAGTTACAAAAAGCAAATTTGTGATATAGTCACATGTGCTTTGTTATTTAACACATTAATAACAAGAACTAGCAGTGATCTAGTAACTACCATAATTTGAGACTATGAATATAAATGATGCTTTGTGATATCTGCAACAGTGCTTCTATGATATAAAAAATCTGTGATTTCTCATGGTGAAAAGGTCAGATAATGCTAATGGTTTGCTCCCTACCATAGTAATCGAAGGAAATGCTAAGTTTCAGATAGAAGTTAATAAAAATAAAAATGTACAGTTAACGGGCTGTCACCTCTGTCCCAGGTGGAGGACAGATCACAGATGAGGGTGACGAGAAGAGCGTGGGAAGCTCAGGAGACTGTAGTTTAGCTGAAGCAAAAGCTGTGTGTGGATCTGGGCTGAGGAAGGCCAGTGGTCAGGACAGCGTCACTGAAGAGCCTTTGACATCGTGCTTACGAGTCGAGACTTTCTCCGTAGGCACTGGGAGGCCACCAGAAGAATTCGAACGTGGGAAAATCAGACTTGAATTTTAGAAAAGTAATCGTGGCAGCATTGTAGAGGATGGATTGGGGAGGGAAGAATTGGGAGACGAGCACTTGGGGCCGTTGTAGGAAATTCTTATGCAGTGAGAGTCAGAAGTAAAGCAAGGACGGGATAGAAAGAGTTAAGAGATACTCGAATGGAAAGAATTTGGTGAACGTATTAAATAGAACATTCCAGATCCTCTGGGAGCTCTGACCAGAACCTCAGTCCTGATGAAGCAGAGGCCGTTATTTACCTTGACTTAAAATGAGTTCAGAGAGATGCTCGTGACAGCAGCGGGCTCCCGGGAGGGAGATCGGGTAGAAGGGACACAGAGGGAAAGGGAGGCTGGCCTTTTCACATTTATTCTTTAGTACCTTTGGAATTTTTTTTTTTTTTTTTATTGCACCATGTACTTTTATTCCCTATACAGAAAATAAACAGATGTTTTAAATGTAAGTTCAAGATCTCATGACAACCAAGATTTATATTTCCTCTGTTTATTAGCTTCTCTGTTCTACATTGGGAAGAATTTGGAATCTTTTTTTCTTTAAGCACATTTGGCTCTTTACTCTCCTTTAGGAAATAATACTTGTTTCTACGGAAAGTGTTATTACTGCCGAGAAACGGAGCCAGCTTGTGCCGATGGGGACACCATGGAGGGATCTGTCACACTTTGGCTTCCAGATGTGTGGCCTCTGCAGAAACACCGACACCCATGGGGCAGGACTTACCGAGAGGGCAAGCTGGCCAGGTAAAGGCTCCTGTGAGCCGCTACTTAATTCTCTCTTGCGCCTGGCCAGGTGCCTGCCCTGTGTGCAGCCAGGGGTTCTGCCCAGGACTGAAAGGAATGGGGGAGGGTCAGGGCGCATCTGCTGGGCAGGGACCTCATCTCCCTGTGTTCAAACAATGTCAGGTGACATTGGCTCTCAGTAAATACCTGGTGATGCTGCTTGCCTCCAGGTGGGAGTATGATGAGAGCTACTGCGATGCTGTGAAGAAAACGTCCCCTTATGACTCTGGCCCGCGCCTCCTGGACATCATTGACACAGCTGTCTTTGATTACCTGATTGGCAATGCCGACCGCCATCATTATGAGAGTTTCCAAGACGATGAAGGCGCTAGTATGCTCATCCTTCTCGACAATGCCAAAAGGTAGGGCCAGCAGACTACCCTTGCCAGGTAGAGATTCTGTGTAGATAAGGACATTTTCTAGGGTATCCTGGAACAACCCAGAAGACACTTTGATAGGCGGCATCCTTCTGGTTTCTGCTCAGGGTCTTCGTTGTTGGCACCCGTTCCTCTCTCTTCCTTGGGGTCCTGACTTTAAAAGATGGAAATGTAGCTTTTTTCCAGGAGTCAAAGACTTTATGGTTCTCCTCACAGACAACTTGAAGCCAAGGTCTTTGGTTTATCACTACTCCCATTCTTTCTTGACTGATGTTCAGACTCTTGACAAATATACATTTAATAGAACATGGAATTGGATTACTGTTAAATTATTCCATCCAAAAATTCATGCACTTTAAAAATTGATTTGATTGGTAGGATGTTTTGCTATTTTTATGGCAGTCTGGGCCCAGACGTTTTGCCGTCATGAGAGGAGAGGGGTTGAGTGGTGATTATGTGGAGACGATCTTGAGGAGGATAATGTTATTAATTTTGAGTACATGGACTGTCATTGTTTTCGCTCTGAGCTGTTCGAAGACTACATTTTCTTTTTGGTGTGCACTCTCCATGGTGCCCAGTTCAGCACCGCGCTTTCAGTTACACATAGTAAGGACGAAGTAGACTGTTTCCCAGGAGCCCAGAATTGTCCCGGCTCCAGGTCACTGCTGTTAATGATGGCTGCTGAGAATGAGCTCGGAAAGGGGTCCTCAGCAGAGCCCGCCAGGGCAGCATCCGCTTATGCCGAGCACCAGGGTAATGACAGCAACCACTGCCCCTCTCTCTCCCCCCTCCCAGCCAGTGCTCTGTACATCCCTGAAAATCTTTATCCTTCCTCGTAAAAATGATCTTTTTTAAAAAAAATGATCGTGCGTATTGCGCTCATTGGAGTAGTTGCCTTTGCCCCTTCGCCACTCACTGTTTGAGGCCCATGCTGTGCCGAGGGCTGCCCGACCCTCCAGCCCTTCAGGCGCGTGTCTGCGGGGAGGATAGGGGGGCAGTGGCTGTCCCCGAGTCAGTCCTCCTTTCTATCTCTGGACTACTGCTGAGAGCATTTGTACCTCTGCTCTGCAACACTGTTTTCTCAGCCTCTGTGAGTGCTTCTTCCAGTTTGAACCTGTCCAAGTCTTTTCTGATAGGTATTTTGGAGTAGAACAAGTATAACTTCTTTTTACAAGTAATAACCATCTACTTGTTGGCCTTTATTTCCCTGCCCGCCCTGAAAACCTTTTCAGGTTTAAAGAAGTTCAAGTTCTCCCTTTAGTCTGTGGATGCCACACTTTGTTGCCATGGTTATGCCCTAGCACCTAGCAGTATCTTGGCAGGAGGAAGGTTCCTTGTAAATGAGTGTATGTGCTGTTCGACACGGCAGGACAGGCTGTTAGGGATCCTGTGTTGGTCACATCCTGTTTATTTTGAATTTTAGAGGTTTGAGCTGCAGGAGCATGAAATTATCTAGGACCATGTTAAGGTTTCTTAGAGAATTTCTCTCTAGAGAATTGGCTCTCGCTTTGATGCTAAGACGGGAACTGGCGCTTCCATCTGATTCGTTACGTTCTCGTTTTTGTTTTCAGCTTCGGAAACCCCTCGCTGGACGAGAGAAGCATTCTCGCCCCTCTCTATCAGTGCTGCATGTAAGTTACGCACATCAGACTCATGTGTCTGCATTGTCTTCCCTTCCGGGCTCAGGTAACAGTGCATCCGTCTTCTTGGCCTTAAAACTTCCTAATACCTGAGCAGTGCTTTTTACGCTTGTCCAACCCAGCACCCCTCAAGATCCTGAGATGGGGGAGCAGGGAAAGATGGAGCAAGTAACCCAGTACTCAGAATTCATTTCGAGTTTTGTATGAATAGAAATTTTCAGTGTGTTCAGTAATGTATATCCATGTTTGTTTTAATATCAGCATATAATCCTCTTCCCCCCCAAAGAAACCTAGTACAATCTGTGTCACTGTGCTGTGTTTACCTTAGGATGTTAAGTCCTATCACTCACCACCCCATCCTGCAATTTGCATATGTCAATTTGAAATTTTATAAACCAAAAGTAACATTTCTCGTAGGTATTTAGTAAGTGATTTTTTTTTTTTTAAAGCCTGTGTTAGAGAACAAAGAAATTAAAACGTAAATCAAGAAAATGAGATAAAGACTGGGCTCTAAGGAGCTCCTTTTCAGATCATGATTGCTGGTAAAATTGTAGAGTGTGAACCCTGAGGATCAGCTGGGATCCACACACACATGCAAATCCCAGAGTGCCACTTCCTTCTGGTCCACCCCTGGAGGCCCCGGGACCACATAAGACCATGTAAGACCACCCTTCTGGCACTTGGTCTGCTCTGCTGTGCTTTGTCTTTTTAGTAGCACTAATATTCTGCAGAAAGTGTTTACCCGGGCACCCCTTAATTATCTTCATTAATATTGGAAGCAGTGATATAGCCAGTCAAAAACTGTATCTTTGAAGGAAGATGTTTTTGTATTAATAGTGTTAGTAATCTAGTCCAGTCAAGAAATAGAAATGGTATAATGGGTTATGTAGGAAAGTTTAGTATAAGGAATTGTTAACTCTGATACAAGAGGGACCATAAAAAACAACTAGGACTGAGGAGCAACCAAGGAAGGACAAACCGGGAAGGGGACCACTCCCCAAGGCTGGGGTTTGGACCTCGTGGAGAAGGTATAGGTCACCCCCTGGATGGCAGAGAAGTCCGCTAGCTTGCTCTGGGCGAGCAGGAAGCAGCCTTTCAGAGTGCAGGCCTGGCGCACGTAGTCAACAGCTGGTCCATACAGAGGAAGGGGCCGCTCGGTAGAACCCCTCTGGGGCCGCACGTTTAGGGCTCTGGTTGCCATGTCAGGAGGGCCTCAGGAAGGCTTTTTAGGCCAGCCTGAGGCGGCCAGGTCACCAAGGGCCTGCCCTGGGAATGGGCATCCATTTGATGACCTCCCATGCTCTGCTGACCCACAGTGCGGTAGCCAGAGCGACGGGAGAACCTTCCTTTCCGGAGCAACCCTCGAGGACCCTCTCCTGAGAAAGCTTCAGAAGAGACGTGCTTAGGAAACCTGTCCTCTACAGCAGGTCTCTGTGAGGCATGAATTTGGAGCTGAGAGGCAGTCAGCTGTTATCTTAGTCACACACAGGAAGCTCCAGTACTGTGGGCATCTGTCGTGTATTCTAGAATAGCAGAACCACACTGCCTCTGTGCTTGTTGGCCCCTTCCAGGCTTTAGCCAAAGATCAATCTGCTTTACTTTTGCAATAGTTGCGGAACAGGCTGCCTCTCTGAGCCCAGCATTCCCGCATACCTGGGAATTCCCACAGTACCCACAGGGAGATGAACAAACTTGGTGAAGTAATTAAGATAGCTGTTCTTAAAATAAACTTTTTGTATTCATAATATTATCGGTAGGATTTTTTAAATTTAGAAACATAAAAAGGGAGAAATTAAAATAACTCATTAGGAGGTCAGGATAATTTCTGTGAGCACTGCAGTGACTTTGTTCTAATCATGTGTATGTGCGGATATGTGTACACACACATTTTCTTTTCCCCACAGATTTGGAGCAAAACAGTCCTTTTGCTCCACCTTTCCCCCCGCCCAACGTATCGTGGACATCTTCCCATGCGTACATTTTCTTAACTGTTTTTAATGTCTGCGTGCTATGTTCTTTGATGAATGAGCCGTACTTAACCGTTTACCACTTGTTGGGCATTCAGATTGGTTCACATGTTCCTGTTATCAATAGCACTGCAGCGAACACATGTGCTATCAATAGCACTGCAGCGAACACATGTAAATCTTTATATGCCTCTGATTAATTACCTGGAAAAAATACCAAATGTGGTAACGTGACTTATTCATCATGATTTTTTTAGTTGAGATATTTTACATTATTATTTCTTTACTTTTGTCTGCCAAACAGGCTTTAAACCGCATTCTACAGGGAGAGGTTTTATGTAATCTGCCCTAAAATATTTTCTTCCAGCATTCGTGTTTCCACGTGGAACAGACTGAACTACCTGAAGAATGGCGTGCTGAAGTCTGCCTTACAATCTGCCATGGCCCATGACCCTATCTCCCCCGTGCTCCCTGACGCACACCTGGGTGCTGTGGACCAGCGGCTGCTGAGTGTCCTGGCCACCGTGAAGCAGTGCACGGACCAGTTCGGGACGGACACTGTGCTGGTGGAGGACAGGATGCCTCTCTCCCACCTGTGATTCTCAACACAAAATGAGTGAAACTTCTTTTTACAAAGATAGAGAAACAGCACAATCAATTCCAAACGCTGTGAGAGGATTGGAAATGGCCAGCAGCAGGTTCTGGTGATCGGGGACAGGGTGGCCTCGGATTTCTTTGGTGTTTTTTTTCGTAGCAGACACTAAAAGACTACAAGTTTCAGGCCACGGAACTGTTGCTGCCGAATCCCCTGACTTCCTCGGCACTTTCCCGTTCCAGCAGTGGGCGTCGCAGTCGGTTAATTGTCATGCTCAAGGACAGACGTGGTGTGACATCTGGCTTGGTTCTGGAGTGTGTATTTTGAGTTCATCCTTATAGTCCTTTTGCCACACCTGTGGATTTTCTGGAAACACTTTGCAGTCTCGAGTCCTTTTTTACCAGGACTAGTCAAATTGGGGATTTTACTGCCAACTGAGGAGTGGCAGCAAGTAAAACCTGGCATTCTGCTCGGCCAAAAGGTCCTGCTTTGTCGGAGGATATGTGTTTTTTTAGAAGCAGAAGGAAGGACAAAAGCAGGAGAGGTGTTGGGGCTTTTAAGCAATTAGGTGGTAGTGCTTTCGATCATTCTTAACAGGGGAAAGAGGAGAGGCCCACTTGGTAGAACCAGAATCGGGGAGATGACTGAATTAATGAAAAACGGGTCCCCTGTATTCAAGATCTTAAGGCGTGTAAAAGTAATGTGACTTATACTTAAGTAAAATCTGCATTCTCACAGTTGTGTCCAAATCAACCAAAAAATTGTGTCCATGGAACTACTGTTGCCACCCAAGGCACGATTGTCACATGGAGACTTTTTTTTCCTTCTGCCCAAAGGAGGCAGATCCTTTCCAGATTAACAAAGGAAACTGAAATAATACCGAGAGTCAGAGTTAGGTTGCCTGTGATCTCTGCCATCCTGATTTCTCTTCTGGAATGAATTTCCGCCTCTGCCTTTAAGGCATTTGAAGCTGCTGCTCCCAAGAAATTGGCTATCCTGATGGTGCCTTTCTTGTGAGAAAAGCCAGCTCACTCCTGCCGATGATAGTGCACATCCTGCTGGTGGCTGGACCTGTCTTACGATTCGGGCCATGCGGTAGACTGGAAACAAAGATTTTAAGCCTTATGAGCCTTAAAACTAAGGAGGTTGTACCAGGAAGAGCCTTAAGATTTTTATTTATATCAAACTCTAATTTTATCATCTAATCTCGTTTGGAGTTCTGAATCCATCGTGTATATTGTTCTTCCGTCTCATGTTAGCCGTCTGAAATTTCAGGCTGCTAAAACAAGTTTAGTTCTGGGTTCAGGCATAGAGACTTTGGCATGGAAGCAGTTGCAGAAAAATATAGGACCAGAGGACGACAGGCCAGGTGGGCCCGCCCACGGTGTCCTCAGCTGCGTGCGTGTCCCGCATTACGTCTGGGGTCTGTGTCAGTGTCGTCCTTCTGTCGAGCAGAGACTAACGTTTAAACAGTGTGGTCGCACAAATTTAATGCCAGCCATTTGAGACCGGTTTTAAGCAACTATCCTTTCAAAAACAGTTTAGAATTTATGCCCTAGTGTCTTTGCAATGAAAGATAACTGAGTAACCTGTAACTACTTTAAAAAGCATGAAATTAGGGTCCTTTTGTACTTTGTATACACATTTCGTGTTGTATGCAAAAATGGGCAGAGTTATTAAAACAAAGTATTGAATTTAAGGAGACAGATATTAGCACCAAACACTGAGATCGTGATGACAGGAGGTGTCGATTCCAGTTCTAAGGCCATTTACTGTGTGCGTCCAGATTCACAGTTGAGCGTGAGGACACCTTGGACAGTGCTTACCCCAGAGCGTCAGGGACTCGGCTAGAGGGACACAGTGGACGTCAGCGCCGCCCTCCTGGTAAATGTTAGTCGAACTAAATCACGTTCTCACGTTCTTTCAAACATGTGACACCTTTGCTGCGCCCCAGTGGACCGCATGCGAACTGTTCTCAAACTGGGAACTTTATTCATAATGTTAAAAGAGGACGATTTTGCTAAGGAAAAGAATAGGAGGGAAAGCCGCTTTGAAATGTCTCCTCCTTTTTTAAAACTTTACTGAAATTGTGTAATTTTCTTCTCTTTCCCTCTTTTAAAATTCATGGTCTTAAAAGGTGTTCAGATCTACGGTGTTAAAGTTAGAATCACACGAAGAGAGTGGCGGGATGTGGCACCGACAGGATAGATCTCTGTGCTAAGTCAGGATTCAGTCAAGCTGGAAAGTCTGTTCAGGTGCATCTGAAGAGAAAATCACCCATAAACAGTAGCCCTAAAATTCACAAACACTGAATTCCGTTTGAAAAAATGAGGTAGATATCTTTTTCAAAGTTTTGTAACAGTGTC
>NW_011888846.1:2830578-2835409 GCF_000151845.1 Pteropus vampyrus | reverse complement strand
GGAGGATATGTGTTTTTTTAGAAGCAGAAGGAAGGACAAAAGCAGGAGAGGTGTTGGGGCTTTTAAGCAATTAGGTGGTAGTGCTTTCGATCATTCTTAACAGGGGAAAGAGGAGAGGCCCACTTGGTAGAACCAGAATCGGGGAGATGACTGAATTAATGAAAAACGGGTCCCCTGTATTCAAGATCTTAAGGCGTGTAAAAGTAATGTGACTTATACTTAAGTAAAATCTGCATTCTCACAGTTGTGTCCAAATCAACCAAAAAATTGTGTCCATGGAACTACTGTTGCCACCCAAGGCACGATTGTCACATGGAGACTTTTTTTTCCTTCTGCCCAAAGGAGGCAGATCCTTTCCAGATTAACAAAGGAAACTGAAATAATACCGAGAGTCAGAGTTAGGTTGCCTGTGATCTCTGCCATCCTGATTTCTCTTCTGGAATGAATTTCCGCCTCTGCCTTTAAGGCATTTGAAGCTGCTGCTCCCAAGAAATTGGCTATCCTGATGGTGCCTTTCTTGTGAGAAAAGCCAGCTCACTCCTGCCGATGATAGTGCACATCCTGCTGGTGGCTGGACCTGTCTTACGATTCGGGCCATGCGGTAGACTGGAAACAAAGATTTTAAGCCTTATGAGCCTTAAAACTAAGGAGGTTGTACCAGGAAGAGCCTTAAGATTTTTATTTATATCAAACTCTAATTTTATCATCTAATCTCGTTTGGAGTTCTGAATCCATCGTGTATATTGTTCTTCCGTCTCATGTTAGCCGTCTGAAATTTCAGGCTGCTAAAACAAGTTTAGTTCTGGGTTCAGGCATAGAGACTTTGGCATGGAAGCAGTTGCAGAAAAATATAGGACCAGAGGACGACAGGCCAGGTGGGCCCGCCCACGGTGTCCTCAGCTGCGTGCGTGTCCCGCATTACGTCTGGGGTCTGTGTCAGTGTCGTCCTTCTGTCGAGCAGAGACTAACGTTTAAACAGTGTGGTCGCACAAATTTAATGCCAGCCATTTGAGACCGGTTTTAAGCAACTATCCTTTCAAAAACAGTTTAGAATTTATGCCCTAGTGTCTTTGCAATGAAAGATAACTGAGTAACCTGTAACTACTTTAAAAAGCATGAAATTAGGGTCCTTTTGTACTTTGTATACACATTTCGTGTTGTATGCAAAAATGGGCAGAGTTATTAAAACAAAGTATTGAATTTAAGGAGACAGATATTAGCACCAAACACTGAGATCGTGATGACAGGAGGTGTCGATTCCAGTTCTAAGGCCATTTACTGTGTGCGTCCAGATTCACAGTTGAGCGTGAGGACACCTTGGACAGTGCTTACCCCAGAGCGTCAGGGACTCGGCTAGAGGGACACAGTGGACGTCAGCGCCGCCCTCCTGGTAAATGTTAGTCGAACTAAATCACGTTCTCACGTTCTTTCAAACATGTGACACCTTTGCTGCGCCCCAGTGGACCGCATGCGAACTGTTCTCAAACTGGGAACTTTATTCATAATGTTAAAAGAGGACGATTTTGCTAAGGAAAAGAATAGGAGGGAAAGCCGCTTTGAAATGTCTCCTCCTTTTTTAAAACTTTGCTGAAATTGTGTAATTTTCTTCTCTTTCCCTCTTTTAAAATTCATGGTCTTAAAAGGTGTTCAGATCTACGGTGTTAAAGTTAGAATCACACGAAGAGAGTGGCGGGATGTGGCACCGACAGGATAGATCTCTGTGCTAAGTCAGGATTCAGTCAAGCTGGAAAGTCTGTTCAGGTGCATCTGAAGAGAAAATCACCCATAAACAGTAGCCCTAAAATTCACAAACACTGAATTCCGTTTGAAAAAATGAGGTAGATATCTTTTTCAAAGTTTTGTAACAGTGTCTTCTTTATGGTTTATTTATTAGAATCTAGCACAATTATAGTCAGACAAGTCATTGAAAGGATTTTTGGTCGGCCTGAGGTAGGGTTTGCCTAGCTAAAATCTAAAGGTAGATGTAGACGTGGATACATTTTAGTGTTATAAAACCAGGAAAGTCAGAACTGACTATCATTTCCTGTCCTCTTCCTCCTCATACTTCTTAAATATGTTTATTCCAGAGTTTGGGGAAATATGAGTATGGAGGGGCTTCATTCTAAAACTTCTTTAATGTGAAGCTATATTGTGGGTTTGGCTGTGACTAATTTTCTGTGCAAAACAAATTAATAGACAGGATCTGATTTACTCAACTCATTGTTCCGTAATATATTAGCAAGGTATTTCTCCTTGTTTGCATTCAAGATTGATGTATCAAATGAAACTTAAGGAGATGGAAGAATTTGGGTACATCTATCGCATATTTTGGGAAATCCTATACATGGCAGTTTTTCAGTGTCGCCTGAGTGCAACATATTCTTCCAAAGAGATCCGTCTTTTCTGAAAAAAGGAAAAAAGGCTTTGGGGCCTCCCCTTCCCATCCACCATATTCCTTCATCCTCCCTTCTCCGTAGTCCCTGTGTTCCTGTTTGACCAGTAAATGACCACCCCTCAGTGGGGGTAAAGCAGCATCTGTCAGCGAGCTGTCTCGCGTGAGTCATCTTTTCAGTTCGATTTCAGGAAAGGAAACGTGAGTAAGGTCTATGTGTGTATATAGTCACGTATGTATTCTAGCAGGAAGAAAACATATTTATTTTGACACAGGGAAATACTGACTGACGTTGCTGAAGAGCTTGAAGGTAGCAGAAGGCTCCCTTCTCAACCTCCGAGCTGAGCCGCTCTGTGAGCCTGCCCTAGCCAGGCACACGAGTGAGCTGGGCAGGCCTGACTCGGTGAGGCCTCTTTCACAGGGAAAGCCAGTTTTTCTCCGATCCCTCAAGCCTGGGCTGAAAAGGTGGGGGCTGGGTACTGTGCTGCCACGGTTTCTAAGGACTGAGGTGTTACTCACAAATACAAAATATTTGGGGGGAACTGGGAATAACTTACTGGGAAACTAACTTTTTTGCTTAAAAGGGATGTGTAAGAACCAGCACCCTCTTTCGATCTGCCGAGGATTTCCTCCCAGAGCCATTGCACAAATTGAGGGTGTGCTTGATCAGACACCAAACAAGACAGATGCGCACCCGAATTTCCAATGTGTTCTATGGTTTCAATTCTGGAAACAAAATGAATAAAGATTTTAATAAGTATTGACGTATCATGTTTTCCTCTTATTTTTTCTCACATTTCAGGATATTTCCAGTGTTTTATATTCCAGTTTCCTATCTGTTCTGTTAGGGGGACAAAAGATTACATCTTCTGCACCTGCTTTAACTTCCCAGGGATCATTTCACAGTATCTTACGGATGATTTTGGCCTCCCCACAAGTCTCCCAGCGGCCCACGGCAGCTTGTGACTGGGCCACAGTGTCCCATAGGGTAGTCCGTGTTGCTTCTGTGTAGTTAGCAGTTCACTCCATTCTTACACCTTTAGGAGTAAAGAATTACGAATCTCGAAGAACTTGGCACAGTACCGCAGAGGCACGGAAGGGAAGACCGGCGCCTTGGTGTCGTTCTTAGGACACCCAGATTTTCAACTTGTGAAGTGAAAATCCGACATTAAGATTCAACCAGACAACAGCAGAGTTTGTAAGACTTTTTAACTTGATTTGCAACATTTTGTGTTGCTAGGTTTTGTCATTCGTACTTGAATTCCAATGGGAGGCCGAAGCCCGGCGGGACCTGTTCCCGATGACAAAAAAGGCTGGGAGTGGGGAGGGTGTGGTTCTGTTAGGCGCTAATTTTACCCAATGTGTTTGCCTATAAAGACTGGTTTTTAGGAGCCCTCATTTTGTAAAATAGAGACAGAAATGGTCATTACCACTGGTTTAGCGTGGGTGGGTTTTGTAAGGTAAGTTGCTGTGTAAATCCCAGCAATAGCAGTAGTCAGTTTGAAAAGTATTTGGTTTCTCTTCAGTAGATATTTGGGCATTGTGCTGCCAACTGCGGGCGCCATCGAGACGATAATGCCTGTCCCCTTCCTCAAAGAGCCTATAGCCGTAGCAGAAGAGAACTTGTGAAGTGCCAGGCGCCTCCGGACTGACGTAAGTTAATGACGAGATAGGGAGCAGGGAGGAACCATGGGCGCTGGGGGAGAGAGAAGCAGGCAGGACTAAAGACACGTGGCGTCTGTAGAAGCCCTGACTCCAGAGATGCAGAGCTGTAGGCTTGGGAGGTGGGACCTCGAGGCCTGCATGCTGTTGTGGATACCTGGGTCACCAGAATTACCCCTTTAGGGATTTCCTGGGCTTCTCGTCAGTTTCGCCTTGTCCCTGAAGAGGACAGGCGCAGTCCACGGGGATGTTTCAGTTGCTCCACGGCAGAGAGGAGCCACTGGCGTAGAGCTGAGCTGTGAAACACTCATTCTTTGTTTTCAGAGTTTGCTTTTTTCCTGCCATATTTATTTGGAGATAAGGACTTGATTTTTACCCCAAGATTCTTTTCAAGGCAGGTGGTTCGTTGACTGCCTTCGAGCAGGGTGGGGAAATGCCTACTGCAAAGGTAGGTAGGTCCCATTCAGATGCCCTCAGTGAAGGTGTGGAGTGCTCGTTGTCTCTTAGAAAGACTTTGTTAAAATGAAGATTTTGATTGAGTTGGTTTGGGGCCTGAAATTCTGCATTTCTAACCAGTTCCTGGGTGGTGCCAGTGGCCCTGGTCTTTGGACCTCGCTTTAGTAGCGATGGCAGAGGTTTGCTTGCCAAGGAATCATAGCTGCCTGTAGTTTCCACAACTGCCTCTAGATGTCCCCATCATCCATGAGATCGTGCTCCTAGGGTTCAACTCGCAGCCTCCAAACCTAGAGAATACAATGTCAGCAGTTTATTCACACT
>NW_011888846.1:2827845-2830528 GCF_000151845.1 Pteropus vampyrus | reverse complement strand
GCAGAGAGGAGCCACTGGCGTAGAGCTGAGCTGTGAAACACTCATTCTTTGTTTTCAGAGTTTGCTTTTTTCCTGCCATATTTATTTGGAGATAAGGACTTGATTTTTACCCCAAGATTCTTTTCAAGGCAGGTGGTTCGTTGACTGCCTTCGAGCAGGGTGGGGAAATGCCTACTGCAAAGGTAGGTAGGTCCCATTCAGATGCCCTCAGTGAAGGTGTGGAGTGCTCGTTGTCTCTTAGAAAGACTTTGTTAAAATGAAGATTTTGATTGAGTTGGTTTGGGGCCTGAAATTCTGCATTTCTAACCAGTTCCTGGGTGGTGCCAGTGGCCCTGGTCTTTGGACCTCGCTTTAGTAGCGATGGCAGAGGTTTGCTTGCCAAGGAATCATAGCTGCCTGTAGTTTCCAAACTGCCTCTAGATGTCCCCATCATCCATGAGATCGTGCTCCTAGGGTTCAACTCGCAGCCTCCAAACCTAGAGAATACAATGTCAGCAGTTTATTCACACTGAAGGCTCCTCTAAAAACTGGTGTTTGGATCCATTGTTTCTGTGGGACGTGAAAAAAAGTTTAGCTCTACTCTTTTAAGGAAAAACAACCAAGTTGTTTTTCTAAGAATTTTCCAGCTACCTACTTTATTTACCACAAAATGCTAAATCCAAATCAAAATATCTCAGAAATTAGCAGTTAACTCTACATGAAAGTTACAGTAGAGAATTATTTCCACAGTCTCAAAACTTAGATCTTTATAAGAAACTAGTGTTAATACTAATAATTTTATCACTGTAAATTTACCTATAAACATCACTCGTATAAATAAGGCCATTCAGGCCTCCCGCATAGACTATCCAGGGCCCTTCTATGGCGGGGCGCATGTGATTGAATTAGCTCATTAACCCTCTCAACATCCCTATAAAGTGACTCGTACCCCATTTTATAGGTGGGGAAACTGAGGCACGTGGCAGTTAAGTAACACCCAAAGTCACACCGAAAATGGTAGGGGCCATTTAGTTACTCTCGTTGGTTGGTTTTCCTTCTTGCTCATTTATTTAGTGAGTTAGTGTTTTCTGTTTCTAAATAAACATAATGAGTCCTTGGTAACTGTCCCTTGAAGGATTTCATGAGCTTGATTGCTGATAATGCAGTCCTGGTGTACTGGCCGAGGTCTGGGTCTGGTTTTGACATCCTCATGAGTGGCTAAGAGGCACAATATGCATAATAGTATTTTTTAATTTAACTGTCAAACCCTAACAAAGGTACTTACCTGATTTCTGTAGCTGTGTGAATGGAGGACACAGAGGCTGGGATGAACAGGGAATCAGTTTGCTTGTGACGTTGGTGAGACATGGCGCTAAGATTCACCTTATTGCCTGGAGAGCCCAACCTCAAAGCCACTGAGTCTGACAACAGTCAGGTCCCATGATCTCTAGACAGCAGTTTCGTCCTAGGACAAGGTGGCTCTTAGACCAGTGGCCTCAGTAACTTAGGTGGTTTTGAAAAAAATGCATTGAGCTCTTCTGTAATCTAACCGCCCGCTTGCGGGGTCTCGTTAGAGGGAAGGGAGCACGAGGAGGGGCCCTCGGGTGTTCGGCCAGCAGGGTCTCAGAAGCCGCTTGTGGTCACAAGCATTTGGAAATGGCAAATGTAGCCGAGAAAGCGCACACAGTCCGTGGTTTAACTTTTTTTTAATGAGATAGGATCACAATGACACGAAACCTTATTATTTTCCCATGACTGGGGACGTTCCCACAATCCGAAGATCTCCACACTGGGGCCCGCCAACTTCCTCGTGCTTTGGGCGGACTCCCAGCTGTGGAACCTGCTGGCGAGTGTCATTTCCCCTTCTCTGGGCCTCCTCTCCTCGCCGCTGCCCCCGCTGCCGGGCGAGGTGGCTGTGGGTTCGGCTGGTGGCTTGGCCGGAAGTCGATCCGCAGACGCGAGGCAGGGCACAAGTGCCCTTATTTGGTAGGCCTCGATGGGCCACCGCTCTGCCCAAAAGTAACAGGGCGATGGCAGTGGCCACGTGGAGGCCTGATTTTACCCCTGCACCCACAACCACCCCCAGAACAGGCCGCTGCCGGGAAGGAGCCGGGCCGGGTGGGCGGTGCCTGCACCGGCCTCGGGATGCCGGGGGCACCAGCCTGGGTTTCGGTTCAGCGCTCCGCACCGCCTCGTCCTGGTCACGTGGGGCCTGCGGTTCCCATGGCAACACCAATCTCCAGCCGCCGGCCCTCCGCACCTGGAGCCGAGCAGCCGCGGGAGGAGCGCGTCCAGCCCCGCCATGCCTCGCGGTCCGCTGCCCCGGCTCTGGCTCCTGCTGCCGCTGCTGCTGCTGCTGCTGCCGCTGCTGCCGCTCGCGGACAGGCAGGGTCACCACGGCCGTGCCGGGCCGAGGGAGGCGGCCGAGGAGGCGGGCTCGGGACCGGCCTGGCGGGCCTTCCAGGACCTGCGGGAGCGGCTGAGGGCGGCCGGCGCCCTTTCCAAACGGTACTGGGCGCTCTTCGCCCGCCGCGTGTGGCCCGAGGCCTGTGAGCAGGACGAGGAGGCCGCCGCGGGGCCGCAGGGTAAGACCGCCCCGGGATGCGCTCGGCTCAGCGGAAAGGGGCGCCGCTGTCCAAACTCGCCCCTGTCCTGCTTCGTCGTCCTCAGGGTCACCTGGCAGGAGCCTTAGCCGCTTTACTGC
>NW_011888846.1:2821850-2826400 GCF_000151845.1 Pteropus vampyrus | reverse complement strand
ATGGGGGGCGGGACCCCTCCTCCAGACAGGTCCTGCCAACCATGCGGATGCGGGGGCGGGGGGCGGGTCTTCAGGACCTTCAGAAAAGGTGATTCCATTCTCTCCCTAAGTTTATCTTGATTTCTCACTCTTCAGAAAATAGCCCTTGGGTCTCTTCTGCTGCTAGGTCTGCCCAGTGGCTTGTTCTGAGGCCCCATAGGATGGAAACATGATTCCACCTCAGAGATGTTCAGAGGTGCTCACTCTCTGCCATTGCTGAACCTGGGGAGGCTGTACCTGTGTGCACCTCTCACTGTCGCCTCCTCTCTGCCGTCCCTAGGCCTGGAGTCAGACCTGCGTGTGTGCCTGCACGGCCAGCATCTGGCCCAGGAGCTGGTTCTGACAACAGTGAGGAGCTACTTAGAGCTGCCCCGTCCAGACAAGGCCCTGGCTCTGTCGTTCCACGGCTGGTCTGGCACAGGCAAGAACTTTGTGGCTCGGATGCTGGCAGAGAACCTGTACCGGGATGGGCTGAGGAGCGACTGTGTCAAGTTGTTCATCACCACATTGCACTTCCCCCACTCCAAGGACGTGGACCTATACAAGGTGAGGCCTGGCAGTGCTGGGCAGCTCTGCGGGCCGGGCCGGGGCCAGAGGAGGCTTGGACAGCCCGAGGAGCAGCTCTGTGCCGCGAGGGAGACCCTGAAACCAGCCTTCCTTGCAAGGGTGGGCCCCGGAGAAGCCCAGGTGCGGGGGTTCAGGGACAAGGGGCTGTTTCGGCAGAACCCGTAACCCACAGAGACATCCCTTTGACACAGATGAGGCCCCGAACATGTGGAGGAAAGACTGATGTTGCAAACACCAGTCAGCCCGAGCTCTGTCTCCTTACCAGCCAGACGTTAACTTTTCTGTCATAGAAACAGTGGAAATGTCACAGGAAATGTGGAACAGAGAAAGGCAAAAACTTTATCATAATCTCCCCACACGGACACAACCAGTTAGCATTTGGGCATACTTCAAGCCCTTCCCTTATGCTATTTTATGTCATTGTAGTTATATTGGACAGAAAGTTGCATATCCTTTTGTAAAAAGACATAAGTGATTTTCCATGTCTTCCTCAAATCCCTTAAAGGCCAACAAGTAGAGACACAAAAATTGTCTTCGTCACTCTGCTATTTTGGGTTCTTCCACTGAGACATGTATTTAAAGCAAGCCAGACAGTGAGCATAACCCCACTGTGGTGTAACATATGACCGTGTCTGGCTTTGGCTTTAAGTTCCAATGTTTGGAGTGTGATAACCTAGGAAGATTATGTAAGCCTTTGAGGACGAGACTGCCTGAGTCACCTGGCATCTGCAGTGTGGCCAGGGGTTGGTGAACTGTCCTAGGGGCAGGTGGCTGCGGCAAAACTGCTGTCTCAGCTTCCTCACTGTGAAAACTGACGTGTGCACACACTCAGCCTGCATGCGCCTCTCACACATGCACTCAGGTGATGGACAGAAGCCAGCATCCAGGGAGGTGGACAGTGAGTACAGGACCTGCTAAAACCCCGCCCACAAGTGGGGGCACAAAAATTGTCTTTGTCGCTCTGCTGTTTGGGGGCAGGAGTGGCCTGTTCTCCTGGTGCACCCTGCAGAGGTGCACCTTTCCAGCGGCGGGCTACCTTGCCTGGATGGGGAACCCCAGTTAGTTAGGAGTTGGCTGGGTCCCTGACAGGTCCTCCCTCAGACTTCTCCTGAGTTCCCAGCCCAGCCTGGGTGCCAGCGGAAACTCTGCTCCTAGGAGCTCAAGAGGGGACTGTGGCTGCTTCAGACCTGTCTCCACCTATCACCCCTGTACTAGGGCTTGACCGCTACCCCTGGGGAGGGTGAGTTGGGGCCTCATCGTGGAGGGGAGGGAGCAGGCCCTCTCCCTCCCAGGCTGTACCTTTCAAACCTCTGGGAGAATCACCAGGGAAGATCAAGAGTCACTTGGGAAGCATGTTAGGGGCGCTGCCTAGCCCCACCCCCGGCGTTGGCATTCGGGTTCCTGGGAGAACCCAGCCCCAGGCGACACCCTGGGGAACCGGGCCTGGCAAGGGCCTTCCAAGATGGAGGGTGGGCACGTGGCTCGCCAACAGCTCCCTGTACTCTGCAGGAGTGGCTGACAGACCAGATGAGGGAGACGCAGGAGCACTGCCACCAGACCCTGTTTGTTTTCGACGAGGCAGAGAAGCTGCACCCAGGGCTGCTGGAGGCCCTCGGGCCACACCTGGAACTCCAGGCCCCTGACAGCTTCAGGGCTGAGTCTCCGAGGACCATCTTTCTTTTCCTCAGGTAAGGTCCGAGGAACAGCAGCCATGAGGACCAGGCAAGGAAGAGTCTTCTGTCCAGGTGCCACACAGGCCAGGCTTGGGGGCTGTCACCTGGCACGTAAGCTGGCGGTGGGGGGCCTCCCCGCCCTCCTAGGCCGCAGACCTTTCCACAGGGTAAGAGCACAGCTCCAGGGGGAAAAGCAGAAGCCTGGCTGCCAGGGTGTAGGGAGCGGGGCCTTAGGCCTTGGCAGACCTGAAGGACTCCCCCTCGCACAGTGGCACCAAGGCCAGGCGCCCCTCAGCCAGAAGGGCACTAAGGTTGGCTTTTCATCTTAGAAGGGCGCTAAGGTCGGCTTTTCTTTAACTGAGGTGTGACTGCCTTGTAACAGTGTAATAGCTTCAGGTGTACAACATGATGGCTATTTGCATATACAGGCACCTCATTTTGTGCTTTGCTTTTCTTCCAAATTGAAGGCAAACCCTCCACCAGCAAAAAGATTGGCTCACTTTATTGCGGTACCAAACCCGCAGTATCTCCAAGGTCTGCCAGTCCTGTGATGGTCACCGCAGTAAGTCTGGTTCACATCTGTCACCACACACTTTTCTCTTGTGATGAGAACTTTTAAGACGCACTCTCAGCAGCTTTTAAACACGCAGCTCAGTGCTGACTCGCCGCTCCCCACCATGCTGTGCACTTCAGCCCCAGGGCTTATTTTGTAATGAAGTTAGTACCCGTCGATCCTACCCCCACCCCGTCTGTTCCCTGTATCTATGAGCTTGTTTTTTGTTGTTGTTTTAGATTCCACATGTGAGATTTAGTGTTCATCTTTCTCCGCCTGACTTACTTCACATAGCATAATGCCCTCAAAGTTCCCCTGTATTACCGCATTGGCGAGATTTCACTGTCTTTATGGCTGAGTAGTATTCTGTTGTGTGTATACCACATTTTCTTTCTTCATCCGTGGGTGGACACTTAGGTTGCTTCCGTATCTTGGCTGTTATAAATAACGCTTCAGTGAACGGAGGAGTGCCTGTGTTTTCAAGTTAGTGTTTTTGTTTTCTTTGGATGAATGCACAGAAGTGGAATTGCTGAATCACGTCGTATTTTTGTTTTTTTGAGGCACCTCCATACTGTTTTCCATAGTTACATTCTCGCCAATGGGGTGTAAGGGTTCCCTTGTCTGTCTCCGCGTCTTTGCCAGGATTTATTTCGCTTTTGATAAGAACCATTTAAAAAGGTGTGAGGCGCAATCTCATTGTGGTTTTGGTTTGCATTTCCCTGATTGGTGATGTCAAGCACCTTTTCATGTACCTATCGGCCATCCGTATGTTGTCTTGGAAAATATTCGGAGTCTCTGCCTATTTTTAATCAGATTGGGGTTTTTTGCTATCCAGTTGTATGAGTTCTTTATTTTGGATATATGATTTGCAAGTATCTTTTCATTTTGTTGACGGTTTCCCTTGCTGTGCAAACTTTTTAGTTTGATGTAGTCCCATTTAGTTTTGCTTGTTGTCTTTGCTTTTGGAGTCAGATCCAAAAATTCAAGACCAACGTCAAGGAGCTTACTGCCTATGTTTTCTTCTAGGAGTTTATGGTTTCAGGTATTAACATTTGAGTCTTTCATTAATTTTGAGTTAATTTTTGCTTGTGGTACAAAATAGTTTCATTTGCTGTAAATTGGCCACATATGCGTGGGTTTATTGATCTATGTGTTTTTGTGCCCATAGCATACATACTGTTTTGATTACTGTAGCTTTCTAATGTGACCTAGGTGACTCTAGACAAATGTTTGCCTTTGTAGTATTTTGACCTTCTCCCCCCAACCTCAAGTGGGCCTCTGCTACCCCAGGATGGAGAGGCCAAGCTGGTGCTTGGAAAGGACACTACACCTGTGACAGGGATGCAGCCTTGGTGCCTGCTGTCCCCTAAACCCTGAAGGGTTTCAGGTATTCTAATGGTGGGTGCAGGAAGACAGTGTATTTGAGGCTGTTAAAGAACGAAACTTCAGTTGAGTAAATTTGCATATCTAAGGAGCTTTATTGAGTGATTCATCCCATCTTGTGAGCAGAGGTGCTCTGAGAAGGGGACAGTATAGGCAGAAACTGGACAGGAAAAAAAAACTAGCCAAGAAAGGATTGTGATTGTATGGGGGAAGGTGAGGGGGTCTCAGCAGGGAGATGGCAGGAGTTTGGGGGACAGATAGCCTTGTTGGTACTGACCAGAAAACCCCAGACTCCAGTCCTGGAGAAGCCTGAAGCTGCACCTAAGCCAGGTAAC
>NW_011888846.1:2817485-2819650 GCF_000151845.1 Pteropus vampyrus | reverse complement strand
TGACCTTTCGCTTCTCACAGGCAGCAGTTACGGGGGTCCTGCTGAGTGTGTCTCCTAAACTGATTCTTAAATCCTCCTCCCTAGCCCTTCTCCAGCGCCTTCCCCTCTAAATACAGACTATTACGAAAAGCTGCCCAGCCAGCTTTCTGCAATGCTCCCCTGCCGCGTCAGCCCAGGGACGCTCCCAGGGAAGGAGGCCTGGCCAGGGCGCTCCGCGGCCCTTCCGATCCATGTGCGCCACCAGGGCCACTTTGCCCAGCTGCAGCCCACTTTCCAGCCTCCACTCTGCGGCCCTGAACCTCGCGGCTTCCCTGACCCAGACCTGAGGCTCAGCGCTCCATGTGCATTTGTGCAGAAGCCTCATTCTCCCTGGGCCTTAGCTGACCCTCCATTAGCACTTGCCACACTGTCCTGGAATCACAGGCCTCTCCACACATCCTACCATCGCTGTGGTCCCTGCACCGGGCACAGTCTCAGTGTGTCAGAAGGGAACGAGGCAGGGAGGACGGGTGGCAAAGCCAGGACAGTCTTACCTTTGGGTTGTGACAAGATCTCCTGGGGGAGCAGAGGCCCCGGCCGCTCAACCTCCAGTCTCCAGTGCAGTGGCTTCACTGGTCAAGTCACCCATTGGAACCTAAATATAAAAAAACCTTTTAACAAGCTCTTGTCTCTTTCAGTAACCTTGGGGGCAGCGTCATCAATGAGGTGGTCCTGAGGCTGCTTGAGGCTGGCTGGTCCCGGGAAGAAATCACAATGGACCAGCTGGCGCCCCAGCTCCAGGCTGAGATCGTGGCATCCACAGGTAACTGACTCCCGGCAGCACAGAAAACAAGCCTCTGGTGAGAGCCGCAGGCGGAAGATGCCATGTGTGTGGTGGGGATGTGTGCTCAGGAGGCGGACAGGGCGCCAGGACCACAGGACACTCCATAGCGGTCATCTCGTTGTCAGCTTTAGGTGGGCACGAGAGAAGTGCCACGACAGCCGAACTCTTTTTCTGAAAATGCTTTGAAAAAGAGTATTTGCCCCAGCCCTGGAAACACAGGCAGTGGCCTGTGGCCCCCGAGTCAGTCTCTGCGAGCAGCTCAGGGATGGCCCGTCAGAGGTCGGGCCGCTCCCCCTCGTGTGCACCTGGCCGTCACAGCCCGCTCTGCCGCTTCACCAGTGGCACCTGGACATCGTCAACCACGGTGCTCTCTCCAGAAGGAGGCAGAGCTGCAGGGAGTCCCTGATGCTCCCTGCGGTGGCAGGAGAGCGAGCCCTGCCCAGGCCAGACCCCCATGTAACTACGATCTTGATTTCAGACAGCGGCTTTGGCCACAGCCGTCTTGTGAAGGACAACCTGATTGACTTCTTTGTCCCCTTCCTGCCACTGGAGTACCGCCACGTGAGGCTGTGTGCACGCGATGCTTTCCTGAGCCAGAAGCTCCCATACACAGAGGAGGACCTGGACGAAATCGCCAACATGATGGTGTACATCCCCCAGGAGAAAAAAATCTTCTCTTCCCAGGGATGCAAATCGATTTCCCAGAGAATTAACTATTTCTTACCTTGAGGGTTGGATGAAAATGTCCCGAAGCTGCCTTCCTTCCACTAACAGGACCCTGAGGCCAGCTGGCACCTCCACACTCCAGCACACAGGTACTGTGTAAAAGGCAGGCCTTAAATCAGAAGTCGAGCCAATTTGTAAAATCACTTGGTGCCTTGAAGAGCCACAATCCAAAGTGGTGGTGGCTGGAGGAAGCCACCTGGGACTCAAATCCCAAGGGCTTATGAGCATCTCAGTTCTCGCCTGCAGCTGCTCGCACTCGGGCGTGGGGCCTGCGGCTGCCAGAGCATCAGTGGCAGGGAGGGGAAGAGGTGTGCTGCTTATGGGCAGCAGAGCCTGCGCCTCGGGTGCGCTGGCTCGGGGGTCATTTATTCCCACGGGAAGCCGAGCAGCTGTCAGCAGATCAGCAAAGAGCCTCAGGCTGAAGTAAAAGGTGCACAGAATCATCTTTTTAAAAAAATCATGCCAGTGTAAGCTAAGATTTGTTCTGCTTTGCAGATTTTAAGATTTTTAAAGTTAAACATTAAAACTTTGTATTTTTCTAAAAACCTTCAGCCTAATTTCTTCACGAGACCTAGTAGTACTGTTCACTCAACAGAATTCTGAACGCCAGGTAACA
>NW_011888846.1:2789133-2816010 GCF_000151845.1 Pteropus vampyrus | reverse complement strand
GCGGGCTGAGGTTACGTGTCCCGCACAGTCACGAAGTTCTAGTCACTGGAGCGGTCAGGGTTCGACCCAGGTGGTCCGACCCCAGCACCGATACTTTGCAGACTTGCTTCTAATTTCCAGATTTCCTCAGCAAAAATAAAATGAGAAAACATTTCCTCGGCAAATGGCACAGCCTCAGGTGTGGAGAACGTCACCGTGACACAGAGGGAGGGGATACAGTGGGGGGGTCTTCTCTGCAAACTGAAACGGCTCCCCCCGCCCTCCCAACCCAAAAGTGAGGGGGAGAGAAGGGTGGAAAAGGGGTATGTGGGGAGGGGCAGAGGCTGGCGGCCGACAGCCATTCTAACTGGACCTCACGTGGGCACCGCTGGAGTCTACCCTACTCATACCTAATTAAAACCTGACTTCTAAAAAGCAATGATTCATTTCTTAAAAAAAAAATTGAAGACTAAGTCAAAGAAGAATAGAATGTTCCCTGGGAGGTTCTATACTTACTCTATTGATACTACTTTGGCTCAAAACATTTTTATAGCTTAATTTGCAGTTGTCCTCAAAACGGACTTTGAGAAAATTAAATCTCATTTTACAGTCACCTCGCACTGGACGGATGGACACACACGCGCACACACACACTACCCACCTTCTGTATCAGCTGGGTTCCAAATGATGCCTTTGGCCATTTCCAAAAATGTAATCCGTCACGGGATGAGTATTCACCCCCACAGAGGACATGCTGAAGAATGTGCCAGAGGGATGCTTGCTAAAATCAGCTGCTTTACCTTACAGACATCTGTTTTATGTAGAGACAAATTCTGCTTAGATTCTCTGTCAGTTAAAATTACAGGAGAAAACGCCAAGCACAAGCCTACTTTTGCCAATAAAATATTGCAACCTTTATTTAAAATAAAACACAAGTTGGCAAGCCTTGTGAGACAACAGGCAGACAGCATTCCCCTTTCAGGGGCCTCATTTATTTACATCAAGTTTAACACTGTTAGCAGTTCACAGTCAGACAATAGGGTGAGAATTAAGTTAGAAAAACAAAACACCTGAAAATATATTACAATAACAAGAACAAATACCTGACAACACCTTAGTGTGACCCATGCCTGATGCGTTTTCAGTTAAATCCCATGTTGTCTCACTGTGTCTCCTTAGCAACGCACAGTGCCAGGCCCTCCAGACAGCACCCTCTGTGCACCCACCACACACACACCCGCAGAGCGTGACCTTTGGTATAAACATTAAACAAGTTTTAAAGAATCTGGTTCATACGTTTTAAGACAAAATTCTGTCAACCACTACAAAATATTCAAACTTATTTTTGCCAAGCAAACATGAAACCAGGGTTCTCCACCAATAGTCATTATAGAATCAGATTGCAAAGAAGGAAGCGTGTCCGGTGGACACAGGGTTCTGAGCACACGAACAGCTCGGCCAGCCTGGTCAGAGCAGGCACACCGGGGGCAGGGCACAGCGCCCACTCACCAGAGAAAGGTCGGTCAGCTCCCTTCACTTGGCCCTGCCTTCCCCAGTGAGCACGACGACAGTGTACGAATGTAACGTGGACATGATGTAGACCCTCGACGCATAGCTGAGATCTGAGGGTTTTCGAACATACACCCTAAAAAACTAAGATGAGTACCTCAGTGTCTCTTCTCGTTTTACTAATTTTTCTGGAGGACAATCAGCCTAATCAAGGCGACTGCTCAAGATCTCAGAAAATGTCTCTCGTAAGAGGCCCTCAAGTACAGTGGCCACAGTGAAAAACAACTTGTCGAAATGGAGGACGGTGGGCTTGTCACGCCTTCAGCTACCAGGAACATCTCTTGGCACTCCTGCCGCTCACAGCACATGGCGTGGTGCTTCTGAATGGTGTGGAGCAGTATCTGAGATTCACCGATGACCCTGAAGCATCGCAGCATCCTGCAATATCTTCTGAATCAAGACTACGTCTGGCATACCTGTATTATTACTGTTTTAACTGCTAAAAATTAAGTACCCTTATATATGAAAATTTCATTAACAAGAAGTCCTGTTCTCCAACTAAAGTTCATATGCTTAACTGCATAATTTAAAACTCCCATCTTGAGGCTCAGAAGCAAATCTAAACAAGGTCCAACTACATAAACTCTACTTCCTTTCATAAAGCCTGCTAGCGTGTGACAGTTCGCGACTACCATCCGAAAGAACTAGAATGCTCCAAGACCTCAAGGCCTGCATGACAGCTCAGCAGCTCCAAGCAACACGCAGGACCCAGAAATGAGCTGCTTCCAGTGCGATGGTGAACTGGGAACCTCGGAGAACAGCCCGGCGGCGGGGGGGATGGAGGGGTGGGATTGTCCAGGGTGTGGTCTGAGGACCCGCGTTGGGCCTCAGCCTTCTGACTTTAAGGAGACATCCTGAGCCTTCGGTGGTCTGCAGGTTCAAAGATCTGCCCACACACCACCTGTGACCTCGGCTGAGTTAATAGGGCCTTGCTACCGTGTGCAGGTCACGCAGCAATGGGGAGGTTAAACGCTATACTTTACAGGAGAATGAAACAATTTCAAATTTATAATTGGACATAGGAGCAAAGAAGGGAAGCCGGAGGGAGCGAAGGGTCCGATCAGAGCACCCTTCCTCCAGCTCGCCCAGCAGGTGGAGAAAAGCAGCAGCGAGACACATCAGCATCCCGTGCACAGAAAGTATCTCAAGTGGGGACGCACGCTGACTGGCGCTCTGAGCCACTGCTGCCCACGAAGGTCACTTCTACAGTTCTAGTTTGATAACCGTGCAACATCAACCAGCCAACAAGTCGTTCCCTCTGCACAATGTGTAGAGTCCATCCTCGAAGGCACAGTCCTCTGAGAGTGACCTCTACTGCTCTCAGCCAGCCTCAAATCAGGACGACCTGCCCAGGCCTCCCCTGGGCATCTTTTCGCCCTATCACAGGATGGAGCCTTCCCTGACTGCCTGTCCTTTGGGTCCAGGACACTGAGCCGGAAGTGAAGGGACCACCATCTTACTCGCGCATTATCTCAGGACAGCGCACAACCCTCAGGTGGGCAGACGAGCAGCGGCGGACCCAGAGCAGAAGTCATCTTTTTGGACATTGCAGTGAACTCACAAAAGAAACGCTGGCACTAAGGCTGTCACGGGGTGTCATGAGCAGAGTGCAGCCCATTCCCCGGCCCTGAAGCCTGCCCACGTTGCCCCCAGCAGGAGGGCGGGGACAGGGCAGGAGTCAGGTCCTACTGGCCTGCCCCAAAACGCCTTACATTAGGTCTTCTGCAGTCTGGTAGTTGGGGAACAAACTCTATCCCAGGGACATAAATATCCTGCCTGTTACCAGTGGGACACGTTTCAGAACCAGCCTAAGGCCTTCTTCTCCGACCAGGCCGCGGCTAGCAGCAATGTCCCTGGGCTGTCACACACAAGGCACAGGCGCGCCTTGGGCTGCCTTTGCCCGCCTTTGTCAGAAAGGCACAGTTCCCTTGGAGCTGCCTTTCCCTCTTTTTCTCCTGCTCCCCCATATTCCAAACTTAAGCAGGCACTTACAAAAGTAGGGAACTGCTGGCTTGACAGAAGCAAAGACAGGTATCGACAGCTGAAGTCTATTAATAAACACGTAAGAAGAAACTTAAGTTTGGAGACCCACCTAGAGAGAGAGAACTGGTCATAACTAACACTTAGGGCAGAGAGATGGGCCCCAAATTCAGGAAGAACAAGTCAAAGCAAGCAAGACGAGGAAACCCAAAAATCATCAAGAACGGAACTGTGGACAGCCCCGTCAGCCCAATGTCAACTCCTGTGGGAGCACAGCCTGACGGTGACAATGACATCAGCAGCAAAAACGGAAGGGAATGGGAGACGTCAGGAGGAGGTGTAGCTGTAACTCAAAAGTGGCCATCGATGCATTTTACTCAGGTATTTTATAATTTAACAGGTGAGTTATGCTCAGCTACTCTTCTTGGAAAAAAATAATAAACACAGATGATGAATGTAAAGCTCATTTATAACTTTATGATAGGAAATCCTAAAAGTAATTCCCCAAACGCACTGGTTCGAGGGCCTTCCAATCTCCTCTGACCCCCCTCACGCCCCCACCGCACATGTACAGAAGAAACCCCACGCAAGACAGGTTGAAGACGACACTGTCACCATCAACAGGCAAGGTGTCTGCTCCTACCATAATTAGGATGCCGCTTAGTGGACAAATGCTCAAAACCAAGAAGGCCTCTTTCTTCGTGCGTCAAGGACCCTGGAAGAGCTGCTGGTTCTGAAGTACCCACTGCTACCTTTTAATGGTTATGATTAAACCAGAAAGTTGGTCCCCAGTTTTCTGAAGTTATTCAGCACTGAGCTACAGTTTTAGTAAAACACTTACTATACTTGCACATATTCATGTCGCAGTCTTCGTATTTATAAAGGTGACAGATTACAGAGATGACTGTTAATACATGTGCATTTTCAGGTCCCCCACAGGTAAAAGCCTGTAAGTCAATCAGTATCTAATCAACTGTTTTATCTTCTAAATATACAATAAAACCTTATAGTTATATAACATTTGATACTTTTCTCAAAGTGCTTTCATACACATTATCTCAGTCATTAAAACGACATGGAATAGTTTTTTTTTTTTTTTTTTAAGAGAAAGGAATGCAGAACTAGGTTTTTGAAAACTTAAGTTGGTGCTTAAGTGCAGATTGCTGTGCTGCTGCTGTCTGTCCCTAAGCATGGATCCGTGTAATTTTTTAAATCACTTAGTTCTCCTGAAAGCCTGCTTTGCTAGGGTTGCCGTCACTCAACGTTTGAGTCCCTTAAGTTCCAAGAGTGCCGGGAGCATGTGCTCCAGAGTGTGCGGCGCTGTGCAGACTGATTGTCTGAGCCGCTTTTTTTTTTGTAGTGTCTCACGGGGCAGCAGGAATGGCACAAAGACGCCACAACCAGAAAGTCACGAGATCCCAAACTCTAGCCTGGGCTCTGCCACTAATCAGCTGCTCTGAGATAATGCAAGTAACTTAAGCATCCTCTCTTCCAGTTCTTAAGGCTGGGCACTGACAGGGTTCAGACAGTGCTGGGTGTCAAACACTGGAGGGCTTCCTGGAAAACTCACGGGCTGAGACCACGCCCAGCTGGGAATTCTCACCGTGTCGGCTCTTATTCTTCAGCAGGGGGTCTGCTGCACAACTCACTGGACTAAGTTTATTAACAATAGAAGCAGTTAACATCTGTGGAGCGCTCATTATGTGTCGGGCACTCAAGCTAAGCATCTCGCATGTACCATCGCTTAATCCTTACCACAACTCTGAGGTAGTTACAAGTATCATCCCTGTTTTCCAATGAGGAAACGAAGGCTGGGAAGATTAAATGACTTGCCTTCTAGACTGGCTATAGAGTCTGAACTCAATCTACACTGTATCCTTTCAACTCAAAAGCTCCGTGACTTTAGTTCCATCAAATGGGCTGTGCCGTAGCAGAGTCGGCAAGTTTTATTAACTGGGCACTATTTTATTAACCAACTTTCAACTGAATGATAAGAAAATTCTAATTTAAACCCCAAAATGCTGATAGGCAAGGGGCTCCACTCTGATGACCTCGATGTACAGAGGTCATCTGGAAAAACACTGAATCTTAGGGCTGATGTTTTTAAGGCTATATCTCTGAAAATCACGAAGTCTCTAGGAAAATATACACATTTTAATTTTACACAAAGCCTTTTAAGAAAATACTTCATGTAAAGCACAATGAAGGTATATTCTACACAAAATACTGCATTTTTTCCAAACTGAAATTATATTATCTGTACATGAAAGGGTTCTAGTTGTGGTAGCCCAAAGGTATGCATACATATGTCAATCATTTCAGAAAGTTTTCAACATTCTGTAGGAGGGCTTTTGCTCCTGCTCTCAGCTTCGCTTTTAAATTAGATAAAATTAAACTACATTTTTAGTTTCTAGAAGTTTCCTTTGAATTCAAACTTTTAAATTTACATAAGGTTATTTTGAAAATCTGGACCTTTTCAAGTAGAAAAAGGAAAACCCTAAATGACATTTAATAAGTTGACAGTGCCTCTTTAACCTGAACCCTGAGCCCCCAGCTCCTGAAGTTACGCACATCAAGCATCTGGTGCGGGGGGGGGGAGGGGGGAGCACTAGAATACAGTCAGTCAACCCAACTACTGACAGTGTTGAGAAAAGTCAATTCGACTCATGAACTTACTGAGCACCCACTGGAGGTGAGACAGAGCCAGGTGCTGCCCCTGAGTAAGACACAGCCCCCACCCTCAAGACTACTCTTCGGTGAGAAAATCAGGGAGCTTAAATACACTCAGTAGTGTTCCTCCAAGGCTTTTTTCAGAGCTGTCAAGGGAAGCTCCCTTGCTTAGGAGAAAAACAAACAAACCCTGAAAAACAATGATAATCTCTCAACTTGCATCCCACAACGACAGGGATAAACTTAAAAAGCAGCATAATAACATTCTAAAGTTTTAGCTTTCCCTGCCCCACCCATAAAAGGCTAAAGCTAAAACGATTTCAAGTTTATGGAAGTGCACGGTGAAGGGAGTAGCAAAGGAGCCGGGACGACTACTGGTTTTTAAACCCACATTAAAGGGACTCTATCTTCTCCTCCAGCCACTGTAGGGACGAATAACCACATCACTAGTTGCCTGTGCTGCATCTTTAGGGGACAGACAGAGACCACCCACCCACTACAAGGCAGGCCCCGTTCTCAGCCTGGGCCTCTCCGGAGCAGCCATGACAAGAACCAAGGTTTCCTTCCCTTCTGATGAAGACTCATTTCCTCCTTGGTCAAAGATGCCAAACTCTGTCCAAAGTAGTTTTCCCCCCTTAGTATTCTAGCCTATTTAATACAATCTCAGCGCTTCTAAATTTCCTGATCTGCTACTGAGCAGAGAAGAGCGTGAAAAACCGATCAACATAACTCTGCACTGAAGAGATTCCCAGGGGGCTCTCGGAGGGCTGGCTACACCCTTAACTGTAAAAGGCCCGTGAGAACACGTATCATTACCTTCATTCAACAGATTAGGAGATGGGGCCGTGGCTTGACAGTGGATCGATGACACAGCCAGGAAGAAAATTCACTGTTCATCAATGCTGAATTCCTATCTTCCTAAAGTTAACATTCCTTTGGAAGGAAAAAATAACGTATTTATTTTTTTGTACTGGGATCTTCTGGGGAGGGAGGGGGGGTCATAAAGCTTTAAAGAGAGAATGGAGTGGTAACTAGAATTAGACCTGATATTGAGAATACTACTACCTAACCAATTAGATTTGGTTCCCTGCGATCCTAATTAGCTTTGATAGTTATGAGTATGGAAGAAAAAGGCCTATTTTTTGAAGGCAAATCGTATTTGAGGGTTAAGTCTTTAGGTTTCCAGGATCTAACTGGTGTTCCCTGGAAATGACGTGCTCCTTCAATTATACATTCTTAAGACACATTAAATATCAAAGAATATTCTCAGTATGATCCTTACAACAGGCACAAGGACTGGGGTGGGGTGGGGTGAGGACATGAGAGAGAAGAGCATGTGAGAATAGTTTGGGGTGATTTATTCGAAATCCAAAGAGGAAGGATGCTTCTCCCTACTTTCTACCTGGACTGGGTCTAAGGTGACAAGGACAGGGAAAGGGACAGAGAAACAGCCACGAGGACCAAGCCAGCTCCTCTCCGCAGCCAGACCTCTGCGCCTGGCTGGTGGGTTCCAGCTGCTCAAGTCCAGCACATCGGCACGCAGGGGCACTGCGTCAGAGACGGGCTCCCTGGGAGAGCCCGCCCACGGGCACTAATTTCCAAACCGGTGTCGCTTACCGCCCCAAACACTGCCAGGAATAAGGGGAGATGGCCTGCCCAGCAAGCTGACGAGACCTCTGTGCCTGCGGTCTACAGACGGGCACCACTGAGCAGAAAGCCAGTCCCGGTCTGTCAGGAAGCAAGACACCAGACTGGGAGAAGTGACTTCTGCTGACGAGTATAAGGTGTGAGGAGGCGGCTTCAATCTCCCTGACATTATCTTCCCAGCATTCTTTACTTCCTGCACCAGTCACCACACCAGCGGAAAATGGGACAGAGGCCTGCAGACAGGGCCGCGTTTCCAGATTTTCTAATTCTGGCGATCTGATCTGCAGTTCTGACTGCAGCAGTGACCTTGTGGGAGCAAGGCTAATAGTTGCTTCCGACAGCCTCGAACGAAACTTCTCTCGGGACATTCCCAGCTCTCCTTTCTTCTGTGCCACCAGGTTCGTTAGGTGAGTTGGGACACAATCACCATTAGTACCTACTGGAGCCCTAAGCCACCTGGTACAGAGCGAGTGTCGCAGCCAGCCGCGTGTGTGGGTGGTCTCGCGACACTGCGAGGGCAGCCCTAACCCCTCGAACCATTCCAGGCAAGGACAGGCTGGATGTGGTTCTTCACGGCATGGCACACACACGTCCCCTGATGTTCCAACGTGGCTCCCAATCCTGTCCATGACTGCCCCACCCCCGTCTAATTTCCCTCGCCTATGAATTCTGCTTTTGTTATTTTCGAGATGAACCTGTAAACGTGAGATCTCAGAGATCTGAGGTACTTCACATAAACACACTCAAGTATCAGTCTTTCATTTTTTGAAAACAAGAACACAGGAAAACAAGTCCCTCTCCCTCTCCCCTCAGATGTGTGTGCATCTTCCCACGAGGCTGCCAGTGGCTACCTCTGCACCACATCACTGATTTCCTGTACGCATGACAGTAAGTTATTAAGGACGGGATTTGCCCCGGGCACACCAGCAGCTGCCGAAGACACCTGCAGCTCCTGCAGGCTGAGCTCCAGTTTGCTCACAGCCTCTCGGAAGGCAAATTTGTTGCGAGTTTGAGGGATGCAGTCCACGTAGCCTGAGCAGTAGTCGAGCAGCTGGTGCCCAGTGTCCACCAGCTGGCTGTTGGGCACCGGTTCCGTGATTGCACTGGACAGTAGGTCAGCACATTCCAGCAGGGCCTCTTTGCTGATTTTGTCCGCTGAGATTTTCTCAGCTGCCTGTTTGGTTTTCCTCAGAGCCACTTTAGTACCTGCTGTGCCATTGGCCATTTTGGCTGGCGAGATGGAAGCTGCGGGCGGAGGCACTTGAGGTGGAGGCATCGCAGGCCTCCCAGCTTTCCCACTGACGGGCGCTGCTGCCCCTGGCGCGGCCTTTTTCCCCGCTTCCTGCGTTTCTGGCGTGGGCTGTCCCGCAGTCGGGGTGGTTGGCTCTTCCGTGGGGTCTGAGCACGTGGACGGATGCTGCAGTAGTCTCATCACTGGTGGTGGGGGTGGGGCACACTTTGGTTTCACCCGTCGGGGTCGGTCCTTGTCCCCAGAGGACGTGACCTGATGCTCAGATAGGAGCTTGAATTTATTCCCCTGAGAGTCCGTGCCGATGAGCTGCACGTCGGCTGGAGTGTGCTTCAGGGTGGGCGAGATAAGGACGGGCACTTTGTGGTTGTGAGCAGTTGGGAGGCCCGCTGCGGCCTTGGCCGGGGACGTCCAGCCTGTCTGCTCGCCATCCTCGGGGACTCCGGCCATGCCGAGTCGCGCCCCACCGTTCCTCTCCCTGCTCTTTGGGGCCCCCCCCACCCCTGGAGGGTCCTTCTCTGTAACGGCTGGGTCCCCGGAGGGCGTTCTCAGAGGCAGAGCAGCCGCCCCCCTGGGCAGCAGTTTAGCTTTCGGTCTCTCCCTGGCTGGAGCAGCAGCTTCCTCTGATTTTTTCGGAAGCGTGTCATTGGCTCTGTCCACATTCTCTTCTGGCTGAGAAGAGGTGGACACTGTCCTTTCCAGCTGGAGTTTGGCCCTCTGGCAGTTCCTGGGAAGGGTCATTGCCATCCTATCCTGCTCTGGAAGCCCTGAGGACATGGAAGACGTAGAGTTTGACCTTGGAAAAGGCTTGGAAGTGTCATCACTGGCTGTGGCTTTACCCGCTCGTAAGCCCAGTGTCTTTTTGATTAAGCGTGGTGTAAAGAAGCCCGTGATGCCAGACCACCCGCCCCCAACTGTGCCACTGCCCCCACCCCCGCCACTGTCGTCATTACAGAGGTTCCTCTGTGCAAGGCTCCCCCCACAGCACTTGGGGGGCACCAGGGTCGCCTCTTGCTGGGCAGGAGTGAAGGAGAACCCATCGGCATGTTGCAGAGAAGCGACAGATGAGAAGTTACCCGCGAGCTCATATTTCTTGTGGGGCTGATTCTCCATCTCCCGAAAGGAGCTGCTGCGCTTCGGGGGTGTGGGGGCGTTTCTCTTCTTCATGAAGGAGCTGAAGAAGCCGCCTTTCCTGTCCCTGGTGAAGCATGTCTCTTTGGCATCTTCCAAGAGGCTGCTGGGCGACTTGTCTCTTTGCTTCCGAGGCAGTGCTGGAGACCCGCTGGGGACCTGTGCACTCCTAATGAACCCTGATGAGAAACGGCCGATCAGCAGCGTGAAACACAGGAAGTCACTCCATTACACTCGAGTTACTAAGGCTGAACTGTACGAGTTTTGTCAGCATGTATTAAATGTCAGGTGTTAGCAGAACTCAGAGGAAACCAATAAATATGTTATCATTTCATATTGATTAGTGTTCCAAATGCAATGTGGGATATAAGTGGAAAGAAACAGCCTCCTGGTTTTTTACCTCAGCCTTCATCTCTTCTCTAAACTACAGCACGACCTGGTCTCACCTATCAGGTTTCGTGCAGAAATGTTTGCCAGACTGTGAGGGCAGAATGCATGTGGGAATCGGGAGTTAAGGAAATAGGGTGGGAGGCAGAGCTGCATCCCCAGGGGATGGATCGGAGCTACCAGCACCGACAACGCAGAGCTGGGGACTGGAGTGGCAGGTAAGACGGATGCCAGCCAGACTTTCCCCAGGGCAGATGGGCAGGAAAGTGGAGTTAGAAGCATCAGAGCCGAATGGTTCTTTACATAAGGCCTGCCTAGGGACCCGTACCTGGTGCTGAACTGGAAGCAGAATTTTCTGTGGCATCCTGGGCCCCTTCGATGTTCTCCTTGTTCTCCACCTGTTTCTTCAGCGTCCGGGTCTTGGAAGGAAGTATAGGTAATCGGGGCAGGTATGGAACAATGGAGGAGGAGGAGGCAGCTCTCCCAAGCTCCTCAGCTACCTCTGTCAGGAAGACAACAGGACTGATAAAAAGAACAGTTTCATGGCAGAGAAAGGGCATACAACTGGAGAACGGAGTACTGAAACGTACAAACGAGATCACGGAGTACGCACGTTCTTTTGTCTGGCCTTTTCTGTTCAACATTCTATCTGTGGATTCGTCCACGTCACTGCACGTGGCAGGGGTTTTTTCCTCATTGCTGTGAATTGTTTAAATGTATGAATGCACCAAAATTCATCCATTCTCCTCTTGATGAATATTTAAGTTGTTTCCGGTTTTTGGCTATTATTGTGTTGCTAGGAACATCCTGCTGGCTTTTACCTCACAATTGCATGCGCATCTACTGGGTCTATACCTAGGAGCAGCACTGGTGGGTCACAGGGTGCACAAAAATTCTGCTTTATTGGGTTTTGCCCAACTGTCTCCCCAAATGGCTGACCCAATCTATAGCATTGTGTCACAGTTCTGGTTACTCTGCATGCTTGCCAGAGTTTTATGTTATCAGGGGTTTTTTTGTTTGATTTTAATTTTAGCCATCCTGGGGTAGGTATGCCGACGGATCTCACGGTTTTATTTTGTACTTCTATGATGAAGAGTGATATTAAACATGGCTTCATATGCTCACCAGCCACCTGGATACTCTCCTCATTTACTAAGTCCCTGTTCAGGGGCTGAATAAAGCAGACAGAAGTCTGCAGATACTTCAATTTTTCAGCTGCACCTTGTAGCAAAGAGGAGGATAGGTACATTCCATTCCATTTCATGCAAATGAAGCAAATGAGGTGCCTGAAATATTCACCCATTAATGAGCCTAAACTAAATTTGGCCATGGGTTCTGTGGCTTTTGCTGAGGCAAAGACATACTTTGCTATTCATTCCTAAACAAAAGTGAAACGAGCGGGATCATCACTTGTGAACTTTTATAATTTTTTTTACAACTTTTTTGGTAATTATTTTTAAAAATTAAAACCCCACAAGAGTGGGTACATGGCACATAACCTAAGCCAAGCCAATGAGATTCCTTTCTCATGCTGCTAAACACCACAGCTGGGAGACAGATATGAGCTATGAGAGAGAGAGAGAGAGGACCTCGAGGGACCTCGAGGATGCTGGCAACTGTGTCCAATGCCACTTGGAGTATTCTGAGGATGGGAACGGAAAAGCAAACATAGACATGCTGGGTGGGCCTGGCTCTGGGAAGGAGGGAGAGGGAAGGGAGACCTGAAGCTACTCAAGTCTGTGGCTTCGACTGACAACCGAGGTTAGACTTAGCATCAGCCCTGCTTTTCCTTGGTTTGGTTATGAGCCAATAAATCCTCCTCTTATTACTTAAGAATGTTTGAATTAGGTTTCTTTCACTTACAACTAATAAACGCATCCCTTTAAGGTAGCAACTGTCTTATCTCTGTGTCCTCAGATCTAGTATAGTCTTTGCCACGGATTAAATGTTTAATAAAATATTGGTTAAATAATGCTAAATTTCTTGTTTAGCAATTGTGAATTGAAATTAGGGCTGAAAATTGATAAGGGCTGGTTTTCTAAAAAGATGTAACATTTTCAAGAGAAGCAGAAATATTTAACTAAAAATTGAAGAGAATATGGAGCTGACACAGAATTACCAAAGAAATGGACCCTAGTCATTGGCCAGTATTGAAGACTTCTACCGCTCTGACTCCGCAGGGAGAAGGCGGCAAGGCAGCTGTGCCCTCCCCTCCTGCAGAAGTCCCACACGTCAAAGGACTGAGATGCGTACTCTCGTTATTAAACTCTGGTGTTGAACTCTTCTTTCTTCTTACCTAGATGTGATAAGTCACTAAGGGATGCAGAAAAAAATCAACTTGCCTGATTTCTTCTAATATTTTTAAACTTGAGCTTAGTAAGTTCTGTGTTCAATTATGAAGAAAATTTTTAAAACATAGGTATGAAATTCTGGAACTATATCGAAGTATCTAATAATATCTAAAGTATAACCAAGAATTTTGAGTTTTTAGCTTTCTAGGAATAGTCCCTTTTTATAGCAAGTAAGTTTATTGGTTGACTTTCGCAGATAATTTTAGAGAGGCATTATACACAAAAGAAACTGCCTATGTGTCCACCTACTTATTTTTTAGATAAGAAAAGGAGTCTCACTACTCATAGCATAACTTAACATCCTCATTCTAAATTCCTTTCCATGTCAATATTTAAGAATATTTTAAATATTCAATTATATGAATATAATAATTAACAACCCACTACTTAGATTGGTTTTAATTTCTCAATATCAAATACTACATTCTGATATAACATCTTTGTAGCTAAATCTTTGTTCATACTCTTAATTATTTCCTTAGGATCTATTTCCAGCAACAGAATTTCTGGACATTGCTTTTATGGCTTGGATTTGCCTTTGTAAGTGTGGCTCGGTGTGTTAGAATATTTTTTATACTCATTTTCCCCTCTTCTCTTCCCTATACAGTGTTAATACTTAGAGAACTACTGAATTTACTCTCTCTGTGAAGAGAATAAATTTCTAATTAAAATATAATTCCAGCATTAAAAATATGATAGACACAAAGACATTAAAAGGAGCAAAAAAAACCCAAAAAACAAAAACAAAAAAATGGCAAAACAAGAAGGCAAGAATTAACTCAGTATCCTGAAATGGAGTTCCACACTACAAGAGTCTATCGTTTTTAAAATGTGATCGCCCCCACCACCACTGCCACTCAGGACCAGCCACCGCCCGTGAATCGCCAGAGTCTCACCTTCAGAAATGCTGGAGTCATGGAACATGGTTTCAAAAGCCTGATGTGTTTCAGCAAAAGAGGGCCTGTCAGCAGGACTCCACTTCCAGCCTACGTAACAAGGAGAAATGTTAAAAGCTGCCTACAGGAATTCAGTGCCCAGTGGCACCCTGATAGTTCCATGAGTCGTGACAGCAGTTACAGCACGTTCGCAGTGACAGTGAGGCAGCTGCTTCCCAATCCTGGACTCGGGGGTGCAGTGGGCCCACTTCCTAGGGTGGGCCCTTCCATGCAGCCTCAGCTCATGTGCCCTCTACTACAGGGATGAGGAGGGTGTGGAGACAGTTTAGAAAATGGAAAGTTTTCTCCCACTGGAAAAATTAAAGAAGTGAAGTCTGTCTTCAAACTCACTCCAACCTTATAAATCATTGGCTGTACACATTGAGAAATGCAGCAGGGTATCAGCGAGGAGCCTGGAGTTCGCAGCTGACAACAATGCGGCAGTAAGCAATGCCCGTGCTCATTGAGAAAGTAAGATCTATGTTCACACATAACACTTTACTACTCGCCTTCCTACTTTTCTCACTTTCGAGAAGTCAGATGCTTTTGTCTGTTCATCACAGAAGTTACTTTGATGCATTCTCCAGTCTTTAGCAATCACTTTTATCTAGATGAAAGCAGTTCTCTCCTACCTAAACTCCAAACCCAATTTCTTATTATCCTATTAAATATGCAAATGTTTTTTGGAAATCGAGTCAATACTTGGGCCCTGGACAACTATTCTTAGGGTTCCGGTAAGACTCAATGGTGTAGCTTATGATGCGCCAACGGGCTGATCAATGACCAGCTCTATATATCACGAGGTTTAATTCACTCTAACGATAGAGAAAAAACTATTTCCAATTTTGCTAATCACCCTGAATTGCTGGCTTAAACCTTCAAAATTAAAATATGCGAACATACTCACATGCTCTCATAAGTTCGTAAACCTTGGGCGGGCATCCTTCAGGCTGTTCCATTCGATACCCTTTTTCCAGCAGATCATAGACCTGAGACAAGTCGATACCTGGATACGGTGACATTCCATATGTAGCAATTTCCCACAGCAGTACTCCAAAAGCTGCATAAGGGATAAAAAAAAAAAAGTTTGTTTCTTCTCCGATTTATTATTTATTTTTTACCATTAAGTAACGTATCTTTCAAATTCTGGGTAACATTCAGTCACCCAAAGTATATTCTTCTAAATCTTATAGCATGACTTGTCCTTCTAAGATATCAGAAATGCCTGAGGTATTACCTCAAGATGGTTTTCTTTAAATTTCCCATTTTAATTTAGATTTCCTTTACTACAATGAAGGAAAATCACCTATGACCATATAAGAAGTCTGGGACATAAACTATTCTTAGAAGAATCTATGATCTATTTAACGAGTTTCACAGTTTTTAAGTCAGCTAATAGTCGGAGTAAATGTAAAAATGGACTCATTTAAAATCAAATAAAAACCATACTAGGAAAAATAATTCGCTTGATTTTGTCACAAGTTATTTCTGAGTTTGAGATTTCTGTTAAACAGTGACTTAGAATCCTACACCTGTTTCTACTGACCCACAGTGCAAGTTTCCAGACTCATTCAGTCCACTGAGCCTCTACACTGCTTGTCAGAGCAGTAGAAATGAGATCAGTTACAAGAATAAATTCTAGATGAGACTTCAGCACGCGTTCCTTGAAAAAGTGGGTGCTCCTGGGTGTCCCAGCACTCTGGAAATAACAATAAAGCCTAACGCGGAAAACCGGGAGCTTCACAGAAAAAGGATCATTAGAACATGAATGTTACATAAGATCTAGACTGAGTCCTTTGAAGGCAAAGACTTTTTTTTTTTTTTTTTACTTTCTTCTTAACATTTCTTTCTATGCTAAGTGCCTAGCACAATGCCTGAATGGCTAAATGGGGGTAAAGGCAGAGGGTACTTATCACATAAAAGAGAAGCTCTAAAGAACTGAAAGCATTCATAAAGAAAATAAAATGACACATGCAGAGAAGAGGCCTCCCGACCTTACCCCAGACGTCAGATTTGATGGAGAAGGTGTTGTAGGCCAGGCTCTCAGGCGCTGTCCATTTGATGGGGAACTTGGCCCCAGCATGAGCGGTGTAGGTGTCTCCGGTCATCAGCCGACTTAAGCCAAAGTCGGCCACTTTCACCACGTGGTTTTCTCCCACGAGGCAGTTACGGGCTGCAAGATCTCTGTGGGAAAGAGAACGCTAATGTGATTCCACTCTGACGGCAAAGAAAACAGTCACGAATGCCCTGTTCTCGTTCTCTGTGCTATAAGCGGAGTTGAGGAGTGCTGACAGATACGGCCATGTTTTACGGTAATCGCCAACATGGCAGAAAGCCACTGATTATATTTCGCCCATAGAGTACCCATCAAGAGGCAGTTAACAGGCTTCAGAAAATGGGATCTTGTTCCTAAGTACAGCTGACCTTGGAACAACACAGGGAGCTGGGGCACTGACACCCCATGCAGCTGAAAATCCACGTACGACTTGACTCCCCCAGAACTTAACAGCAAATAGCCTACTGTTGATTGGAAGCCTTATCAAAAAACGATTAACATATTTTATATGTGCTTTATACTGTGTTCTTATAATAAGCTATAAAAAAGTGAGGTTAAGAAAACCATATAGAAGGAAAAATACATTTATTGGGAAAAAAATCTGTGTCGAAGTGGACCTGCACAGTTCTAACTCACGTTATTCCAGGGTCAAGTGCACACTGGGGTGGCTGCAGAGGTGAGCAAGATCCTTTTCTACAAGGGTGTAAGTTCTTTACTAAGACAGAGAGCTATTTTTTAAATTAAGCCACTAGGTGGAGCAAAAGGCTCTTGGACACAATCCTGGGCAAAATACAGCTTCCTGTTTTGAGAAAGGTAGGGGCCCCTCTTTAATACTTTAATCAGAGTATAGAAGGTTTATAAGTTTGAAATAACATCATAATGGGCCGTGTCAAAGAGAAAATTACTTTCCTGAATCATTTGAAATGTTCTGGAAAGGTTCTCACATTCTCCCCTGTATTTGCAGGACATGTAAGGTCACTTCGTGACAAATCGCAGGCAATAACCAGGCTTCACACACCTGTGGATGAAATTCTTCTTCTCTAAATACTCCATTGCAGAAGAGATCTGAGTGGCCATGTAAAGCAGGACAACTGCAGTCACCTCTTCTCGGCTGCATTCTCGAAGATAATCAAGCAAGTTCCCATACGGCATGTATTCAGTCACGATGTAAAATGGTGGCTCCAAAGTACACACGCCTGGCAGCCCGAGAATAAAGCTTATTTTACTAATATCTATTC
The DNA here is from genome assembly GCF_000151845.1 of Pteropus vampyrus. Classification (NCBI taxonomy): domain Eukaryota; kingdom Metazoa; phylum Chordata; class Mammalia; order Chiroptera; family Pteropodidae; genus Pteropus; species Pteropus vampyrus. The sequence continues at coordinate 2,798,818 of NW_011888846.1, read as the reverse complement.
ATACTTTCTAAACCACTTTAGCAAAAATAATCAACAGTTTTTAAAGTCTAGTTTGGCCATAATCTTTTCCCTCCTTGCCATCACATCCTCTGAAAATACATAGCAAAGTTAAGCAGATGGATGATAAAGGAGTCTCCACTTCCATTATGTAATTCTAGAAATTCAAATGCGTTTCAGTATTTGCTGTCTGGGCAAAATCAGAGTCACCTGTATCCATTCCATAAGGGGCGAGGAAGACCGAAACCTCCAGAGCTCTGTGTATGCCCACGATTCCCATCCTCGACTGTGCGCTAAAACACTTACCCAAAAGTAACCAATTTGTGCCTATGCGCAGCCTATAACAATGCTTTGTAAAAAGATCATAATTGTTTCCATAGTCAAAGGTTTCACTGATATATGATAGATTCCTGGGAAAGAACAAGAAACTGTTTCCTTTGGGACAGTTTGGCGCAATTTAAACACCTGAAGAAAGTGGCTCTATTTTATAAAGGGCAAAGGGTTCAGACACAGCCTTTTATGTGACCTGAACAGGTGAGAAGCCAGTCTATCAGGACACAGCGCTTTCTCTTGTAAAGGTAAACTGATGGGGGGTGGTCTCAACTTTTAATCTTAATTTTAAATAGTCCTTTGTTTAATGTCTCTTGATTTGTGAAATTATGTTGTGACTTTCTGGTTTGGAATCATTCAAGATGATTGTGAGACAGTTTTGTACATCGCAGTCAACACAGGACATGGTTTCTTTGGCGACTTTTAAACACAGAGCCTGCTGCTTAAAATGACAACCATTTACTGAGGCAGAGTCACACCTGGACCCTCCACTATGGTGGTTCAAGAGGAGGATTCAGAGATAATGGGAGTTTAGAGAAAAGCATCCTTGAGGAAGCCTACAGTGCAGGCGAGCATCCTCACCTAACAGCTGTACCAAATTCGGGTGCTTGATCTCCTTCATCACCGCAGCTTCCTTCAGGAACTCTTCCACCTCCATCGTATCTTCCTGGAAAGGGACAAACCCCCATCTTAACCACTGGAGTGAACTCACAACCCTAAAACTTCAGCTTTAAAAAGGGGTGTGTTTTGAATATTTTATCATATTACTTCAAGAAATTTATCATAACCTAATAGGCTCTACAGGAGTCCGATTAAGAAAGGAAGTGGTCCCTGACTTATCCAATATGTGAAACAAGTGAAAATTAGCAGGGTGAGCAAAATTCAGCAATCATGTCCTATCGCAACTGAAACATGGGAGGCTTAGATGATAACTCAGTTCTCTGATAGTTCACTTCCCTCGATATCTCAGCCTTTGAAAGAGGAGACAGAACAGTTAGCTGTTTACATGTCTGTCTTCCTGACAAATTCCTTAAGGAGTGATGTGTGTCTACAGGGCCTTGCATATTGTTTCACTCAGAATATGCTTAAGAACTGACCACTACTGATGGCTGAAGAGCAGCCCTTATGAGTGATATGGTAGTTACTGAGGCATGCAGACAGGGAGATAAAGAACAAAACACCTGAGTGGGTGTGAGAGGGGGGGAGGGGAGGAGGGGGGGGAGGAAGGGAGGAAAGGGAGGGGAGACAGACAGACAGACAGACAGAATCAAACAATGCTTGAAGAACTCTGTCCAGCAGGGGCCGGTCTGAGGAAACTTGCTTTGCTTTTCTAACTTGCCATTTGCTTCTCATCACCCACTAGGACCGAAATCAGCAGCTTCGAGACACATACCTGCCCCACGTGGGTTCCCGCCTGCTCTGTCAGCAGTGGCACTAGGGCTCGCCATCGCAATTTGCTGATGTGCTTGGCACCAGTGAGTGGAAAGTGTTCCCAAGTTAAAGAAGGGCAAGCTGATATTTCCAAGGGACTCGGCACAAAAGATGCCCAAAAAGATGCCTGAAAACTAGAGTTCTCGGCAACCCACCTTCAGCGTTTTCACAGCGACTGTCAGGCTGTACTTCTTCCAGACGCCGACGTAAACCTCTCCGTACTGACCACCCCCAAGTTTGTGCTTCATGGTAATATCTGTTCGTTCCATTTCCCATTTGTCGTGGATGGGGGACACACCGTAAACCGTAGGCTTGTTACACTTGGGTGCGGGGTAGTGTAATGTTGTCACCAGCCCATCGGCCACCGTGGAGTGATGGTGAACAAGCTCGGCCAACGTGCTAAAACGGCTCTCGGCAGTGACGTACACCTGGCGAGAGAAGAAGACAAGCCACACGGACTTGAAAGGAGATCAGAACCTTTAAAAGCCCACTGTATCCCTGGTCTGAAGATACTGCGGTTAGGAGGTCATCTTCCTGACATAAATGAAAGAACTGACTGATGACGGCAAGGAAAGCACAGAACTTCACTTTCGTCTCACCGACGCCGCTCTTCCTACGCTGCCTAAATCAGCTCTTGCCTGGGGAAAAACTTTCAAAACACCGCTCTGGGTCATCAAGATCATTGGTCTTCAGATATTTTTAAGCAAGAAGACTGTGGAACCCAAACACATTAGACAGATAAAGGAAGAGATGCTCCGACTGAAGTAGGCCAGAAGGTGCTTGGCCTCCTGTAAAAGTTCATATATCCTGCACGGAAAATAATTTGATTTCAATTTTTTTGGTAGAGAAAGGGTATTCAAAGATATAATTTTCATTTAATTAGAATGTGCTCTGGGTATCTAGGCCATTTAAAAGAGCCACAATTTCAATGAGTTAACAAAATAGTAATTAATTTGTGACTGGCAATAAGAAGTGTCAAGTAAAACAGTCTTCAGCCTTATCTCCCAAGGCAGCTAGTTTATTTTTTAAGAAGAATCTTTTATAGTGTAAAGTATCTAAATAATAAGTAGGGAATCACTGACTCTCACAGAATAAACTCAGCCGTGCTGACATCTCCCACACCAGGAGCTACATCACGAGCACCCCAGGAGCGTCCCCCGTGCCCTCCCAGCCACCGACTCCTGCAAAAGACTCAGAGCAGCTTCGTCTGCTTCTGAATGGCACACAAATGGAACCGTACAATACACATTGCTTTGTGTCTTTTACTCAACTTTTTTGCATTGTGCTATAACTCACATACCCTAAAACTCACTATTTTCAATCGTATAATTCAGTGGTTTTAGTCTATTCACAAGGCTGTCCAGCCATCACCACTACCTAACCCTAGAACTTGTTCGTCGCCCCACAAAGAAACCCCACACCCATCAGCAGTCACTCCCACGCCCTCATCCCCATTCTCCCGCAGGCACTCAGCTTCACACGTGTGAGCTAGTCCACGGCAGGGGCCAGCAACTTTTCTGTGAAGGTCCAGACAGCAAATATTTTAGGCTTGTGGCTACAACATCTGTCACAACTACTCAACTTTGCAGTAATGAGAAAGCAGCCACAGACAATACATAAGCAAATGGGTATGGCTGTATTCCGATACAATTTTATTTAAAAAAGCGGACCGCTGGGGGGCCACAGCTCTTCCTGATGGCATGTGCACAGCATACTGTGATCATTTTTGTTGTTGTATGAGATTCCATTTAATGAATACATCACAATTTATTAATTCATTCTACTATAGTTAGCTGGGTGTTTCTAGTTTTTGGCTGTTACAACTGAGCGGCTATGAACTCTCTTGCACAGGCGTCTGCACACATCTGCGCTCCTCTGTGAGTGTGCAACCAGAGGCAGAGCTGCTGGGTCTCTCTCACACTACTAAGCTGATTCCATTGGGTTTTGTCAAGAGACAATACGTATGTGAGGTGGTGCGAAGGACAGTTAATAATATACTTACTTCCTATTTATTCCCAATTTCCCAGCCATAACGCTTTACAGAAATTATTTCATTTAAACCTCATGATAATCCAATAAAATGGGATGGGAAAGTGAGGTGTATATAAGGTCTCAAGTTAATAAACAGAGGAGTTCCAGAGAGAATCAAGTCTGCTGGCCTCAAAGCCTGTGCCCTTCCCCTCCTACGGGAAAAGGGTGGAAGAAATGATTCGATCTCAACTTACTGCTCAATAGAACAGGTGACAAAGGCCTCTGCTTTATAGTTTATAAAGTAAAACAGTTCCATTCTAAAATGGTTGATCTTTCCAACATGTAAAGTGCTAAATGACTGATTCATCTATTTATATTAACATTAATAATCAACACCAGTCCCAGAAGCCTAAGTTCTTACTCTGTGAATAGAGATCACATTTTTCAAAGACCCAAGGTTTAATTTATAAATTCTGTACAACATATTGGATGTATATGTGTTTATCTGTATATCGATGATGATTAGAACAGCTAACTTATCCAGCAGTATCATTCGTTCTTCACCTTCACTGGTAGCTCATCATTAAACCATTAATATACTGTTTTAAATTTCCATTAACACACTCTTTAAAAAGAACAAGCTCTCTAACATGCCAAACAGCCCAAACTCACGTCACTGATTGTTCTATTTCACGTCAGACAAAAAACTACATTCTTCAGTCATTTTGAGCGTAGTTTATAAAGAGCAGCCAGTCCATACCTAGAGGCGGCTGCAGGGCTTACCTTGCCATCTGTGGTGGTGTTGATCCTGTAGTGATACACACGACCCTCGTACCTGAGCGAGATGGACAGCTGCCCAGGGCTGCTTTCGCTTTCTCGCACCAGGAAACTGCCATTGATTAAACTGCTGAGCAGATACTCGGCTGCACTGCGTGACACAGGTCCATGGTACCAGGAGTGTTTTTCCAGACTGTTCACTGGCGTGATGTAGTTGCTTGGCACCCAACCTTGGCCATTCTTAGAGCGAACTTCACTCCACTCACCATTCTGGTTGTAACCAAGGACTCGTAACTTTTCACCTAGCCACGGAGTCATCATAGGATGAAAGGCAAGGTGTTAAAACTTCATCTCAAATAAAAGCTATCTATTATCACACTTTAAACTCGCTGAAAAATCAATCAGGAACTTTACGCCAAGAAAATTTTTTTAAATAATGAAAACAAACTTGACTGTTCATCATATCCTCATTGATCTCTTTAGCTTGTAGCCTAAGCCAAAGAAGCATAGTTGAAATGGCTTTCTGGCATTTACTACAGGTTTTTAAAGGTTTTACACTAATTAAAAAACGTTTTTAGGAAACTGCGTGTACGGTAGCCAGGTGGAATACAGAGACAGAAAGGTTACTCAAATGGCTGGAAAATGACACAGGAGAATAAAATTCACTTTTCTCCCTAAAACAGTTTGTCAGAATGTACCTTATACATGGTTCAACGCTAATAAACAATCGAAGATTAGGGATAAGCCACGTGAAATACATTACTTCTAAATTTCTCTTGGCACCAAGGCAACTAAACTATCAACATAAAACAAAACAAAACAAAACAAAACAAAAGCACAGACCACACAGCTTTCAGCACTGTTTTCAGACAAGAATTCTTGGGGAAATGGGAGGTGAGCACTGAGGGCTCCCAAAGCACAATCTCACCTAGGACTCAAGTTTTAAAATAGTTAGTTTCCCAGTTCCCCTCACATTCTCCATGAATGAATCACTCCCATCCATCCCTCTAGTGTGTGGGAAAGAAAGCTGAGTGTGACACTGGAAGCGAGACTTGCTATCCACGCCAATGTCCTTGACTGCTCCGTGAGAGCCCTGAACACCCACTTTAGACTCCGTTCACACACACCTTGCCCCTACCTTGCAGCAGACAAAACAGGGAAGGTGAGAGACATCATTCGTAACGACTGATCATCTAAAGAATCCCGATAAGGCCTCAGGCCCCCACCTCTGAAAGAGGCGACCCTTCTTGCAGAGTTCACACCCACTTCTCAGCAGCAGAAAGCAGAAAACAGCCAAATCAACCAAAGTTGCTACCGGGCAAAGGCTCTTGAGGAAAGACAAAATCATCATTCTGGCAACCATCTAACCTTTTTCAGTGGCCTGAAGAAATGTGTACCATGGGACAACTTTCTATTGGCCTCTACTATCTCACCCAAGACATGTGGATATGAGATATTTAATGAGAAAAAACACAAGTGTATGTGCTCACACATCTTATGCACATACCCATTTTATATACACAAGTACAGAAATACAGGCATGTGGTGGGTGTTGTGGTGGTGGAAATGCACGCACGTGTGAATATTCCTCAACCACATCTGCAGGAAAAAAAAAAGCTCAGTGCTGCTACAAAAACAAAATAAAACGTGTTGCTCTGTAGCTTTTCTCTCTTAATCCGCAAGAACTAGAAATAAAAACTGAGTAGTTTATTAAGTATATTACTGTTGCTTCCTTATAAAGAACTGGTAATAACAGGTCATCACAATTAGGATCCAAACACTGTGAGCTTTTGTTTTCCTCACTTTCTGGCCGTTAGAAGCACTTTCCACTCTGGATGTCTGAGAATCGTGAGAGCTGACAGGGGAATGGACCCGTCGGGATATAAACGCAGGCCCCACTGGCAGAGGAATCCTGGGGGAACTTTTTTAATTCAAGCAAAATATTATCTTCAAAGACAAAGGAACTAAATAAAATATTATAATTTTATTTTTAAAACAGATTATCTTGTCTTGAAAATAATAAAAAAAAAAACCTTTAGAATGACATCATTTTATATTAATAAGAACCTGAAACAAATATCTGGCATTTCGTGGGTTTTACGGGCAATCACCACTGGCCACAAGGCAAAGGGAACCCCACCACTGAGCTGTAGCTTGTGGCTGCCGTAACTGGCAACTGAGGAATCAGACCATAGCACTGTTTCCGTGGTGACTGAGCTGCCTTGGAGAATACTGACATGCAAAGAATATCTAGTAAACAATGTTCTGAGTTATCGCGTCACAAACTTCTCCACTGACGTGTCAATAAAGGTATAAGAATGTATTGCAGTCCAAAGAGACTATCACAAAGTATAAAATTTCTCTGAAGGCCTTTTGTTTTACCCTAAAACTTTGTGGTAAAATGTCCCTCCAATACATAAACACACACCCCACACACATACAAACATCATCACCATCCCACCCCCAAAACTACCTGCCATCTTGAAGTAAACTAACACCAGGAGGTAACTTTATTGGCCCCGTTCCTTTGAAATCTGGCACATGCACACATGTCATCACATCTACTCCGGGACTTATCTATAATCCAGTTTGAGAAACTGAGTTTTAGAGATTTCTGCTTTTGACTAATCTTGCTGGATTTTAAAAATTGATGTAAAAATTTTAATGAAGGGTAACATTCCTTGAGTGGAGGCCTGTCTTAATTCGGCATTTCCACTCCCGTTTAACACCTCATCTAAACTTTACAAATAAATAATCGCTTAAATCACAATTTCATTTAGTTAAATATCATCCTGAAATATATTTTTTCCCAGCAGAAGGCTTTCATAGTTTCAAAAGATAAGAATAAGCTTAGGCAAATGACCAGTCCGATTCATGTACCCAATGACAATGTCCTATACTCATTTCTTTCTTACGAAAGTTCTATATTTTCTGTCCTTGTTCAAAAAACCAATAGTGGATGATTTCACTTGGTCATGTTCTTTCTGTTCCCCTTTATAAGAATTCACTATTGAAATAAAGTACTAACCTGAGAGTATTACAACAGAAGCCCTGCCTATCCCTTTCGCTAACCCACATAAACTCCAGAGAGAAGTGGTCTAGGCCAGGACTACTCACAGCAGGTCCGGAGGACAAGCTGCTTGTGCCAGCCTGTGACTCACTGGATGACTTTCTTCATGCTGAAAGTCTTGCTTCAAAACAAGAAAATGTCAGCTAAACTAAATAGTGCACTTAGGGATGTAGCTGATTTACATTTTGGATGCAAGCTCTTAATCGCACTGCAAACTGGTAAACTGTTCCCAGACAGGCAGTGAATCACAGATGATGCTCTCAGTAGCAATGGAGTCGGGCAATGTGACCCATCTCGGCGAGTCACGGTCACTGAGCGGAGGTGTACAGTAAACCTTACCTTACCTCTGTGGCAGACGCTGGCATATTACACATGGTATGGAATTCTGAGAATGAGGAAAGTGTATGTATATATTGTGTAGTGTTTTTCTAAAGTACTTTATCTCATTTTATCCTTAAAGTAGACAAAGTGGCATCATCCATTACACAGGTTAAAAAGACAATTATGAACCAAAACTATCTAGGCTTGAATCACCTAGCTAATTTAGAGGCAGAATCTAGAACAGACTCTTTATTTCCTAACCACCAATGAAAACTGAAAAGTGAGGGGATGTTACACAGCTCACCTTTAGTGATACTTAGTGTGTTGTCGCCACTTGCCACAAAATCATAAAGTGCAACAAAGAGATTAGGATCACTCTCAGTGGCTCCCAGCAAGTTCTCCTTGGAGCTCCACCTGATGGCTTCGTTCAGTGCCTGGGGTTCAACATCACAACCATAGGGGCGGTGGAGGGTTTCTGAAAGACATAAAAAGAGAAGGGAATTCACAGTAAGTCCAACAGTTGGAAATTCATTCGCATTCAGCACACGCATGGTATCTCAGTGTGCTGACAGTCGCTGGCATGGACTGACAGCTCCAGGGTAGAACATAACTGCAGAGTTGTGGAATCACGAAGAATGAGAGAAGTCTACTTGTTGGAAATATAAGACAGAGAAAAGAACACCAAATGAGCATTTAGCTGTGATTTATATGCATTCACCAAAATCTGAAATAAATTAATAGGAAAAGCGGTTTTCTCAAAATGAAAAAAAAGAAGTCTTGAAAAGAAATGGCAATTCATTTTATAAAACATACAAGACATTTTATTGTGGTGGTGGTGGTTTTAAGAAGGAACAGTTATGTATTATAAATCCTCCCAAACTACCCTCCTTCGCTTACTCTCTCCATATAAAACAGATTGTGGAAAAGACAACAGAGATTTTAGGAAGTACAGATTGTATAAAATCAGACCCTCCATTTACATGTAGAAATAGTGCTTCTAGGAAAAAAAAAATCCTAAAACTACCTGTTAAACAACAGAAAAATGTTTGGATTCAATACGAAAGATTCTTGGCATTCCAAAACATCCTTGTATTACCATGCACTGTCTATATAATAGCTTGCGATGTTTTAATGGAAAAAAAATTACCGTATTTTCTTTTCCCAGGTGGTGCACGTTTGTAAAATAAAATAATTGAAGGCTCTAGAAAATATCACCAATAATGAACATTTATTGAGTTTCTACCACATAGAAAGGCTGAATGAAGCCTTGTCTGACCTGGTTTCTTCAAGGTTGTGTGCTTCCTAAGTTCAATTGTACTACATACCAGGTGATCCCTGTGCCATCTTAGGTAAGGATCGCCTGCTTCTTACAGCCCAGGTCAATCACACAGAAAACACACTGTCCCTCCAGCACTGATGTCCTTGACCACTGGGGCTGTTTTAGCAGCCGCATGTCACTAATGGCCCGTGGGACACAACGACACTTTTCTTTCTCCCTCCCCTCCACTCAAATTGAAGATCGGTGTTACCACATTTGAAGGAGAAAAATTGTCGAATCTGTGGTTTCATTTATTTTCAAATCCAGTCGTTCCTCTCCATCCCTACTGCCCATGCTCGGTTCGGACCCCCATGTCTCTCACCTGGACTACTGCCTCCAGTCTTGTCTCCCTCAAATGCATCCTCCACACAGCTGGCAAAGTGATCTATTCAAGACAAAAATTCGACCACGTCACTCTTCTTAGATTCTTCAATAGTTCACCATCAAGCTAAAATCTCTTAACAAGGCCT
>NW_011888846.1:2783088-2789083 GCF_000151845.1 Pteropus vampyrus | reverse complement strand
TCCACCTGATGGCTTCGTTCAGTGCCTGGGGTTCAACATCACAACCATAGGGGCGGTGGAGGGTTTCTGAAAGACATAAAAAGAGAAGGGAATTCACAGTAAGTCCAACAGTTGGAAATTCATTCGCATTCAGCACACGCATGGTATCTCAGTGTGCTGACAGTCGCTGGCATGGACTGACGGCTCCAGGGTAGAACATAACTGCAGAGTTGTGGAATCACGAAGAATGAGAGAAGTCTGCTTGTTGGAAATATAAGACAGAGAAAAGAACACCAAATGAGCATTTAGCTGTGATTTATATGCATTCAACAAAATCTGAAATAAATTAATAGGAAAAGCGGTTTTCTCAAAATGAAAAAAAAGAAGTCTTGAAAAGAAATGGCAATTCATTTTATAAAACATACAAGACATTTTATTGTGGTGGTGGTGGTTTTAAGAAGGAACAGTTATGTATTATAAATCCTCCCAAACTACCCTCCTTCGCTTACTCTCTCCATATAAAACAGATTGTGGAAAAGACAACAGAGATTTTAGGAAGTACAGATTGTATAAAATCAGACCCTCCATTTACATGTAGAAATAGTGCTTCTAGGAAAAAAAAAATCCTAAAACTACCTGTTAAACAACAGAAAAATGTTTGGATTCAATACGAAAGATTCTTGGCATTCCAAAACATCCTTGTATTACCATGCACTGTCTATATAATAGCTTGCGATGTTTTAATGGAAAAAAAATTACCGTATTTTCTTTTCCCAGGTGGTGCACGTTTGTAAAATAAAATAATTGAAGGCTCTAGAAAATATCACCAATAATGAACATTTATTGAGTTTCTACCACATAGAAAGGCTGAATGAAGCCTTGTCTGACCTGGTTTCTTCAAGGTTGTGTGCTTCCTAAGTTCAATTGTACTACATACCAGGTGATCCCTGTGCCATCTTAGGTAAGGATCGCCTGCTTCTTACAGCCCAGGTCAATCACACAGAAAACACACTGTCCCTCCAGCACTGATGTCCTTGACCACTGGGGCTGTTTTAGCAGCCGCATGTCACTAATGGCCCGTGGGACACAACGACACTTTTCTTTCTCCCTCCCCTCCACTCAAATTGAAGATCGGTGTTATCACATTTGAAGGAGAAAAATTGTCGAATCTGTGGTTTCATTTATTTTCAAATCCAGTCGCTCCTCTCCATCCCTACTGCCCATGCTCGGTTCGGACCCCCATGTCTCTCACCTGGACTACTGCCTCCAGTCTTGTCTCCCTCAAATGCATCCTCCACACAGCTGGCAAAGTGATCTATTCAAGACAAAAATTCGACCACGTCACTCTTCTTAGATTCTTCAATAGTTCACCATCAAGCTAAAATCTCTTAACAAGGCCTGCTAGGGCTTTTAGGGTCAGGTCCCCGCTCCGTGCCTCAAATTTTAAACTCACATACACCACGATGCTTCCTTTTTGCCTTTGTTCATACTGTCCTGTCTACCTGGAATGTCATCTCATCCCGCCCTTTCTTTGAATGTCTGGCTGACTTCTACTTTTTATAACACTCGGCTTCAATATAACCTCCCCTGGGAAGCATTGCATGCTCTTCCTCTGTGGTCTCAAGAGCGTTACACTCGCTGCATTAAATACCCTCTATCTTTATCTTTACAATATCCCCAATTCATGTTTGTTTACCTAATTTCACAATGTGCTCTTTTTGCCATAAGAATAGTACTTTTTTTTCTAGCAAGAGTTACATAATATGTGTTCAATAACTGTTAACTGAATGACTAAATTACACAAAAATGTAAGTGATGGGAAATGATGATCTTAAAATAGCATTAACCAATGTTTTAAAAATGTCTTCATAACTGTCTACATGAAACAGACAGAAATTCCTGTTGTAGGTTGGATCTGTCATTCTCCTACCAATTTTAGAGCTTATTTCACTTCATTACATTCCTTTCTCTTCTTAAAAGGAATATATCTTTAAAATTCTACAGCTAATTAAATTTTGTCTTACATTAAGAATATTACAGCAAACCTAAAGATATGTCCACATGTTCTGACAAGTTAATTTGAAACAGACGTGTTGCTCTTTGTTTAAAGGCAGAGTTATAGTGAATAGGAACGGTTCTATTATATACCAAGAACCAATTAGGATAACGAAACAAACAAAGCACCATGTTATATGAACTGGCTACATGTACTGTTTTTCTTTATTCTAATGAAAAATTATCTACTCTAGCAGAATTTCCATTGGGCTACAAACTGCCAATTCTTTATTAAAAGAACTGCCAAAATAAGTACAGAGAATATTCATAATATTTATTAGGTTTTATACTAAATATAACATGATCCATGCTGATAAATGTTTCTTACCAGTGGTGGTAGTAATGCATTACAGTATTTTGTTGATTATTACTCTGTTTAATAATTATCAAATAGTTCAAGTACATTTCCTTCTTTTTAAGTAGAAGTTCCCTTGTTTGAAATTATAAGAGGAACAGAAACCAAGGGTAACCACACTTTTGTACTATCGATGAAATGACCAAGTCAGAGACAGTAATCAAGCAGACACTGAAGGCAACTCTGAACATCTTCTGTACACTAGATATCATGCTGAGCTTCAGAATATAAAGATTATAAACCATTATTTGGACTTCCTATAAAAGAAAACTACTCTCCATTCTTTCCTCCAAATCTGCTTCTCCCACAGAATTCCCCATCTCAGTTAATGGCAATTCCATCTATTTAGTTGCTTAGGCCAAAACGTTGAAAGTTTGAAGGTACAAACTTCTGGCTGTAAGTCAGTCCTGGGGATCCAATGTACAGCATAATGATTACAGTTAACAATACTGTATTACATACTTGACAGTTATTAAGAGATTAGATCGTAAATGTTCTCTACACACACACACACACACACACACACACACACACACACACACACACATACACACACAGAAACGGTAATTATGAAATGTGATGCACGTATTAGCTAAGGCTACATTGGTAATTATTTTGCAATACACAAGTGTATCAAATCAATATGATATAAACAAACTTACATAATCTTATATGTTGATGATCAATAAAGCTGGGTGGAAAAACAAAAGTCCTTGGAATCATTCATGGTTCCATTTTCGCTCTCACATACCACATCCAATCCCTCAGGAAACCCTACTGGCACTGCCTTCAAACACGCACTCGGAATCTATTCATTTCTCATCCCCTCCACTGCCACCGCCCGGTCACCACCATCACCTCTCACCTGGATTATTTCACGAGACTCCTGATCTCCAGTTCTATCCTTGCTCTCTACCGTCTAGTCTCAACACATCAGCCAGTTTTTAAAGCATAAGTCAGATTGTGTTACTTGAAACTCTGCTTGAAATTCTCAGAAGGCTCCCTGAATCTTCGAGTAAAAGCTGAACTCCTCACAAGGGCCTGCCAGGCCCTTTACACCTTGTCTCGCCCAATTCATCTTCCTACTCGTCCTCCCCTGGTTTACCTCACTCTGGTCGCTGGCCTTCCCGCTGTTAGTTGAACAAGGGAGGCATGTACACTCCTGCCTCAGGACCTTTGCACTGGCTCTACCTCCTGCCTGAACCATTCCTCCCAAGATACCCACAGGACACTTCACGCAGACATTACCTTCTCGGTACGGCATTCTCGCCTGTCCTATTGTAAAATATATCCATTCCTGACAGTACTCCCACCTCCCCCATGTCTCCTTTCCCAGTTTATTCCTCTCCACAGCTCCCATTACCACAAAATATACAATTTACTTATTACTCTATTCATGTATATTAATCTAACTCCCCCAGCCAGAGTATCAGTTCTATATGGACAGATATTAATCTAACTCCCCCAGCCAGAGTATCAGTTCTATATGGACAGATATTAATCTAACTCCCCCAGCCAGAGTATCAGTTCTATACGGTGAGTCCAGTCTGCTTTGTTCACTGATAAATCCCAAGAGCTCAGACTCGTGCGTGTACATGATGCTCTCAGAAAAGGCTGGTGACTAAACGGACTGTGAGCACTGCTACACACAGAGGATGCTCTGAGAGAACAGAGTAGAAAACGAAGCTCCGGGGTCAGAAAAGGTTTCACAGAAGAGAACACATTTAAGCTGGATGAGCAGGAATTCTGCACTGATGACAGCAGAGTGGCAGGCTGTCAACGTGCAAGGACATGCCTATGACATGCAGTTCATCTGCACTGAGGAGGAACGTCGTCAAGCTCACAAGAAGATTGTTAAAGGCAAGGCAGCTTCTTAAAAACCACGCTATTTGACAAAAGGAGAAGAGACTGAGACCTACAGCACAATTTTACATAAAGATATATTCAGAACAAACTACAGTACATTTCTCAAATATACAAAATAATACAGGATAGAAGTAATTTTTGAGGCCAAAGAACCACAAGTCGGTAAACAACTTTTTTTATTTCCCACTCCCCCTCTTCCCATCCATCTCTGGTTTTATAATTTTCGGGTCAAGTCAAAGATCTTAACTTCCTCCCTTTCTTTCTTCTCACTCTTTTGTTCTGACAGAACTAAGGATCAGCTTCCTATACAATCTGTCTGCACAGGATATCCACTGAAACGCCTTCCTACCCACTAGCACAAAACAAAGGGAAATGTTTCCAAGACAAAAAAACATCCTAACATTTTCCTGAGGCAAGAATGAATACGTATAAAATCACAGAGTTAAAGAACTAAATGGGGGAGACCAAAGCACGGAATAAAGGCAGAAAGTCCAAAAAGAAATCCTATAGGCAAGTAAATGTCACAGTGTTATGAGTGGATCCAGTCTACACCCTTTTCTCCATCGGGTTAAAACAGAAACATCTGGATGATTCAGACGCACTGCGCCCGTCCAAACGCAAGTGTGTAGGCTGGGAAAGTTTCATTTTTGAACAATGTGAAGTGACTACTATACATTAGGTAACTGAGTGAGCTGATCTTTCATTAAGCATTGTTACAGAGGTAGACCATGCACTTAAGACAACGGAAGACTGACTTTCATTTATGGAATACAGGACCCAGGTAGCAGAAATCCATTATGACTATTAAGAAAAGGTAGTTTTATTACTTTTTCTACTGAAACACTTGTGGGATACAATACAAATAAGGCTAACCACGGAAATAGCAGCTTGTACAAAGTAAACTGCCAGGATTAAACAAGTTAAAATCCAGAGTAAGACTCAAACTCAAATTCAGAGATAATTGCTAAATTTAATGTTTAATTTTATTAAAAACACTTTTTACCAATTAGTCTTTCAATAACTTTCATCACTTTAATTAGAAAGTTGTTAGGTAGTAATTGGAAAAATTAATGTACAAAATTTTTAGCTTAGGCATTTCCAAATATTTTACAAACACTTCTCTTGCCAGAATTCTACTTAACCTGACTGCATATTCTCTAAGAAGCTAATACTTTTTAATGCCTCTTTTAAAAACTATGTAAGGTGGTTGGTTGGATGAACCAGTCAACAATTCTCAAAATACAGCTTAAATTATTCATATTAAGCCATACGTATCTTAATACCACAAAATACTACATATTATTTATTCTTTTTTTTCAACAAGTATTTAAAATACCAGGAAAAAAAACCACATGAAACTTCATGATACCAGTAGATAGGATTAAGTTTTTGAAATCTCTCTGCACACTTTAGTGCTGTGATTATCTCTTCCCGACCCCGTCCCCCAAACTATCACCTCTGAATCATACCTGTCGAGTTGGGTAGAGCAGCTTCTGAGGCTTCACTGCACAGGCAGCAAAGCGACGTGTCCTGATCTCTGCCATAATTATTAGGTGGAAGCAGAACTGTCCCGAGGACCATGCCTTTGCCCACAAGCACAAAAGTTAAACTGTTCCATGTAAGGAGGAAGTCTTAGAATTCCACTCTCTGACAAGCAATACCACATGCATGTGACACTGACTCATGTACTCAGTGGCCAGAAGGAACCAATAGAATGGTAAGAATTTACAAGTCCCAAAG
>NW_011888846.1:2766830-2783038 GCF_000151845.1 Pteropus vampyrus | reverse complement strand
TAAAATACCAGGAAAAAAAACCACATGAAACTTCATGATACCAGTAGATAGGATTAAGTTTTTGAAATCTCTCTGCACACTTTAGTGCTGTGATTATCTCTCCCCGACCCCGTCCCCCAAACTATCACCTCTGAATCATACCTGTCGAGTTGGGTAGAGCAGCTTCTGAGGCTTCACTGCACAGGCAGCAAAGTGACGTGTCCTGATCTCTGCCATAATTATTAGGTGGAAGCAGAACTGTCCCGAGGACCATGCCTTTGCCCACAAGCACAAAAGTTAAACTGTTCCATGTAAGGAGGAAGTCTTAGAATTCCACTCTCTGACAAGCAATACCACATGCATGTGACACTGACTCATGTACTCAGTGGCCAGAAGGAACCAATAGAATGGTAAGAATTTACAAGTCCCAAAGTGGGTGGAGGGTAACCTGAAGGAAAATATCCAGTAATTAGCAAAAGACTGAGTCAGAATGGAGTTACTTCAAAACCTCTAGGAATATTTTGAAAAAAAACAAACAAGTAAAAACCAACACACATATGAGTAACAAGTAATAAAATATGTAGGGACCAGTGCATACAGATGGGATTTCATTCCTAAATGGATGATGACGTGAGGGTGCAGAGAAAAGTCTCCTTGGAGAAAACCTGTTTACAATAAGACACCAAAGACACTTTTAAAAGAGGAAACGCCTAATGAGACTCATCTTTTGCATCACTTAAATTAGTTCAAGAAACCACAAATATGAAGTCAAAAAATAGTTACAATCTGATTCATAAGCACAGAAGCCGGGAAATGACTGCCTTCACTAATATGTTGGCTCTACAGCTAAATAAAAGTTTAAAACAAAACAAAACAAAACAAAAAAAAACATGGCACAAGAGTGTTAAAAACTTTTCAGTGTTAAGACTTATAAAAGCTAAAGCGTAATATTAGTTAGTATACAGGAAAAAGTTAAATAAAGTATAAAGTTAAATAAAATTCAAGAAACTCAATATGAGAGTACCTTATGAGAATTAAAGTAGTAACACCTACAAATAATGGATGACCTTAGTGGAATATAATCTACAAAATCATACAAGAATGTAACTGTACAGCTAAGAACACTCACTGAGTCCGTATGTATTCACTGAGCACCTACTAGGTACCAGCCACTGTGCTAGGTTCCAGGTCAATAAAGAAAACGGTAAATTTATAGGATAGCAGGACTGACACAGCCTTCAATAAAGCTGAAACAGAACTATAATATAACCTTAGAGGAAGAATGACTTTGATGCAGGTAATTATTAATAAATAAAAAAACAAAGCTATACTTTCAATGACATTAACCTTTATAAAGCCAGTATTGTTAACATTATGGGGAAATAGAGAGTTAAGTGACTAATGGTTACCTCAGTTAATGACTCAGGATTTCGAATACTAGGTTGAATTTCTTCTTCCACAGATTATAAAAAATAGAAAGGAACAGAGCTTTATAATCCATGTTCTATACATAGCTATATTCCAAATCACATGATTTACTATTTAATCAGTAAGTCTGCTATTTAAGTTACCAATGATTAATAGTTAACATTTTCATTTTTTCATTTTTTTAATTTTTTAATTTTTCGTTTTTAGGTGAGGCAACCCTTGGTTGACCTCACAGATTGCAAGGACCTTGTCATCTTACAATCCCTTACTTTTTATTTTTTAGGCCTACAGCTCCTGGTCTTCCTAGGTAATAGTTACATTTTCAAATGCTCCTATATTGTAACCAGGAGCAAAGAGAAGATGAATAAACAAAATATGGCATATACATACAATAGAAGTCATTCAACTATAAAAACGGATACAGTTTTGATATAGGCTGTAACAGATGAGCCTTGAAAATATGCTAAGTGAAATAAATCAGACACAGAAAGATAAATATTGTACAATTCTACTAGATATAAAATCTCTAGAATTTGTTCTAGTTCTGGAAATCTAGTTCTGCAAATGGATGGTTACAGACATTGTGACTGTACTTAAATCTACTAAATTGTACACAAAGATATTTAAAAATAGTTTGTTATGGATATTTTACAATAAAAAATTTAAAAATAAAAAGTATTGAGGTCTTCAAAAACCTGGTATGTCTGTTATGCCTATCATTACCATATTTGGAATTAAAACTGAAAATTTTTAATGTTTATTAATTTTAAAATAACAGTAAATTCATGTTAACATATTTTACTTAAAAAAACCACTCCTCAAAAGAGAATTAAGAGGTAAGAGGAATATTATCATTTTTGCAAATTTCTTTACTATCTGGCTTAATATAAGACAGCTGAATCCTCATTCTACATATGATCTGTTGTGATGTTATTTTTATTGAAGTATGTGAAACTCTTAATGCACGTAGATATTTAGGTGTTAAAAAAGATTTTAACATTCTTTCAGATTATGGATATTCTTCTTTGATAGTATATGAAAATTCAACAAGTGGTCATTTTTTATAAGTCTGCTGTAATATGAAATCTGAAACCACATAAATAAAAAATTCATACTCTTGTCAAAATTAAAACTTGTCAGTCTGTCTTGTACTTGGAATAAGTCCATCTTCTACTTGGAATTTCTTTTAACATCATGATCATCTGGAAATACTGATTCACTAAATGTTGATATTTTATTATACAATACTGATACATCATATTCATTACTAACACCACCAATCTCATCAGAAAAGTTTTAAATATCGAGAAGTTGCCATAATGGTTACTAATTTTATTAGATTCTAATTTTTGCTTAAAAGTTCAAAGTCCACCATTCCCAACAAATAGTAGTAATCATTTCATTCATTTTCAAGAAAATGTCTGCCAAATCTCAATTCTGAACAGTTATTCATCAGTCTTTCAAGTAAAAATAGTGTTTCATGAAAAAAAAAAAAAAACCAGCCAGTTTCGCTCACAATTCAAAACAATTCGAAACAACTGCACATAGGCTCTCTCTAAAAACCACAATATTTTGTTTACTTCATGCTTATTTCCCATTTTGTCACATGGAATATCACAAAGACATGTATCTAAAAATCAAGATTCTATAAAATTAATTATTTTAACTGTTTCATCAAGGAAATTCTTAAAAAAAAACCATTTTAACTGCAAGAATGCGGCAGTGACAAATGCAATGACTACTGGGTACAATTTGGTGCCATTATGATGACTTCTATTAGGGCATAAACAGTTCTACCTACAGTGCTTTGGCACCGTCGGTGCAAATATCAACACAGGAGTGTATTGAACACAATCAAATTCTGAGAACTGCTGCCACTAGGATATACACTAAAGTAAATTGTTTCATTTTATTTTCAATTTTTAGCTTTGTTTTTTAAATTGTTATCTCACTGCATAAAATACTCACATGGTTCCAAAGGTGAATCCACAGAATGAGGCGTACGTCACTCTACCTATCCACTCCTCCCTTAGAGGCAACCTAAGTTGTAGGCTTTGGTTTCAGTTTTAACATAAATGGACACACGTTCACATCCCCTCCCCTTTTCTTAATCACTAGGATATTTCACACTCCATCCACTTTGCTTTTCTCACTTATCTACCTCTAAGATCACTCCATAGAAGTATACAAAAATAGTTCTCTTCCTATGTATAGCTGCATAATACTTCATGTCAATCATCACACTCTTAAATGAGGACAATTTGGAATAAACAGTAAGATTTTTAAAATTCTGGATTATGAATGTGAAAATGTCTATATAAATTTAAATAGTTCATTTATGAATTTAGAGAACTAATCAGTACTGTTTCTGTGTTCAACTCCTATTTAGGCAACCAGACATTTATGCTGTAGGCTATCATACACAAACAGAAATCAACATACACTTTTCACCAAAGCATGTTGATCTTCCTCTGAATACTATACAGAACAAACTAAATAAGGCTCCCCTAAAAAAAAATCCTTAATAGTTCAACATTTCCCTACAAAGCCAAGTTCAGACAATAATTACATTTCTATTTATAATTTGTGGGTAAGAAAAAAATAGTTACAATAATGATAGGACATCAAGAGCACCCTCACATTAAATGCTGCTTGGCTGTAGTCATACATCTCAAAAAAAAAAAAAAAAAGAAAAAGAAAAAAAAACCTACATAACTCCCACAACAGAAATTAGGCAAGGTTCAAAAAAAGGCTAAGTCATCAAAGGCATAGAAAAAAGGTACTAAACAACTCTGTGGGAAATGAAATTTGAAAGACTACAGGTAGTTGGAAAAGTAGAAAAATTAAGACACTACAAAATAAAGAAAATATTAATATTCTTTTGTGATTCTGTTGCTTTTAATTATCTAAACTAATACCTCTTAAACCTTTAAGAGAATGAAATGAAAAATGTATGAAAAACTAATCAACAAAAAATGATAAATGAGTCTAAGAAGATTAAAGTCGACAAAATTATTAGTAGTAAGGCATATTTTCATTTTTAAAATGGTTTGTTTTCAAGTTTATAAAAGCTCATTACAGAAAATTTGGGAACTATATGTAAAAAGACAACACCCACTTCTATATTCCCACTTATTAAAATATTGATACCTTTTGCATTTGGCTCTGTTAATCTCCATAATGATTCATTTTTTTCAGCCAATTCTGAGTGGCTACTATGTGCAAAGTACTTTGCTAGGCAGGAGGTATCAGGTGCTAAGCAAAAAAAAGTCCATAAGAGATAAAAGATAATAGGATGGGGTAGGAATTTCACTACTTTAAAGACGGTAACACTATTCTTATTAAAGGAGTATATAAAATTATTTTTTAAAAGAAGGTGACAAGCTAAGGCAAAAGAAGCAAAAGAAAGACCTAAAATGAGAGAACACAGCAACTGTAAAAACCCTGAGGTTAGGAAAGAGCCTGATCTGAGGAGGAAATACAAAGTGTGGCTATAACTGAGAAAGTCAGAAGAGGTGCATGAAAAGACGTTATTGGTAAGGTAGGCACGGGCCAGCCGGACCAAGCACTTAAGGATTTCGGACTCTATTCCAAGTACAACAGAAATTCAATGAACAGTTTTAAGCTGGCTTTCATTTTGTAAAAGACCACTCTGGTTACCAGGTGAAAAAAAATGGATTATATGGGGAACAAAATTAGAAACAGGAAAATACACAGTAGTTCAGTAATGGGATTGTGTCGGCCTGGAATAGAATGGTGTCAGTGAAGACAAAGAAAGTGGAAGAATTTTAAAATCTAGTTTGGAGATGGAATCAACAGGGCTTGCAGACTACTTGGATATAAGAAACAGTGAGAGAAAATAAAGAATGGCTGCCAGGTTGCAGCCTTGAGTAAATGGGCCATGTAATTCACTCAAAAGCAATAGTAGTATAAATCAAAAGCCCCACCATAGACAAGTAAATTTGAGAGACATAATTATAATATATAAATCTGGAGCTCAGAGAAGATCCTGGGCTGCAGACATCAGCATATACATGGTATCTGGTAAGGTCATTTAGGGAGAGAAAAGTCCCAACAAAAGTACAGGATCAACTTACAGGGGAGTAATGATGTGAATACTGCAGATCTCTCAGCTGAAACCAAAAAGTGAGAAAATATTATCTAAAGTGCTCAGTGAAAAAACTGTCAACCCAAAATTCTATATCCACAAAACATATCCTTCAGAAATAAGGGTGAAATAAAATAAAGACAATCTCAGTTGAAAGGGAGAACTCAGACCTGATCTAAAGTAGTTCTTCAGGCAAGATGAAAACCATACCACGATGAAACTGGAACATTAAGACTAAAGAGAAATGGAAATCATAAATAGAACAGACTACTCTTGAGTTGTTTAAAACATGTTTGATGGTTTTGAATGAAAACATGTAACAATTATAACATAAAGAGGGAGAAAAAAATATATGGTAAGGTTTCCATATTTCACTTGAGGTGGTTAAATACTGATTCTACATAGATTGTGAAAAGCAAGGTGTACACTGAAATCCCTAGAGCAATCACTAAAATACTGATACAAGGAGATACAGCAAAAAACACAAATTAATATGAAATACTGAAAAACTATGTTAATAATCCAAGAGAAGGCAGGAAACAGGAACAAAAAAAAATGGTAGATCTAAATATATAAAATGGTAGATCTAAATATATAATAATTACATTAAATGAAAATGGTCTAAATATAATTATAAGGCAGATTGTCAGAAGATGTATATAATATGATCCAACTACAGGCTATCTAAAAGAAATTCACTTCAAATATAATCACATAAGTAAGCTAAAAATAAAATAAAAACATATGTCCACACAAAAACCTGAACATGTGTTCACAGCATTATTCAAAACAGTCAAAAGCAGAAACAACTGAAATGCCCAACAATTAAAAGACAAATAAAATTAGTTAGCAATACAAAGGAATGAAGTACTAATACATGCTGTAACGTATATAAACCTTGAAAAAATTATGCCAAGTTAAAGAAGGCAATCAAAATGAACACATATTGTGTGATTCCATTTATCTAAAATGTCTAGAATTCATAAATTCAGAGAGACAGGAAATAGATTAGTGGTAGCCTAGGGCTGGCATCTGGGGAGAAACATGGAATGACTAACTAATGGCTATGGGGTTTCTTTTGTGGGGATGAAAGTGTTGTGCTGATGGTTGAAAAATTCTATGAATATACTAAAACCACTGGATTATATATTTTAAATAGGTAGATTTTATGATATGTGGATTTATCTCCATAAAGCACTAAAAACATTATGCTACGTGAAAAAAAGCCAGATTAAAAGTCTACACATGGCATGATGCCATTCATATGAAGTGTCCAAAAAGAGCAAATACAGAAGATAAAGAAGATCAGTGGTTGCCTGGGACTGGGGCAGGGATGTGGACTGGCTACAAACTAGTACCAGAGAATTTTGGGTAAAATGTGCTAAAACTGGACTGTGGCGAGGGTTGTACAACTATGTATATATTTAACAAGTGCTGAATTGTATACTTTTTACATTTGATCTTAGCCAAAAGGCCAAGAAGTGATGAATTGTACACCTTTTAAAACAAGTTTAATGGACTACAAGTCATAACTCAATAAAGCTGTTTTTTAAATAAAGCATAAAAGGTAAAACAACAAAATGCAAAACCAGACTTTTGTTCTCTAAAATAATAAAAAGATAAGCTGTAGACAGAAAAGATGTGCAAATTACATACCTGACAAAAGATGTGCATCCAGAATATATAAAGAACTCTCAAACTCAACAGTATGAAAACAAGCCACCTAATTAAAAATGGATAAAAATTCTCTTCGCCAAAGAGGATACAGAAATAACAAGATGTTCAATATCGGCAGCCATTTAAAAAATGCACACTGAAACCACAATGAGATATTGCTACATGCCTATCAGAGTGACTAACAATACCAAGTGATAACCAACTGGAATTCTCATCCATTGCTGAGAGGAATGCAAAATGGTACAGCCACTCTAGAAAGCAATTTGGCAATTTCCTGTCAAGTAAAACATCCACGTACCATGTGACCCAGCAATCCCACTCCTAGATATTTATGCTGGGGAAATGGAAACTTACATTCCTACAAAACCTATATACAGATTTTACAGCAGCTCTATTCATAATATCCCAAACTGGAAACAACCCAAATGTCTTACACAGATGAATAAACAAACGGTGGTATATCCATACAGTGGAATACTACTAAGCAACAGAAAATGAAATACTGATACACACCTCTTGGATGGATCACAGCATTATGCCAAATTTTCCAAAGAAGCCAGGAGCAAAAGACAAAACCATGTGGTTGCCAGGGCTTAGGAGAGGGAAAGGTGTGACACGGGTTTTTTGGGGAGGAGGTGAGGTAATTAATCTGTATCCTGAATGTGGTGATCGTTACACAAATCCATGCATGGGTTAAAACTCACAGAACTGTATGCCCTCCCCGCCCCCCCCAAAAGGTCAATTTTATTGTATGTTAATTTAAAACTTTTTAATTAAAATTAAAGCCCAGGATCCAGGACAAACCCTGAAGAACTCCCACGTTTACAGAACAAAAAGAGGAGGAAGCAGCAAAGGAGACTAATAACGGCCAGCAAAGAAGGAAGAGAAAACCACCCAAGGCTGAGAAGGGTGACTGCTTGAGGGAGGGGATGGTCAAGAGAGCCGAGTACTGCTGAGACATTAATAAGCATACAAAAAAAGTATTCATTGCTTTTAGAAACTATACAATAAAAATTTCCCTATATTCTTATAAATCTTCAAAAGCATTCTTTTTGATGGTTATATATATTCCGTCTTACAAAGGTACCATCATTTATAATTTGGGCCTATCACCAAATAACACTTATATGTATGTTGTACCCCCCCCCCAAATTTTTCTCTATTTAATATTACTTCATTAGAACAAATTTTCGGGTCAAAGGACATTTTTGAGGCTCATGATACATATTCCCAAACCACTTTTCAAAAAAATTTTACCTTTTTATACTTATCAACTATGCCTGAATGCTCTCACTTTACAAGGTTGTTTATATTTTTTTAAACTTCAAAGGCAAACAATAACTTGTTTAAATTTGCAACTCAGTGCTGGTAAGGCAAAACACATTCCACTTCTTTTGCTGTTTATACTTCCTATTTTGCAAGCTCTTGGAGGCACAGACAGTAAATCAAAATCAACAAATGGGAAGTACACAAGATACAACTGTTAGTGTTACTTCTATCACTAGATATGACAATTATGTGTCTCTGTCCAATGAAACTCAGCAAAGTGCTTTGCTAATAAGTAATGATTGATAAAAAGGACTGCTAATTTTAAAAACTCAGTAAGACTTGTCATAAAATATAAAAGCAACAGCATCTTATCCCTTTCTCTACACCAGCATTTCTCAATTTTTTCATCATCGCTACTCTAAGTAAAATTAAATTTAACTAAAATTAACTTCTCTAAATAAATTTAATTGATTTTAATTCGCTATTTCCCTAACAAGAGGAATTAACTCTAAAAAGGTGAGATATTTTGTAAGGTACCTCTGAGTTTTGGAGAGTCACAAACCACTGTAAATACCTACATTTTCACCCCTGAGACTGTGTGCCCCATACCTATCCAAAACCTCCAAACACCTGAAGGTCCAAACTAGACTCACCTGCTCCTATTAGAGTAGGAGCTTTCTCTAATTACAAAACCATAAATGTCAACACACTTTGGACCAAAGTCTTCTATTTCAGAGAAAGGAAAAGCACATTTGTCTAAGCAAGAAAAAATCCAAACTTATAAATGAAAGCACAGAACCAAGTAAATTCAAGGCCAGACCAAACGTGTTCGATATTTACTCAAAAAGAAGCCTAAAGGTTGCACTGAGGGAGAAGGGAAAGCAGAGAGGAGGAGGAAGACCGCATGTAACGCCTCTTCTGTGGTCCTGAACAAGTCACGTCTGGCCCTGAACTTGGGAATCCTGACTCTCAGCACAACGCCCCGCTGTTAACCAGCAATGCCCACTTCAGCAGGCAGTATTCATATGCCCTTTGGTGGTCTCAAGCTCTAACCCAGACAGCTTATAAAAATATTTCCCAAAGCCACATATAATACTCCGAGAGAATTTTTAGAAAACAATTTCTCTACCTTGTTACATTTCCAGTTAACCTTTAGAAACAGACACTCTAGAGGGGCGCAGCTGGCCCATCCCTTAACCCAGTTCACTGGATTTGTTGCATGATGAACTTGGCCTGATTCGAAGTCCGGAAATGTGTTAATAAAATAATGTGAGATATAGGTGGGCCAAATGACATCCTTGACATCCAGACTGTACTGGGATACAAAAAGGACTCATTCTAGATTTGTGAGACATAGTAACCATTTATTGTGCTATTTAAAGAAGCCTGGCCTGTAAAACTCCTGATTGGACCACCTGTGAAGAGAATAAAAATCGGCTGCAGAAAACTACACTGAGATGACAAGGACTAGGCCATGGAGAATGACAGACTTAAGAAACCTTTTGAGAAGGGATTTGATAATTACCTGGTAATAGAGAATATAGGAAAGAAAACTAGTATTAAATCTCTGGTTTGGAGCAAAATGAATATAAAGTAGCATCTAGATCACCAGAGACAGAGTTACAGATTAGAACATAAGTGAGCTATATCCACTGAGGATGTATATTTAGGAGTTACCAACATGGTTCACATTTTATACAAACGACAAAGGAAATTATTAGTATTCAGTCAAAAGCATATGTTAGCAATTAAAGTGGCAATAATTACAAGGCTTTGTTATTTAGTTTCTGAAATACTCTTTAATCCAAAATACTCTATTTCTTGATGATGCCAGATATTTCTATCCTCAATCCATGCACCATCTCTAGGCGAAGCCATTCACATCTGCTACTTTTAATTATAAATTCTAGGCTACTGGCTCCTGTACTAGTTTCCTGTGGCTGCTGTAACAAATTGCCACAAACTAGATGGCTTAACACAACAAAAATGCATTCTCTCATAGTTCTGGAGGCTAGAAATCTGCAATCGGTATAATTAGGACAAAATCAAGGTATCAGCAAGGCCTCAGCTCCCTTCAGAGGCTCTAGGGGAGAATCCATGCCTTGCCTTGCCTCTTCCAGTTTCTCGTGGCTACCAGCATTCTGTGGTTCGTGGCCACATCGCTCCAATCTTCAAGGCCTGCATCTTCAGCTCTCTCTCAGTTTCCCCTTTACATCATCCTTTCCTGTGAAGCCTCCCTCTGCCTCTCTCTTATAAGGATACGCGTGACTGCGTTTAGGGCTCACTTACATAACCCAGGATAATTTCCCCACTTCATCTGTAAAGACACTCCCCACACCATCCCCCTTTTTTTTGCTATGTGAGGTGAGTCACAGATGTCTTTTGAAGAGGCACTTTCCGGCCAACCACAGCTCCCAAATCTCGCCAACCCTGATCACTCTTGAGCAACAGATCAGTTGACTCCTATAGCCCATGGGTGAGTATACTTAGATATCCTAAGAGAGCCAAAAATCCATTTCAATCCATTTTGTTCCTACTTTCGGTTTCGTTTCTTTTTTTGGGGGGTGGGGTGGGGGTGGGGTGTGTGTGTGTGTGTGGGTGTGTGTGTGTGTGTGTGTGTGTGTGTGTGTGTGTGTGTCATACCCAATCACCAAGGCATCCAGCCCAGAAACTTCATCATTCTAGACTCTTTTTTTTCCCCTAAATCTATCACTATAGCCTATATTCTCCCTTTTAAATCTGTCAAATCCATCTACTCCTTTCTGTCCGTTGACCACTGTCTGAATTTGTGCCCTTTACCTCCTTGCCTGAGCTGCCATGACATTCATCTACCTGATCTTCCTGACTTCGGTCTCAATCTGCTCCAATCTAATACCTACGCTGCCTCTACACTGACATTTTGAAAAGGCAAACCTCAAGTCATGTTTCTACTTAAAACCTCAGATGGACTCTTGACTGCACAGTCACAATTCCAAATTCCTTAGCATGGTACAAGAAGGATCCGCCACGATCGGGCATTTGCTTACCTCTCCAGTCTCACCTCTCACCGCTCTTTACCCTATGCTTCGCCCATGTACCCCACCAGCAGCTCTCTGGTAGACTGAACGTGTCAACCTGTTCAATCTCTGCATATGCTGACTTCCTCTTCCTAAATTCTATTCCTTTCCACTTCCCTAGTGAACTCATCATTTCAAACGATTCATATTTCCTCTCTTCTGTTCGATGTTCTCAAAAGTATTTTCTCTCTCACCTAAAGTTTGTAACTCCACACTGCATGACAATCACATGGGTTTTTATTGATACAGTTATTTGAGGGGAGGAAATACCCCGCATTACAGTACATGTAAGTTACTATTACCTACATGTCTGACTCCGGCCCCATCCCACTTAAAAGCGGGGATTATATGTCTTATTCATATCCATTTCCTACAACATATATTTAATATCGATTGACATGTTTTTTCCTAATTATAGAAGCCACGCTCGCCCATTTTCTAGAATCCAAAACACATAGTAATAGACAATTAAAAGCAGTCATAATCCTATCACCCAGAAATAACTACTGATAATATTTTTCGGACATCTTTAACCAGTCTTTTCCTTGTCATACTCTTAAAAATGTTCTCTAATATACACTCTTATAGCAATTTTTATCCTTAAGGCTAAAATTAAAATATAACCTACTAATTCCTATCATTAAGGTTTAGAGCTTGTTCACAGAAGGGATTTAGTCCACAGAATTGTTTGAACATGTGCAAATTTGATTTCATTTAGGTTTTTGTTCTAGATATTCAGATTCCTAAGATGCAAGATATATAAAAGTGATATGGTTTAAAGAAATTCAAAGTAAACTTTATCAGTAGATAGTTTTTACATATTTATAGAGCATAAACGATTTTAGTTTTCATGGATGGACAAAATTTAAATAAAATATATGTTGCAATCCATTCCTAAAGTATTCTAGCCATTTTGTGGCCAAAATACCAACTGCCCAAAAATCAAATAGCAAACTTTTCAAAAATCAGAATATTTCAGAAACTTATTCCAATGAGCTTAATAATTTTTAAAGATCATGCTTAATTATGTACTGGTCTCTAAGACACAGACACTGAAGTCTCCTCTCTCCCTTCCCAGATCTTCATTCTCCTCAGAAAGTTTAATTAGAATCTTGGCTTTCAACTCCACCCTCAAGGAAATGGAAGACTTGTTATAATTTATTAAATCCAGAGACACTGACTGGGCCACATTTTCTCCATCTACTGTGTCTTATTAGAAGGTCTGGTCCTTTTTCATGCACCTGGAAAGGTAAGATTTATCCTTGGTCCTCGCTAACTATTTCTTCAACAGGGTTTGAAGCCGAAACTTCTGCTGATAACAGTGTTATCCTGCCCTGCTGAGCTCTATGTGCAGGTGTCATCCTCGAAAGAAGATTTTGTATAAAGGAGTAACATAGGGTGGGGCTTATGAATTCTTGTGTTCTAAGAAAACCTCTTTAATAGTATCCCCCTAATAGCGCTCCCTTCTCATTATTTCTTACATTTTCATTTTTGAGGGTATAGTTTTTCTGAGATAAGATGTTTGCATTTTGGAAAGAGTCAACTAGCTATTTGCAGATAAAACTCTTTAACTAGCTCTTTGCATTTAACGACATGACCACCGATTTTCCTCTGTATTAATCACTGTTCCTTGCACGTAGTAGTCGCTCAAGTATTTTTAAATTAATGTTCACAAATCTCCACTGTATGAGGTTTCTGCGCAAACTAAAAATGACTCGAGGCAATTCTAACTCTCCCTAGAGTATGACTGTAATAATAGCTACCACTTACGGAGCATATATTACGTACTAGGCACTTTGCACACTTTGATATATTATAATTATAATATCATTATCTACAGCTCTGAAGGACAGGCATTATCATCGCCAACATACAAATGCTCAGAAATGTTAAGTAACTTATTCAAGTTCAAGAACCAGTTGGTGAAGCCAGATTTCAAAACCCTAGGTATTGTGTAAATCCAAAGCCCATGCTCTTTTCACTGTTCCAGGCTGCCTCCGCCTCCCTCATTGATAGACAGTGGTACCAAAACAACTGGAAAAGTCTTTTTCATATCTTCTAGAGAAGAATCTAAAGACAGGCAGACTCCCCAAGTGAAATGACCTTGATTCATCTGTCTATACATAGGATGCCATTTAAGTCAAACTCAAGAGACTAATTAGAATGACATACATGTGCTTACCAGTCCATTTCATCAAAGGAAAAAGGAAATTTCTACCTTTTACTCTCAGTAGCAGAGTAATCACAAATTTTTCCAGAGTTAATGCATAATGACTCAGAGAATTAAAAAATTTGTATAGGTCATGCCAGAACTTAGAATGCATCCACAAATATAACCTTTTCTCTAATTAACTGAACAACTTTCATCTCTGTACAATCTTATTTAGATCAAAACAAAATGGACTGTTCTTTACTGCTGATCTGTCCTTGTTGAAAGGATGAGCAGAAGAAAAGTTTCCTTCAATGTATGAAACATCTCACACAAAAAAGTAATATACATACAGGTATTCATTAAGAGATATTTCTTATAGTTCTAGAGGTTTTCTAACTGTACCCTTTAGGACACCTGTCATTGCTCTGCAGATAACTTAGTAACAATCCTTTCATGTGATGCTAACAAACAAAAAAGCTGGTTTTCCTGTTTCGGACTCACAGAACTAGTTTTCCAATAACCACGAAGAGGCACGTCCTTGTGTATATACTACGTTCCCTAAACTTGGGTCCTGACTGCAAGCTATTTCCTGCTGGCTGAACTCATATATTCCGACTGCCTTAACTAAGAGCAACAAAGACGTTATTCATTACCCTTATTTCAGCAACTACTGGCTGTCCAAAGCAATAGAATTCTCTCTACAGCATCAGTGTTAGAGGTAATAGGTAAAAAACACATTTCAAATTTCAAGATTCTTTTGGTTTAGGGCTTATATTAATACACATTTTTTGTTCAAGCAATCTATAAAAACATTCTCAAGATTCAATCCCTGTGGTTTCACTGCTGAACCCTGAAATCAAACTCTGATTATCACTGAAATCAAAAATATTACTGGAAAATGTTAATGATATATCATAGTTAATAAACTCTATATTAAAGTTAATTTTACTAGATATGTCAGTATCGAATTGTGAACACACAGTACTGTAAGTATTATGTGACTACTGTGTATTCACGTGGCTATGTGTACTATGATTCATTGTAAAGCTCGCTATTATCGCTGGTTTAATTTATGGTGTGGTGTAAAAATCACAGGGCAGCAAAAAACTGCTTTAACAGCACCACTACCAATAATGTCTTTCCAGGCCACTAGTCCAAATACCAGGTGAGAGCTACAGAGAATTTAGAAAAAGAAGAAAGAGAGAGAAGGAAGGAAAAGCATACTTTAGAGGTATCCAAAAGATAAAAATACAGAATCCTTTTAGAGTAAGATTTGAAATTCTGCCTCTGGCACTTACGGGCCTTGAAATCAGAGCAGTTAATAACTTTGAAAACAACTAAAGCCGCCCTATTAACATCAGGGCACGACAGAATCTTAACAGTACTGCAAAAGTACACATGCTTCTTAAATATCCCCCTATGCCAGGTACTACAGTCCTGACTGCCAAACCGGAATGTTTTAAGGGCCCCACACGATCACCTGATTGACTGGCTTTCTGCACTTATGTAGTGAAATGACCTCTGACCTAAGGCTAGAAACGGGTGAGTAAAATAAGGCCTCTTTCCATGATGAGGGCGTACAGATTAGAGAATGACTAACATAAAGCCAGACAAAGATACCACGAAAAAAGAAAGCTACAGACCAATATCCATTATTTAGATGCAAAATTCCTCAATAAATTATTAGAAATCAAATCAAGGTGCATACTAAAAGGACTATACACTATACCAAGTGAGATTTATCCCAAGAATGCAACGTTGGTTCAACATATGAAAATCAATGTAATATACTAAGATAATAAAGGGAAAAAAAATGATCATCTCAGTATAACTCCTATTCTTATTATGTGGGAAATATTTTTAAAATATGCATTCCCGATTTAGATATATAATTTCTAGTTTTTTGTTTTGTTTGGTTTTTAGACGAGGCAATGCTTGGTTGACCTCATAGATTGCAAAGACCTTGTCAGTTTACTATCCCTTATTTCTTACTTTTTACGCCTACAGCATCTGGTCTTCCTAGGTGGTCTCCCATCCAAGTACTAACCAGGCCCGACCCTGCTTAGCTTCCGAGATCAGACAGGATCGGGCTTGTTCAGGGTAGCATGGCCATAGACTCTAGTTTTTTTTAAGAGACGTTTAAAAGTCATGCTTCGTGTTTAACAACAATACATGATAATAGCTCTCATTCATGAGTACCTAACACAAGTGAGGTGTTGGCACATGAAATCTGATTTAATTATGACCATCCTGCAAGGCAGCTGTTAAACAGGCAGTAGAGCGTGGTAGTTAAGAACACATACCCCAGAGCCTGATTTCCTGGGTTTGAATCCTAGTTTTACCACTTTCTGTGTGATTGTCATTAAGTTAACAAAAGTGGACAGTAAAACAATGCCTATCCTTATAGAACCGCCATAAGAATTAAATATTATTGCATGTAAAGATCTTAAGACAGTGTCTGATACAAAATAATGGCTGTATAAAATGTTGACTATTTGGCTGATGAAGATTAAAAGGTGGAATGTACACCAAGACCTAT
>NW_011888846.1:2753899-2765940 GCF_000151845.1 Pteropus vampyrus | reverse complement strand
TCACAGTCATGACACTACTGATATC
The DNA here is from genome assembly GCF_000151845.1 of Pteropus vampyrus. NCBI lineage: Eukaryota > Metazoa > Chordata > Mammalia > Chiroptera > Pteropodidae > Pteropus > Pteropus vampyrus. Next base: position 2,765,915 of record NW_011888846.1, on the reverse strand, counting down.
TTGGCCAGATAATTCTTGGTTTGGGGAAGCTGTTGTGTGTACTGCAGGATGTTTAGCAGCATCCCTAGCCTCTACCCACTAAATGCTATTAACACCCCATTCCCAATTGCGACAACCAAAAATGTCTCAAAAGTCTGTCAAACAACCTCTGGAGGGCAAATCGCTCCCAGGTGAAAACCACTGATATATAAAGTCTTGATAAAGGTCGTAACTGAGTGGTACTCACACCCAAGTTTTCAGAGTCTGAATCCAGTGTTCGCTCTTCTTCAACAGATCTGCTTCCCCTTCTATGACCCTAACCATGACCCGTAGGAAGAAAAAGATGCGACAGTGTGACCTGGAGTACAAACATGGGCAAGTGAAACTGGGCTGTAAAACGTATCCTCACTACATGCGATACTCATGTTCCCGTCCTTCCCCTCTCTGCCTTCTCAGCTGCTGAGGGCTTCCAACTGAACTGCTCTCACAACCCGAACTGGAAAACTAAGGCAGTAACACGTGCCAATCTGTATTAGTGTTCTCATGTGTTTTACAAAGTTTTTCGGCATCACCAGATATACAGAAAGATGTTGTGATTAATCTTAGTCAGATCTAGATGATCTGAACCTTCTCTGATTTTGCTGCTCTGCTAACAAAACCCCAAACTAAATGATTCCCTAGAATGGGTTTCTCCAACACTAGTACAAGTAACAATCACCTGAAGGGCCTGTTGAACACACATTACAGGGCCTCACTGAGTTTTTCTTTCTGGTGGCCTAGGGAGGGTCCCAAGAATTTGCATTTCTAATATCACCCAGAGGTGCTAATGGTGCTACTGGTCTAGGAATCAAACTATCAAACCACCTAGTACTTCCTTAGAAATGGGGAGAGTCATGAAAAACAAACATATGAAATAGAGAAGGATATGATAAGCTATATAACCCATCTCAAGATAAAAGTGAATACATTCGTTAATTGTTTACTTCAGGACTTAAAACCTAAATGAAATCATGAATCTATCTGACAAATAATGACTAGTTATTATGTGCCACACTATGTGGAGTAACGTGCTAAGTCAATATTTCCCAAAGTCTGTGTCATAAAGTATGTTAAGTAGATGTCACAGGCCAAGTGTTCCATAAATAAGATGGGAAAATGCTGGATAAAACAAGTCCTACGACAAAGAAATATCCAACTTATTAGAGCCATTAAAATACTCATGTTCATAGTAGCCCTCCAAAAGGTAGCTACTGCAGGGGGCATATCTCAGATTTCTTTTCTGAGTTTCTTTCCACTGAGCATTACAGGGAATGCACTGTAAGATATAAATTGAGGGAGAGAAAGGTTTAGATACAGCTCTGTGTCAAGCACTCCACATAAACCACTTAAAATTATCTACTTTTCGTAATAATCCTGTCAGGTAAATATTTTGTCACAAAGCGACTAATAGGGTAACCCACATTTAAAACCCAGCTTTTAGGTCTATGAAATCTTGTGACACTGTCTAATACAAAAATAAGAAAAAGTAGTGAGAAAAAGAAATATTACTTACAGAGGGTGTACAAAGGCCAAACAAAAATGAGACACTAAGAAAAGAAACCATTCAAAAAAAACAAGCAAAGGACTTGAACAGACTCTTCCCCAAAGAAGTAATATGAACAGCAAACAGTATGAAAAGATGTTGAACATCTGTGGCCACAAAGGAAATGCAAATTAAAACCACAATGCGATACTGCTACACACCTATCAGAATGGCTAATATAAAAAACACTGACAGAAGCAAGCACTAATGAGGATGCCGACCAACTGCAACTCCCATACCCAGCTAAGGGGAATGCAAAACGATACAGCCGCTCTGGAAAAAAGTTTGGCAGTTTTTTATAAAGTAAACATACACTTATCACATGACCCAGCAAACTTGTCGGTGGAGGAACATTTATGGTAGCTCTATTCGTAACTGCCCCAACTTGAAACAACCTGAATATTCGACAGATGAATGTAAACAAAATGTGGTACACAGCCATACGATGGAATACTACTCAGCAATAAAAAAGAATGAACTATCGATACACACAAAAACTTGGATGACTGCAAAGGCATTATGCCGTTTCCAACAGAAACCAGTCTCGGAAGGTTATATTCTGTATGGTTCTATTTAAAAGACAAAACAGTAGTGACAGAGGTCAGTGGTTCCTCATGGGGAAGATGCGACTACAGAGAGACTGCATAGCAAAGTTTTCTGGGATAATCGTTCTGCTGATTGTGGGGTTACACAAATCAACATGGGTTAAAATTCATAGAACTGTATGAACAAAAAAGTCAACTTTACTGTATGGTAATTTAAAAAATAAAGAGAAAAAGAGCAAAAAATGGGTTGGAGCACATTTTCTCACCAGTTATGTAAAAATAATAAAAAGTCATGCCATAAGTATATCATGATGAGATATAAGATGAGAATTTAAGTATATAAGTATATAAGATGAGAATTTGCAGCTTAACTTCAGAATCTAAAATTTAGGCATTTAGTCTATGGCCATGCCACCCTGATCATGCTCGATCTTGTCTGATCTCGGAAGCTAAGCAGGGTTGGGCCTGGTTAGTACTTGGATGGGAGACCACCTAGGAAGACCAGGTGCTGTAGGCTTTAAAAACAAAATAAAAAATATATATAAAATAAAATGTATGCATTTTTTTTACATATAAATACCCTTTTGTTCAAAATTGTAACAGGAGTTTAGAAAAACTAAGATCTTTCTTTTTAAACACATACAATTTGTGGAATTCAGCATTCCAAGATCTTTGCATCTTAGCAGAAACACATCATCACTTGTGTTGTTTAGGCAAAAGATAATAAAATATCTAAGGGATGAAAGGAATGTGCCAATCCTCTCTCCCTCATGGAATTCCCAAAGGCAGTGTAGCTAGCACCTGGTCCAATGACTTCAATGCAAGCTCAGAGCTGACATTCCTAGGGAGGGACTCACAAATAAACCTGGATCATTCCTGCTACAATACAATCCTCTGTAACCCAAGCAGTCAGCTGTTTCACTGACACAGTGGAAGCATGCAACAACTGCCTACATACACACAGGTTTCTGTGCGTGGAATGCATATGAATGTGACTGCACACAAAAAGAAACAAAATAACTCAATCCACAGGAAATTCTAAAATGCCTCTCAATAATAATTCATCAATGTACTAATTATTCAAATATTTATTGAACATCCACTTTGTGCCAAGCACCAGAAGTATATTAGTAAAACAGAAAGATGAAATCTGGCCCTCAAGTATCACCTCCAGTTTAAAGACACACAAGTCATTTTTATTATACCAATCATCTGAAGTAGGTAAAGTGAATGAGGATGGAGACATTCCAAGTCGAGAGTGATTAATGACAGCAAACTACACAGTACATTCCGGAAACTGAAAAAAAAATTAGTATGGTGCCAGGGATTCTGCTTGTTTTCTGTTTGTGGTGGGGGAAGAGGAGGGAGTGGTACATGAAATGAAGTGCTATGAAAATTAGAGGAGGAGATAAGCAAATAGCAGATCTTGGAGAACCTGAATTCCACACCAAGAAATTCAGATTTATCTTGTTGACAATTAGAAGCCATTAAAGAGCAGTAATAACTTTAAGAGTTTTTCAGACAAGTATTTGGAATTTTCTGGTGGGGACAAATAAACTACGGAGACAAAATATGCACAATACACACTAGGGCACTGAGATAATAGTTAAATAGTGTTTCTCTAGCTGCAATAAAACAACAATAACTTATTAACTCTTCCTAAGGAATTCAAAGAGTATCCTGCATAATATTAATAATTTGCATTTGTATTAAACTTTACTATTTACAAATCATTTTTACCATACACTGCTAATAACATTCATACTGTTCTATAAAATTAAAGATTGAGGACATATCTTAATTAAACTAAACTGCCCTTGTTCTAACATTCAAATTATATATAAATGAGAAAAATGTAACCAATATTCTCATTGGCTGAAAACAGTTCAACTTAGTGGCTCATGGACATCTCCTTCCCACCCTGAGTCCGCCACCTTGGTTTGGGCCACCTTCATTCTTCAGCTGGGTTTTTGCAATGGTCTCCTCACGGGTCTCTCAGCCTCTAGGCTTATCTAACGTCAGTGTTATATGTAGAAACAGCCAAAAATGACTTATTTTTCTAGAGCACAAGAAAACCTGACCACATTACTACTCTGCTGTTTAAAACATTCCAATGATTTCTCCATTGCACCGAAGTTAAAGTCTAACCTCTCTCACATGGCATAAAAGGTTCTTTTACAATGACCTTGGCCTTACTCTCCTTCCCATTCTCTTTCACCATATACTCTAGACATACCAACTCTATAGTTTCCATCCTTCTTTCATTTTGGCAAATATTGTTCCCTCAAACCCAAACTCCTACTGCTTCAGATTTCTATTCAGGTGTCTCATTCTAGTAACTATCACCAACACAAAACAAAACATCTCAATAAAAGATGCACAGGATAGGCTGGATTATCGGTCCCAATTTTTCAGTTCCTCCCCGTTAGAGAATATACATCCATGTCCTTGGCCAAAATGCTCTGCAGTTAACTACCACTAGAATAGGCAAAGTCTATTTTCCTGCTCCATTTAGGTTGGGCTTGGTTATAGGATTTCTCTGCCCAACAGTGCGGGCAGTATGCCAGTTTTGAATTGGGGTCTTAAAAGGCTTTGCATGAGTGCTTCTCAGCCCTCTTCATGCTTCCTCTAACTCCGTAAGAAGATCATAAGACGTGCCAAGCAGATCTATGAGCCTGGAGCCAAATCTAGAGGAACCCAGTCAAGCTCAGCCAAGATCAACCAAATCCCAGCTGACCCAGAGATTCATGAGGGGAAAAAAATGTTTTAAGCTACTGAGATTTTCAGATTATTTATTATTTATTTAGTTTTTTTTTTTTTGCAGCAATAGCCGATATAGTACATTTCCAATAAAATTTTACTTTTATCAAAAATATAGTTTTGATTATGTACTGATAGGTTAGAATCCTCATTCAATCATAAAGATTTTAAACACACTAAAACCAAAATTCAATTTCAATTTATATACCTACCTTAAGTGCAGAGAATTGTGATACGGTGTTTGGGCAGTAAATAAAATACGACACTAAAATAAATACAACATTAAGATAGTCAATAAAATATAACATTAGGATAAATTCTATGAAGAAAGTGGAATAGAAATACAAATCCAGTGAAGACCAGGAGTAATTTACAACTTTCAGCTGTTAACAAAGAGCCTGTTCAGGTACTTTATACATGGATAAGGGTGTTAAAGATTCCCAGACACTTTAGATTGCTGGATACTTTTTTAAAATGATATAACTGTTTTATTTGAAAATGTCATTATTTACAACACACCAAAAAGTATATAATTTGCAATGATTTAAACTTGTGATGGAAAAGTTTTCAGATGTCACCCAAAATATGTGCGAGAGAAGACAGACATTGTCTTTCTTTTGGTGTATAGTTCTATGAATTTTAATACATATACAGATACGTATAATCCACTGTTTGTAAAAGACAGAAAAGATACATCTGCCTCCTGCTATCCCCCCTTTACAGTCACATCCTCTTCTCACCTAGATCTTTTAGAAGTTCCTTAAGGAAATATGTGAACAAAAAAGTTTGAAGAACACTATTATATGACAATTAACTAGTCCATTTATTGAGGCTTCAAATTTTCAGTCAAATTCTAGATCACTTAATATTAATAATGCCAAAAATATCCAATAAGCAATGGTAAATTCTACTCTGTGGGACAAGTAACATACTCAAGTCCATCAATACTGAGTTGGTTAATATACTTATTGACGCACAGTCCACTGCAGCCAAGACTTAAAGTTTCTTCATAATATTCAGAGAACAACATAGCTAATGTCATCTGGAAACCAATTTTATCTTTAGATAGACTTGCTTGGTTATACTAGATAGTATTAAAAGGCCTCCTAGTTAAATTTTCTCCCATTTTCTGTTTGCCTGAATTTTTCAGAAAGTTGAGACTTAGACAAATATCACTCGTAAAGAGCAATTCCAAATGAAAATCATAAATGTATAATACAAACCAGAATAAACTCCTTTGTACACGAGTGGGTTTTAATCAGTCTTTCTCAAAACATCAAGCATACCATCACTAGGAGAGGCATCAAAAGTCAAAACCAAGGGACTTCAAACAGATGAAAAAGACAGGCAAGGCAAGTCAAATACAGGAAATAACTTAAAGTAATTCTTGATGAATTATTTAAGATCGGTGTTTCAATTCTATCCAACTCTACAGAAAAACCTTGGTAATAAAAGTGGATTATTTTAGTGATAAAGACTAACTGGAACTTTAAGCAAACATAATCAGTCAGTAGGGCTTATAGGAGGAGGGGCCAGGGCTTGTGGAAGTTTTCCAAATTTACATAATTGCGAGAACCCCACACAAGAACCCCACACGAAGAACTCTGTGTTTATAATAAAACTCTATGGCTCTCATGTCCCCTCCCCTTAACTTTTCCCTTCTATGAATACCCCTCCGTCTCGGCATGCAGGCCAGAGTGGGCACGTGGCTTGCCACGTCTGCATGCATTGGGTTGTAACTCTTTCTTTTTCCCAAATAAATCCTTTTTGGTGATGAAACACCCAATCAGTATTATTTTTCAGTTGACATTAGTCTTTAAGACCCAACATTAAATAATATATTTCTCTTAAAAAAATGCAAATCCCCAGCATCGCTATATTTGAGAATAACAAGAAATTAAATGTTAAGTGGAAAGTGGGAACTTAAATAATCTGTAATAGCATGAATTAATACAAACAGAAGTCCTCATTTATTCAAAAATATTTTAACCACTACTCTGTTTAAGAGACTACAGCTCTGATATAACTGGTGATTCTGTCAAAATTACAATGAGAATTTCACTAACTGTTTAATAACAAACAGCACTGTACTTACAGGAGGGTTTTACTGTTAGCCAGATCCTACGGGGGATACAGAGATGAAAAATACAGAGACTGCTCTCAAGGAGCTTCATATCCAAGTTACAGATTTGGTTAGAATAAGTTCAGTTTACAGTGTTATGAAGTACAGTGTATACTTAATTCTGCTACACCTAAATACAAGGAAACAGAAATAAGATTCTGTAAAGAACTCTATGAAACTTCAAAGAACGAGTTTTCACATTCATGTTTCATGTACCCAGAAAAGTCTTGCATAATTTACTTTCTCATTTCTGAAAAGAACAAAATCACCAAACTAACATTAGTCACAGATATTCCTTTCTGACTGCTATATTTCCCCAAGAAAATGAAAAAAATCCCAGGAGACCACAAATACCTTTCTCCTCACTAAAACTAACCACAGAGCTAGAGCTGACAATAATCCACAGCAAAGTAAAAAGCAAATCAATTCGCCTTAAAAATAATAGGCTATCAGCACTTTCAAGAGCAAAGACAAGAATTAAAAGTTGGCACATGCTACATTTCAAGCAAAGGTAACTACTGGGTCAGGTCTTGTCCCAGGAAGGATCACAAAGTCGGTCTTGATGGGCAGGTACCTACCCCCTCCTGACCTCTCTTGTGAATCTGTCCTCTTATTTTCCAAGGACTTTAACCCTTCATGATCCTCCCATGACTCTCTGGATGCACACATACACAAATGCGCACACAGTCCCAAGTCAGTCTTTTTCTATCTAAAGGACTAAAGTGATTTTATTTGATTGTACAATGGTAGCAGAGGGAAGAGAATGGATTCCATTTAACTACACAGGAGCTGAGGGTATTTACTCCTCCAGACAAGGTCTCTAGAACGATTTTAATATAGAGACTTAGAATTGAAAGATAATTCATGGAATTTAAACATAACCTGATACTTAACTTCTACAAAGATGTTAATGTACAATAACTAATGTACAAATTATTGCATTGAATCCCACCCCCCCTCCCAACAGCATAATAATGTTTACATCTTACTTGGTTACACAGTTTAAAAAAATTCCCCCAATTTTAGGCATTAACTAGCAGGCAGAAAGACACCGCTGGAGTTCCTCAAATCATGCAGTAAAGCCAATCTATCCCTATTAGATATACATCTGGAATAGCTGTTTTAACTCTGGCCAAAAAAGCAAGTAAATCTCTTCTGAAAATACTAAAGTAACAAGATCAGAGACAGAAGTCCACCCAGAATACTACGAGGAACTTTGTACTGTAAAATATGAATATAACAAGCTCCATCTGGACATTTAGAAACCATTAAAAATCATACATTATAAAGAAAAAATTTTAGTTAAAAAAAAACTTCCATATGCATTCTTCCAAACCCATCAAGAAATATTTTGAAAGTATGTTCTAGGCAATAGTTGATATAATTAGAATACCACAGCAACAACTTTTAAAGCTACAAAGGCTTATATTGGGTTTTTAGAAATAACTCTTTCCTTTGAGCAAAACAGTATCAAAAGTGAAAGCAGAGACTCTACAGATCAACAGAGATTTAGAATATATATCAATGCCATTAGATATATTATTAAATATTACACCAATTATTAAAATATCATTGTGATAAATAGGTCTTATCTGGATACTAATTCAAACTGAAAAAGAATGACATTTGGACCTTAACTGGATATGTGATTATATAAAAGCAAAACGAATGTTTTTTAAAAAAATTTACAATGACACTTAACCTCTTTAAAGAAATCCTGAAGCATGATATTGTTACTTGCAAGGGAAAAAAATAGTTTCAAATATATTGGTAAGCCGCATCTTTATTATGGTTTCCCCTTCCTGTCTATGTGTGCGTGTATGTTCATGTCAAATCTAATGTAATGAAAGAATTCCCACTTTTTATATACTGACTTAAGCATATGCCTTGAAAGCAGCTGCAGGACCTCCCTGCACTCCTAACAGGTTTTCTTCCTTTGCCTCCCTTTGACTTTACCTCCCCCTCCCCGGCACGCCCTGGGAACAAACCGTTCTCCCTACTCCTGCCTCACCTTGGATCACGGAATAAGGGTACCCCACCCACATACTTGCAGACACACGATGAATCCAAAGCCTTTTCAGTACTATAGTTCTTTGATATTTCTGGCTGAAGTCCCCTGCACCTGTATGTACCCCTGAGAATAAGTCTGAAATACTTTGAAACGCACGCACGCACGCACACGCGCGCGCGCACACACACACACACACACACACACACACACACACACACACACACACACACACACACACACCCCCCCCTTCATTCAGTCCACGGTGTACTCTTAAAACCTTCCAACAACTTTTTATACGCGACTTTTCTATTGGTTCTAAGCAAAAAGGAGGAGGTGAAGAAATATAAAAGGGAGATTATCCCCGGCCTATTCTTGGTGCCTTTATCTTTTGTTACTTCCTGAAATTTCTTAGAGCACCTTTTATTTCAAGAACAGGAGAAAAGATAGTTTGTTTTGTTTGGGGGGAGGGGCTGGTTTTTTGTTTTCTTTTGTTTTTTGACTGTGGCATAGAAAGGCAAGGTAGAAAACATAAATGGCCACAGCAGCAGTAGAAAATTAGGGATGCCAAAGCCAGAGAGAGAAAACAAAGAGGATGTTAGAGACCTGGCTGCCAGATGTTCAGCTAGCTCCTCTATTCCATGGAGCCTGTTAACTGGTCTTCTGTTCTTTGTCCAGACTCAGAAAAGCCACCACCTTGGAGCTGGGAGAGACCAGATTTGCACTACTAACAATGTTTCACAGTAATAAAAGCTTAGTAAATATTTGGTGGCTTATTTAGAATACTAGAACAGACAAGTCTGAAGCTACCTAAAGGAAATAAATTAGCTATTTGAGGAGTAGGATGGGAGAGGGGACTATTCTCCTTAAATGGAAGTACTTAAGGAATAAACATCCAGCTCTTAATTTTAGTCTCCTAGCAGACAGATATCCTAGGAAGTTTTACTACTGTCTGGGCTGCCACTATCTTTTAAGTCTAAAAAATGGGAATGTGAGCTCATGCCCTAGGCAGTAAGACATAAGGGCTGATGAAAGCAAATGACAAAGCAAATCAATAAAGGAGATTACAAGCTAGACAAATTCTTACCAGTCTCTACAATCAAAAGAGATTATCAGAAATTGATCAAAATAAATTATCACTGCTTTTTAACTATATGCATAAAAAAGAGTTTTTTAAAGTTCTAAGTATGTCTCACCTTGGGAGGTATAGGCAAATATTTGTAACAGTCAAGTGCTATTCAAGAAAACAAAAGTAATAAGGCTGTTATTAAGTTTTAGTTTTTAGTGTTGTCGAAGTAAAACTCTGATTTTGATGAGCAAACTTATAAGTATATTAATAGAAAAAATAAGCTTTAACTTAACACCCTAGAGGAAGAGATGAACTAGTGAAGAGTAGGTTTCTGTAACTGACAGTAGGATTAAAAATATGGTAAGAAATTTAAAAACAAACAGAAACTGTAAGAAGACTGAGCCCTTGTTACAAGCTGGGCTACTATACTAAGCATCCTGATTATTCCAGAGATGCTCTGAGATCCAACCCAACCCTCGTGGCTCCTGCCAAAGCAGCACAGAAAGAGCCAAGTCGAGTTCCAAGAATAGTCATGACATACCATCCCCTGCCAACGACAGTCATCCTCAGGGAGACTGCCCGTCTTTGGGAGTATCTTGTCCTGGAACTAAACGCACAGTTCAGAAGGCCAATTAGTTGTTAGCACTGTTTCCTTCCTTATCCACCGAAACCCAAACAGAAGAATAAGGATCTCTGAATTTAAGAGCAATTAATTCACAGAATTTCATGGCAATTGCTTCCTGTAATTCATTGGGGGTGGTGTGAATAGGCTAAAACTGTTACCTCTTTAACAAAATTTATTTTCAAGAGCTATCTGAAAAACATTAGGTGTTATAATCAACTTTCAAAATACTTAAAAGTATTACTTGGCCCTTTTCTTGCAAAGTTGGGGGTAGACTGGTTACATAACCAGTTTAACAGTGGCTTTTTGGTCAGGGAATAAGAACTACTCACAGTTCTCCCTGTTCGGTCATAAGTAGCCAAGGGAAGAATTCCTACTAAAACTTCTTTTCCTTAACCCTTTATAGCCTATTGGGGCATCACGACCTTCTAACAGAATGTCCATAACACGAGATCTGAGACTTCTGGTCTCCCTACTCATTGTACATGTAATACATTCCGGTACGTAATTAGGTGCTATGCAAATATACCTGTGTGTATACACACATATGTATCATCAGGAACATAATTACATAGAATGGAATAAACAGATTTTAGCAATAAAAGATTCAAGTTCCGACACGCCAAAATTCTACTGAAAGTAACAACTGTTATTAAAGCTTACACTGACTTAAGTTCTTATTCATATATCAACTAAATATACTTCTATTTTACAATTTCCATTTTTTGTCATGAAAATACTCTGCTTTCAAGTTTTAAATTTGCAGTTATCCTTGATTCCTTTCTCCCTTTTATTTCAAGCTTTCATTAAGCATCTACAGATAACTATCTTTATGCAAAAGGTGCTACACTCTTAGAAATATCTCCTTTCTTATGTGTTAAGTATTTTATTATGCTATTCTACATATATGCAATATGTATTACATATAAACCATATCTCATGTAAATTACATATAATTATACATTTATCACTAATGTAGAACAGTGTATAAGGAAACTTTTTAAAATACATTTTCCAAAAATATTTTTTGCCCAACTTATGATTTTTATAGGCACAGTAGAAATAAGTTTATGATGTTTTAATGTAGATATACCTGAGAAAGTCTTCGAGAAACTAACTTTGATAAAGTGGTTCATAGCTAACAAATATTAGAAAGTACTTGGGGACTCAAATACATATGTATCACCAGGCACACAAAGTTCTGCCTCCCAATGCATAATCAAACTGCTCTTTAAAAAAAAAAAAAGGAAGAGGACAAAAGAACTGCAAATGTAAGCATCATGGCAATTCACTGCAATGTCCATCAAAGATTTGAGAGAGAGGAGAACC
>NW_011888846.1:2751578-2753849 GCF_000151845.1 Pteropus vampyrus | reverse complement strand
AAAAAAAAAAAAGGAAGAGGACAAAAGAACTGCAAATGTAAGCATCATGGCAATTCACTGCAATGTCCATCAAAGATTTGAGAGAGAGGAGAACCTTTACAGATCATCTCACTTAAGCTCCATTTTAAGGATGCGGTAACTGAAATACAAAGAGAGGTTAAGACACTCATCCAAAGTATTATATAACTGAAGACCCTGTAGGTAAAATTGTCTCCTAAGAATGAAACCCAGGACATTCTAGGTAGGGATGTAAAATGGTGCAGCCCCTGTGGAAAATAGTTTGGTGGTTCCTCAAAAAGCTAAACACAGAACTATCATATGATCCAGCAATTCCACTCCCAGGTATATACTCAAAAGAACTGAAAACAGGGATTCAGATACTTATATGTCAATGTTCACTGCATTTATTCTCAACAGCAAAAAGGTGGAAGCAACTTAAGTGCCCATCAAGAAATGAACAGATAAACAAAATGTGGTATATACATGATAGAATATTACTCAGCCATAAAAGGCAATGAAGTTCTGATACATGCTATAACATGGTGAACCTTGAAAACATTATGCTAAGTGAAATAAATTAGATACAAAAAGACAAATATTGTGTGGGTCCACTTATATGAAATACCTGGAATAGGCAAATCTGGAGAGACAGAAAGCAGATTCCACGTTACCAGGGACTGTGAGGAGGGAGGAATGGGGAGTTACTGCTTACTGGTGACATTACATTATGAATGCAAATAATGCCACTGAACTGGACACTTAAAAATAGTTAAAATGGCCAACTTTATGTTATATATGTATTTTATAATAATACAAAAAACTCTGTAAAAGAGTAAGTCCCATAAGAGCTGATCTGCTATAGGCAGGTAGCTCTAACATGGAAGAGCCTGGCCTACACTTGGAAAGAGTGATCAGAGATGTCTTCCATCTCACATCCTGATTTTAATTTTTAAAAAATATTTAAATAAATCTAAATAAATTTGGGTTTCACACAAATGCTATTTATATAATGTAATCTTTATGGTATTTAGATTCAAACCAAAAAACCAAAGACATTTTTAGTATGCATGAGTTTCCTTGACTATTGTTTCCCAACTAAAATTAGGAACAGAGAGACAAAACTTATGGTAAAATGATTAAGATTCTGGACTCTAAAAAGGAAGATCATCGAAAAAACAGTCGTAAGGAAAACAAAAGTCGTAGAGGAACAAATAATGTATCACCTACTGACTCAGTCATTAATTCTAAGGAATACCAAAATGACACAACTTTTAGTCAAGGGCATAAAAGAAAACCAAGAATGGAAATTAGGAAACAAATACATGAACAGTACTTAAGTGGGAACAATTTAATGAGTCACCGATTTAAAATACGCACATTCATATGTACTGATCTAGACGGATAAGGCTTACGCAATCTTGCCCAACTATTTAAGGTACTTAGATAATGCTTCTGCATCAAAATAAAGTGTGCAATTCTGATGTTCCTACCCCACATCACAATCCCATAATAAGCAATCATATACTAATGACTTATTACATATACTCATTAGAATAGCGGTTATTTCACAAGTCAAGTGTCTGAGCAATTTTCGCCTTGGGAAGGAAAAGAAATAAAATTCTTGTTAAAAAGCCAGGAATAGTCAGTATATAACACTGTATAATGTGAACATCAGGAAACATGAGCGACAGCTACCTTAAAGGCTCTGTGCCACAGGAAGTGCCCATGAAGAAAAGGCCGAGAGCTAGGGGGTACGAAGACAGATAAGACATGGTCCATGGCCCTCAAGAACCCCACATACTAATGGGAGAAGCAAAAAAGGTAAATCAGCTATTAGAAACAGAAATGTGGCCTAAATGTTTTGGCATCGTAGAGCAAGAGTGACTACTAGAATAGACAAAAGCAAAGAAGGCCTCTTGAAAGAGGATTCTTGGCCTGAGTCTTAAAGGAAAGTCATGAGTTGGCCATGGAATAAGAGTTAGCGTGTTAGTATGTAAAAAGAGTACAACTGCAAGGTATATTGGACCATCTGCCACATGCTAGGCACAGACATGTTTAGAGAAGGGCATCTATTTTAGTATGGCTAGAGCCGAGAGAGCATGTATGAGGCTAACAGGCATCAGCTTATGAAGGCCTTGGATGCTCTGCTAAGGAGTTCAGGCCTCATCCTGGAAATGGTAAGGATCAAAGCCGTTAAAGGGGTGACAAGACCAGAGTTGTATACAATCAGACTGAGGCACGCTGTGCACGCTGAGGAGCTGGCGTGAAGGC
>NW_011888846.1:2745579-2750373 GCF_000151845.1 Pteropus vampyrus | reverse complement strand
TGTTATATATGTATTTTATAATAATACAAAAAACTCTGTAAAAGAGTAAGTCCCATAAGAGCTGATCTGCTATAGGCAGGTAGCTCTAACATGGAAGAGCCTGGCCTACACTTGGAAAGAGTGATCAGAGATGTCTTCCATCTCACATCCTGATTTTAATTTTTAAAAAATATTTAAATAAATCTAAATAAATTTGGGTTTCACACAAATGCTATTTATATAATGTAATCTTTATGGTATTTAGATTCAAACCAAAAAACCAAAGACATTTTTAGTATGCATGAGTTTCCTTGACTATTGTTTCCCAACTAAAATTAGGAACAGAGAGACAAAACTTATGGTAAAATGATTAAGATTCTGGACTCTAAAAAGGAAGATCATCGAAAAAACAGTCGTAAGGAAAACAAAAGTCGTAGAGGAACAAATAATGTATCACCTACTGACTCAGTCATTAATTCTAAGGAATACCAAAATGACACAACTTTTAGTCAAGGGCATAAAAGAAAACCAAGAATGGAAATTAGGAAACAAATACATGAACAGTACTTAAGTGGGAACAATTTAATGAGTCACCGATTTAAAATACGCACATTCATATGTACTGATCTAGACGGATAAGGCTTACGCAATCTTGCCCAACTATTTAAGGTACTTAGATAATGCTTCTGCATCAAAATAAAGTGTGCAATTCTGATGTTCCTACCCCACATCACAATCCCATAATAAGCAATCATATACTAATGACTTATTACATATACTCATTAGAATAGCGGTTATTTCACAAGTCAAGTGTCTGAGCAATTTTCGCCTTGGGAAGGAAAAGAAATAAAATTCTTGTTAAAAAGCCAGGAATAGTCAGTATATAACACTGTATAATGTGAACATCAGGAAACATGAGCGACAGCTACCTTAAAGGCTCTGTGCCACAGGAAGTGCCCATGAAGAAAAGGCCGAGAGCTAGGGGGTACGAAGACAGATAAGACATGGTCCATGGCCCTCAAGAACCCCACATACTAATGGGAGAAGCAAAAAAGGTAAATCAGCTATTAGAAACAGAAATGTGGCCTAAATGTTTTGGCATCGTAGAGCAAGAGTGACTACTAGAATAGACAAAAGCAAAGAAGGCCTCTTGAAAGAGGATTCTTGGCCTGAGTCTTAAAGGAAAGTCATGAGTTGGCCATGGAATAAGAGTTAGCGTGTTAGTATGTAAAAAGAGTACAACTGCAAGGTATATTGGACCATCTGCCACATGCTAGGCACAGACATGTTTAGAGAAGGGCATCTATTTTAGTATGGCTAGAGCCGAGAGAGCATGTATGAGGCTAACAGGCATCAGCTTATGAAGGCCTTGGATGCTCTGCTAAGGAGTTCAGGCCTCATCCTGGAAATGGTAAGGATCAAAGCCGTTAAAGGGGTGACAAGACCAGAGTTGTATACAATCAGACTGAGGCACGCTGTGCACGCTGAGGAGCTGGCGTGAAGGCCCCGGGGGAAAGAAGGCGCTGACATGGCCCATGTTTCCCAGATACCATATGGGGACAGTGGCTGCCAAGGTCTGCCACTTCTCTGCTCTCTTATTCCGTCAGCAGACTCCACTCCAGTGAGGCAGAGACTCAGGAGCAGGTGGGAGACGGGTGAGTGGTAAAGGTGGGGTGGGGAGTTCTTGAGGCCAAAGCCCACAAAGGTCACCACAAGGGACAACTCACGGTTTAAACAAACTGACAAAACAAAATAAAACCAGAGTATATTAAAGCATTATCTCTTAAGATGCTAAATTTTATGTTGTATTTTACAACTAAAAACAATTTTTAAAAAATCTAAAATCTAGTCATTCTATATTTCTACTTCAGCAAACATTAAAAATAGTTAAACTTATAAGTGGAATCTAAGGAACAAAAAAAACTAATCAAAAACAGACTCACAAATATAGTGGACAATTTGGTGACAGACAAAGGGGAGGGGGCTCAGGGGGCTGGGAGAATGGGGTGAAGGGTTAAAGAAGTTCAAATTAGTAGTTGATAGTTGTTAACGGGGATGGGGAGCACAGCAGAGGGAATGCAGTTGGCATTAATATGATGCCTAGGTGGAGGGCCAGGGGAGGGAGGGAGCAATTGGGGGAATCGTTTTATGAACTATATGGATGTCTAACCAATGTACTGTGTACTTGAAACTAGTTTAAATAAATTTTTTAAAAATGGTAAATATTAGTTCACATTATATTTAATTATATAATTCCCTCTTTCTTCCATCACATGTAAAAGAACTCTTCAAAGTCTATCCTCCACCACAAACTAAATGTATAAGAACGCCAAGAAAAAAAACGATAATTACTATCTTATTGAGGGAGAGAGGAGAATCATATCCCAAACAGACATCATCCAATAGCCAACTACCCATTCCTGGAGACTTGCAACGGTGCAAACTGCCACCATAAAGAATGCACATGGATTTGGGCAGACACATTCTAACAGCACAGCTGTCTGTCCAGGCATGCTGCTGAAAGAATAGTACATTCCTACTTGTCTTGTCCCCCCACCCACCTTAAGCCCTCTTACACAAGAGAGTTTAAACAAAACTGTCATATTTAAGCCTCTAAAGTGTGTGTTTTCAATATGATCAGTTAGGTAATAACAGTAGCAATTAACCCCTCTAACATCAATCACCCTTACCCCAAAGATAGTCTCCAAGGACTCCTGAAGAGGAAAATCATTTTGTTTGAGAAATACGTGTATTTCTCGAAAGTCTTGCCTTGGGCCATTTAGATTCAAAGAGAGGATAACAAGTCACTAACTTAAAGAAAACTGGCAAGAATGGCAGAGGAGTGCATACTCAGAATTGGAGTTAATAGTCTGAGTCCTAGGTAGCCAACTTACTGGCTTTTGATCTTGGGGAAACTGTCTGACCTCTCTGAGCTTCAGTTTTTCATCTATAAAATATGAATAATGAAACGGAAGCTTAGCCAGATTCAGTGACTTAAAATATATCTATAAAAAATTGTATTTTTTAAACAGCTACATTATATTCAGAATTGGAGAGATAAAATCTACAAATCAAAATGATAAACAGGATATATATTCTATTTAAGTCATTTCCTTAAGTATGCTATTACAAGAAAATTACTGCATTGAAATTTTTAAATGAGACAGGAAAGATGTCTGTAAACTAAGAAAGTAGTAGAATGTCTAAATTCTTAAACCACTAAAACTACTGACTTGAGTCTAATAATACATACTGATGCTAAATATGGCCACTCTTGCATTAAATTTATTTACTATATAACAATCCTTTTTAAGTTTCTGGAATTTTTTGATTGTTATTTTTACTGGAAACTATCAACAGGGCAACATTTTACTGTATCTATTGATAACTGCAACTGATTTTTGTAGTGTGCTTTCCAATTAAAATCTCCCAAGTAGAAGAGGCAGGCACAGCTGTTCTTCCTGCAAGTTTTCAAAACTTGAATTTGATATGACTGATGAAATAATTTATTTTACATAGAATGCTATTGGTTAAAATCCATGATCAAGGAAAACACTGTATGTGCATCACCTTAAGACACAGATGCTGGTTGCTTAAGGAGTGAGATATTCTTTTCCTTTGTCATGAACAGTTGTGACTTTCCTGCCAATTATTTTAAACCAACTGTCGGAATAGCTAGCTTTGTTTACCTGTGATTAGTATTAAACAATGCTTAAGGAAGCAACTTCTTTCACAACTCTCCCACAAAGAGCACGCTTTGGTCATAAGCAGCTTTTACTCTGGCCTCCACTTTTGGCTAGAATCATTACATATACCCAATTTATATACCAATAGGCTGATTTACGGTTCAACATTTATTGGTATTTTAACAGCCTCATTACCTCAAAGTTTTGGAAACTGTAAATATTTGGTTAGGAATAAAATTTGTTTCTATAAATCTGTCGAAATTTGGCTTGCTAAATAATAATGTCAACAAGGTTTTAGGGATAAAGTTATTTAAAATTTAAAAATTAGTTGTAAAGATACTTTCTCCATTTAAACTATTAAGAAGCAAATTAAAACGCTACTAAAACATCCTTAACTACTTGCTAAATCAGATGTCCCAACAATTGTTTCCATCAAAACCATGACAATGTACTTCGTTATTTGTACCTCAAAAATACCAATGTCCTAAAGTATTCCATAAATCAGCTATCCCTCAAAGCCTTTTTATTAAAATTAAATAGACATTGAAAGCTTTTAACAGAAAGATTTCCACTTACGCTTTACATACTTAACAATTATAAATTTAACAATGCAAAATGTTAAATAAAAATAAGAAACCAATAAACACAGCCATAAAGCTGGCAGTTAAGATTAAAAGATTTAGATAACGTATTCCTAGAAATTACAGGATGACTTTCACTTGGACAAAGATAATCACAAAGCTGTTACAGTCTCAATATAAAGAGAGCATCTTTTTATACACGTGTAAAGCAGTCAAGTTGATTAATACAAAGCTGCAACTTAATAAAAAACTGTGTTACTATACAACCAAAATAGTTGAAAACCTGTAATACAAAACAAATATAAGACACCACAGAAGAGCACTTAACCAGAAGTCAGGAGACCTAAGCTCTCATCTTTTCTCCACCATCACTAGATATGAGAATTTACCAGTTTCCATTTCCCCATATGTAAAATTGAGCAGAGAAAGAGCTCTATCTAAGGTTATTTTCAGCTCAAAAATCTTAAGATTCCATAAACCGAACTGAGAGGTATGTCATATTTTGTTTTCTTATCTCAAGTAGAAATAAAAATAATTACATAATTTGG
>NW_011888846.1:2723376-2745529 GCF_000151845.1 Pteropus vampyrus | reverse complement strand
AAATTTGGCTTGCTAAATAATAATGTCAACAAGGTTTTAGGGATAAAGTTATTTAAAATTTAAAAATTAGTTGTAAAGATACTTTCTCCATTTAAACTATTAAGAAGCAAATTAAAACGCTACTAAAACATCCTTAACTACTTGCTAAATCAGATGTCCCAACAATTGTTTCCATCAAAACCATGACAATGTACTTCGTTATTTGTACCTCAAAAATACCAATGTCCTAAAGTATTCCATAAATCAGCTATCCCTCAAAGCCTTTTTATTAAAATTAAATAGACATTGAAAGCTTTTAACAGAAAGATTTCCACTTACGCTTTACATACTTAACAATTATAAATTTAACAATGCAAAATGTTAAATAAAAATAAGAAACCAATAAACACAGCCATAAAGCTGGCAGTTAAGATTAAAAGATTTAGATAACGTATTCCTAGAAATTACAGGATGACTTTCACTTGGACAAAGATAATCACAAAGCTGTTACAGTCTCAATATAAAGAGAGCATCTTTTTATACACGTGTAAAGCAGTCAAGTTGATTAATACAAAGCTGCAACTTAATAAAAAACTGTGTTACTATACAACCAAAATAGTTGAAAACCTGTAATACAAAACAAATATAAGACACCACAGAAGAGCACTTAACCAGAAGTCAGGAGACCTAAGCTCTCATCTTTTCTCCACCATCACTAGATATAAGAATTTACCAGTTTCCATTTCCCCATATGTAAAATTGAGCAGAGAAAGAGCTCTAAGGTTATTTTCAGCTCAAAAATCTTAAGATTCCATAAACCGAACTGAGAGGTATGTCATATTTTGTTTTCTTATCTCAAGTAGAAATAAAAATAATTACATAATTTGGAGTTAAAGGTAGCATTATACTATCTTTGACTAAAAGACAGCAGTTGTAGATAAAGACTATGGCAAGAATAAAAACCCACACAAAGGTACAATGAGAATTTATTAATAAAAACGCATATTACTTTCTCTGGATAAAGTTCCCTCTATAAAAACTTTTAAACCGTTTTTTGAAAAATTATCTTAACCATCAACTTGAAATGCTTAATAATTACTTTATAAGACATACTGTGGGAACCTTGGATGAGCAGATCAAATTAACAGAAATTAAGAGTACAGAAAAATTATTAACGCTCTTCTAAGCTATAACTACATAATATGTAAGATAACAGTTTTGGAATTCCATTTTTAGAGTTCCTTTTGAGTGTGTGTGTATGACTATGTTAGTCATTTCAACACACCCCCTAAACTGTATCCAGCAGTGCAAGTTTTCTTAAATTCTCATTTAAGAAATATGCTACTAATTTGTTAATAATTTCCCTTTAATTTTCATTTTCTATTCCTCTTCTCCTTCCAACACTAATTATATTTCAGTATGCTTCACAGTGTTCATTTTGCTCTTCTGTTTCCCTTATCTGATTTCATTTTTGATTCAAAGTGCCTCAGATATTAAGAGTTCTGAGATTCTCAAATTTCAGATTTATTCCCTATGATTCAGTTACTTTCCAAAACATCAGATATAGAAGATTTGCTAGCAAATTCAGACATATTATTGAGTCACTCAAAAGTTTAAATTTTACACATTGACATTTTTATATTCCATTTATTTTCATCACTAACAACCTCCTTGCTTAAAGTCTCTCTAGGAATTCTGACTTTTAAGTACTTTTCTACATACTGATACATGCTGGAAAAACCAAAGCAATTTCAAATCTGAAATGTTACCTATTCAAATTGGAGAGAAAAAAATAGCACCTGATATTTAATTTGTCAAAACTCTGCAACACAGCCTTTTTGGGAAGGCCTAAGAAAAAAATATTGCATGCTGTAACTATAAAAGGTATTGGAGTCTCTTTTGAGAATCTTAACCATATTTTTGGGTAAAGTTACCATTTAAATATATTCATTACGAATTCAATTTTACCTCTTATCCCATTCTTCAACAGAAGTCAAATCTCAGAGAGGAATTATACCCAAATAAATTCGATAAGGCCCACTGTATCCAGTACAGTGCTGCAGTACAGTTCTATGGCTATTTTAGTCTCATAACTACTCTCTGCTTTCACCCTTGCCTCCAAGACTTTATTCTCCACAAAGTGGCCAGACTAACCTTTTTTAATTTAACCCCCACACACAATAGAGTCCCATTCTACTCAGAATAAAATCTTAATTTCTTATGATGTTCTATGAGCCTTCCATGAACTGGTCCTCGGCAATCCCCTTCACCCACACACATCTTCTTGCTCCTTCCGTATTATCTCCTAGCGTTCCCCTCTGGGTGGGTTCCCTCTAGCCAGTCTAGCTTTCTTCACCATTCTGGAAGAATAAATGCCTCTGCTATAAAAATACTCTCCAGAATTTCCCTGATGGTCCTCTCCCTGGAATGCTTTGCTCCTGAAAGCCATGAAGTCTCGCTCCTTCAGGTCATTCGATTCTCTGCTGAATACCTCCACCCCACAGGCTTTCTCTGCCCATCTTGTCCCAAACAGCACCTCCTCTATCACTGTCCTTTTACCCAGCCTTATTTTACTTCGACATCGCCATACAATACAGTAAACATTTAGCACCCACCTCCACCCACTACAGTGTAACCTCCATGAAGGCAGGGGTTCCATTTGTTCACTGCCATATTCCCAGTGCCAAGAAAGCGCCGGGTCGGTCCTTGATAACTGTTACATAAATAAAAATTTAAAACATCTGACTCCAGAATCTATGCTGTCAACTTTAATTATTCATGCATACCAAAGAAGTCCTTTAAATAATAGATGTTAAGAGTATATTGATTGCCTCCAGGGAGGAGAACTGGGTGTTGAAGGGAGAGAGACAGAGAGCAATTAAAGGTATACCTCTTAAACCCTGAACTATATCAACTGTTAGCACTATATTAACGTGTTAACTTTTCATTAATTTTAATAAAATTTTAAAATTTAATAGTAATATCGATGCTTGAATTATATAAACTTTCCAGTTCGAGTCTTCATTTTCAAGATGTGGAACACTAATGGCAAAATATGACATTTTTCACGTTCTGGGGTATATTAAGATTGCTCAGGAATTTCTCAGCACAAGAAGTTACATGGTCCCCTCTTAAATGCTCCCTTACTCTTGTATTGCATTAACTAGCAAGCGCCTTGTCACTAGGAAGTTGGCAGCTACATTCACTAGTTCATTCATATTGGGTAAAAGAGCCATCGAACGGCAAGTGTGACAATGTCTTTACTAATCACGGGCTTGTGTGTCAAGGACATTGTTATCAGAAACTTCGTCACCAAAGATAGCAACAACAAAGAACACCTAGGATATGCTCCAGCATATCCGGAACTTGAGCCCAAGCTCTGGCAATGGCTTTGGGTGGGAAGAGGGCTGGGAAGGGAAAAGTGGAAACAGCTATTCCGTCACTTCCTGTGATCCCTTCTAATCAAAGTGAACCCCCTATCTATCAGGAAGTCACTCCCAGTTTTCTTGAAAACAGTGGTCCTCTCAACCGGCATGAAAGCCACATGAAGGTCACTTTCAGAAGAGGAAACCCAGCACGGTGATGGTAATGAAATCCTTTACAGACCCATACTAGACCCAAGGGCTTTCCTAGTACTTTACACTTGTATTATGTCACATGAGAATTATAAAACCATAACTTGAAAAAATAAGCACTGATTTCTGCCAGCTACAAGGTAACAGATGATGCTGTATACCTGTCCAACTCTTGTATGTTATTAGGTATTATATGATAGCACAAGCTTAATCTTTCTGCATGAAATCACTAACTATAAACACATATTCCTTTATTAAATAACCTAAGATAAAGAAAAGATTACAGGTTTCCTTCCAAAAGCACTGAAAAATAGTCTATGTAATGTTATATGAATGTTGAAACAATTACTCCGACTGAAATTAGAGAAAAAATTTGACAAGCCATTGGAACCTGTTATATAAAAATCGTTTGGACCTAAGCAAAAGCAGTATATAGTCTTCTGTTTTTATGTTTACTTTCTTTTTAAAAAGATACATTTTATTACAAACAAAAATGTATAAAAACAAGAGTAACTGACAAGGACGTTCTGCCTTTCCTCTACAGTCAAAATATGACAAAACATAAACCAGTCATATTTCATTTACTGCTTAGTCATTGCACACAATGTGAAACTTAACCATCTCAGTGGTTACAGAAAGTTATAAAAAGTGGTCCATAGGAATACTCTGGCTCCCACTCTACCACAGCTACGTTCAGCTGGTCTTAGTGAGCTAGTCAATCTATCCAGATGCACAACTGAAAGGCTTAATTATTCCAATACTCTCTTTCCCTATTTTGCTAGGGACACAGAGATAAAATAAAAACTACATCAGAATGTCAAATGTAATCCTTCTACACACCACTGTCATCTCTATAACAGTCTATAAAACTATCACCCAAACTCTTCTTAAAGCAAACTCTCAGTAATTCTCATATCACCTTTATTTTCAATGGATAAACATACTTGTTCTTATCCCAGACTGCCTGACTTTCCATTTTCAAAATCATGCTGTCATGCAATTTCACCCATTTGTTGTACTTATAAATAAAAGAAACCAGGTGAATTGATGAGTTAAATCTGACAAGTTACTTAATATTTGAGTACCTATTTGCCAAACATAGAGGAATGAAACACATGCTACACAAAAACTCATATAATCATCATAGACAAAAATTTTAAACTAGATTAAGAAAATAAAGAATATTTTTTGGTTAACTGAAGTGTTTTCTGAAACATTAATTTTTTTCTAATAAATATGATATTCTCCTAATAAATATGAGCCTAAATTCTTTTCTTGAAATTTTACTATTTTACAAATGGAATTCAACTTTTTACACATTTTTCTTTACAGCGTTAATTATACTGTGTCTACTTAAATTACTAGAAATAAATCAAGATGATATTAAGCTCTGTTGAATACCTTTAATAGCAGTATGAATTATCCTCTGTTATGCATACTTTCTAAGACAAATGTTTAGAACACACGATAATAATGGAGAAAATCATAACAAACCAAATATCAGCTTTTCTGACCTTGCAACGAAGCACAACTTACAAAATGAGAACCATTACTTTCCTGTACTAAGAAAAAAAAAGTTTTTCTGAACTCAAAGAAGTTTGAGGCACCACCACCAGAAAAAGTAGCCAATGAATCACACTGTAAATTTCCACACTATAAAAATGCAGCAAATTCCATGATCTCACTTACATGTGGAGTCTGAAACAGTCAAACTCAGAGAGCAGAATGGTGGTTGCACGAGGGAGGGGATGAGGAGATGCTGGTCAAAGGGTCCAGAGTTTCGGTTATGTAAGATGAATAAATTCTGGAGCTCTACACAGCTGGCGATTATATGTACCGTATACTTGAAATTTGTTAAGAGTGTAGCTCTTAAGCGTTCTCACCACACACACACAAAGGAAATGGTAACTGCAAGGTGATATGTTATTTACCTTGACTGGGGTGTGCCTTTCTCAGTGTGCACATGTATCGAAATATCAGGCGTGCTGTATCAGCGACACACATCAAAACACACCAAACACACAGCTTGCTTTAATTAAATATGTAGAATTTCTCTTCGTCAATTATACCTTTAAAGCTGAAAAATGCTGCAAATTATTCCACAAGTGAATACTGTTGTCAAATTTATAGCTCAAACTAGTTTTAAAAGTCTTTCTTTTTCATGTAAGCAAACAGGAAAGTACTGACTTTATTAAATGGAAGATAATTTTAAAATTACAGTGGCAACTGGATTTTCTTTCTAAGTACTGGAGTATCCCCTAGTGGACTGGTAAGGAACGGTTTTTTTGTTTATTAAATTGAACGTTGTCTTTGATCATAACAAATTTTCTAACAATCCTACCCTTTGAGAATCCTTTTTTTCCATGATCAAAGCAAAATTAACACTGGTTTTTATAAATTTCATAATTCTGAATTCAGTGGGGGCCCTGCAAGACAAACAAATCTTTTTCTTGATAAAATACTGTTTACAATGTTTTGAATATAATCTCTTCCAAGAATTTCGTTATATAAGATGATCATGAATTTAGAATTTAAAATCCATCTTCTTTAATAGTTTCCTAATAATATAATTTAAAACAAAGGAAGTCATTGTAGAAATTAAACTATCTCACATCAGACCAATAAGAGAAACACAAGTTTCAACTTGTTTTTTCCTCTTTAAACTTCTCCAATCTCTCTACATCTTAAAGAGCAGAAAAAGTATACTATTTGTGAATCGCTATGTACACACTGTAGTGGTAGAAGCTTCATATACATTATTTCATTCTCAAACCACACTATACAGCAAGTATTATCACCCTCATTTCATAATGAGGAATTAAATTGAATCACACAATTAATAAACCAGAATTCTAAACCAAATCTGCCTAGCTCCAAACTCCCCTGTACTTTCTACATTACAGCATTTTCTGGAGTCACATTTGTCATTTCACTTTAAATTCTCCTTCCAAAATAACGTATTTCTATAAAGTACAGAATCTTAGCAGATAGCCTGACACCGAGATCCAGTTTCACAAAAATAGACCCTTAGAAGTCTGTCATAAGAGCTTTCTTCCTCTCCTACAGACCCCAAATTAAAGTTTATTCTCACTTATTCCATCTACTACCTTATTTAGACAAAACTTAAAACCAAAAAAATGACATCCACCTATTGGATGCTTCCATTCAGAGGCTTTACATGAGAGCATGGTGGATCCAAGTCACAAACTGATTTGATCCACTGCTGTATTGAGAGGGGGAGCCAAGACCTTCCCCAGGTTCAATGAATCCCTAGGGGTACTCAGAGGACTCAGCACAGGGTCAAAGTCCTAGTAATGCTCTATTAAAACAAAAAGATACAAAGCGAAATCAGCAAAGGGAAAAGGCAGATGGGGCAAAGTCCAGAGGACACCCGGTGCAGGCTCCCAAGAGTTTTCTCCCAGGGTGGGGTGACATAGGACATACTTAGCTCTTCCAGAAATGAGTTAGAACAATATGTGTAAAATGCTATCTACAAACAAGGCTCGTCAGAGATTCAGTTCCCAAGGTTTTACCTGGGGGCTGGTCACGGAGGCACTCCCTGCGTACCAAAGTCCCAGACTTCCAGGAAGAAAGCAGGTTTTCAGCATGAGCCACACAGTTGAAACTCAGCGAGCACCTTTTCTCAGTTCTGAGAACGGTGGGGACCTTCCCCAAACCCATACCCCCAGAAGCCAGCCACGGGCCAACCTTGCAAGGCCATTCCAAGGACTTCGCTCTCAAGCCTGCGGTGTTAACTCTTCTGCACAACTCAGATGCTCTCTTTAAAAATAATATATTTGCTTTGGTTTGGTTTTTGGTAATTCCTGTTTTCTATCCAAAATGTATCCTATTTCCTGTCATTTTAACTAAAACTTCCTGAGATTTATATTTTTTTGTAACATATCAACTACTTATGCCCAATGTTTAAAACTCTTTTACAAGCCACAAATATACTAGATACAATATGGAATGATTAAATTTTGTTATCTTTCCTCAAGTAGAATACCGGAGAGAAAAAGTCCTTTAAATTTTAAAGACAATAAAAATTTAATCTTAACACACCAGGGTAAACATTATTTGATACAATTTAATAGATATTACCAATCATCTATACTGAAACAAAATCAGTAACTGTTAATGCTTTAAGAAAAAAGTGGACCTCAGTCCCATTAGATTATCGGTTAACATGTACCTTTACAAATTGGCTGCTGACACTGTAGTAGTGCTATTCTATAATTTGCCACCTGAAAACTAGATAGTAAACCCACACTTTCATCTTAAAAGAAATTAAACTCGTGACATTTTAAAAGAATGGCTTCGCTGTCCTCCACATTTTTATTTTAAAGAGTTAATGCCTCAGACTAAGTATGTTCTGTTCAAAGGGTCGCATAAAAAATTAACACCATAGGAATATTTTAGTTCAGCTTTTAAAAAAAGAGGATTTTAAATTAATGTATACAAATACGTACTTTAATTTTTAGTTCTATCAACAAATTAAGCAATGCAGCACTATTAAGAATTAGTGATTGATCTGTACCCTGAAATAATCACTGAAATGTCTCCTGCCTTTTTCCTACAATCTTTTTCCATTAATGCATGTCCTGTCCTTAAACTGAATATGAGCTCAGCAGAATGAAGAATGATGAAACAGGAATAACAATAAAAATTGTAAAACAGAAATACAGATGTTAACTATTGTGAGGAGGACTAAATGCAAAACAAGTTCTAAAAAGAAGGCCAAAAACACCCTCTTCTAAGATGTACAAGGTACAAAATACACAAGTGAAAAAAGATTAAGAACTGCATGTTTGCTTTATATAAATTTTGGTTAATAATACAAATCATATGCATGAAAACATTTAAAAGGATACTTTAATAACTGCTGTCTCCAAACAGGAAGGTAGTTTTTTGGGTCTGTTTTGTTTTATTTTTTGCTTATATATTTTTTTTTTCTGAAATGAAATCTTGTTTTTGTAATAAGGAAAAATTTAATTTTTTCCTTTCCCTTTAAAAAAATGAAGGAAAAGAGTAGTAATTTTTTTCTTTCAATTTTTGTAAAGATGGACCAAGATCTTGTATTAAACATTTTACACTTGGGCAAACAATAATATATTTTACACTACATAAAAAATTTTAAATATAAAATAAAAATGTTGGCTATGTAAGCTGTCCCCTTAAAACTCAGAAATCAAAAATAAACAAAAATAAACAAAACTAAACACTCCAGAAAAGATCAAGTTAGAAACCAGTTAATACGTATCACCACTGTCCCTATTAGTACAGACTGTACGCTCACTGAGGTCCTCCTCTGAAGGTGGCTTTCTCAGATCATTCCTCGCTTCTACAATTTACCCACAGAAACAGGTTTTTTCCTATGTTTACTGCAAATAACTACATTGATATTACTGCTAGAAAGTGACCCATAGAAGTCCACGCAGTAAGAGGAGCATCGCGGGCTAGAGTAAGTCTGTTTTGTTCCAGCTCGGGCTGTACCGCTTATTAGACATTATTTAATTTACTATGAATAGGAGGCAAGAGCATTCTTTTGTGGTAGGTTGTCTTTAAGATAGTTCTCTTTACACAATACCTGCTCAAAGTAAACAAACTCTAATAATATAGACATACGTAGAGTTAAAAATGGAGGTTCCCTTTATATCTCCACTCCCACCACCCACCACTGGGCCTAAAAAAGTAATAGGATGCTTTTTAAATAAAATACTAATAGGATGCTAAGAAAATACTAATAGGATGATAATTTATTCACCACTGTCTGGAACGAGAGGAACCTCCTCTGAATCTAACATACTCTGAATATCACTCAGATTCTAGTGTTTGAACTCCGTGTGTTTACTAGACAGAGTCTTGGGTTTTCTAAGGGAGGGGGTTAGTGTACAGCATATAACACAAGAGTGACCCAATATTTAGCAACCAGCAGTGCAAAATATGGTGGTCGGTACTGCTCCCCATCACATATTTCTCGCTGCCCTGCCAGGCACAGAGCAAACCACACCCTCCCCATCCCCTCGGCATGATGTGAGGCCATACGACTTTCTTTGGCCAATGAAGTGTAAAAGGAAGAGATGTACGTCTCTGCCGGCTTTAATGTTTCCACTAGTACTGATCCACCATTCTCTTTCCCTCTGCAATTGCAACTGCCAGCACTCTAGAACAACGGCGGAAGACTGCAGCCTGGGTCTATGGATGACAAAAGATGGGCATAGCCCCTCTCCCACCTCCCGCCAAGACCCTCACCCCCAAAACACACACACTGACCCCTACACACACTGAATATGTAGTACAAGCGACAAAGTTTTGATGTGTTAATCCACTAAGAATGAGGTGAGGGAGAAGCTGTTGTTACCGACCCATAACCTAGTCTATTCTAACTCTGCCAATCGACTGACTCTAAAGTTAATATAAAAAATAAGCAAGATAGCCAGGAATGTTCTTAAAATGAAAAGCAAGTGAATAACTAGCCCTACCAGATAGCAGCAACAATAAAGAACTAACACTTAGACAACACTAACTACATGCCGAACACTGTTTAAGTACTTTATATAAACTAACTCGGTTAATCCTCATAACAACCCTATCATCACCTCCATTTTGCAAACAAGGACACTGAATTACAGAGATGTGAAGCATCTTGCTCAAGGTTACACAGCCAAGAAAGTGGTTAAGACAAGATTCAAAGCAAGGCGCAAGTCTATATCCTTAACCATCATTATAAAAGAATAACAATTAAAAAACGGTGTGATACTGGCATATAGTTAGGCAAATCAAAAGAACAGAAAATCTAGAAATAGAATCAAATGCACACAGAATTTTAGTTCACAAAAAACGTGGATAAAAGATAGTTTATTCAATAAATGCTTATTTTGAAATCCCCATATCCTGTTAGCACTGTCAACTAAAGGCATTTATTAGTATACCTGCACATGTTAAAAAGATACACATAAGGTTTTTCAATGCCACACTGTTTAAATGCAACCTAATTATATAACTCGGGTCCATACAATAAAATGCTATGAATTCATTCTTTAAAAAAAAAAAGAGGCAAGATCTTCATTTACTAACAGGGAAGAATCTTCAAAACAAATTAAGTGGGGAAAAAAAAAGCAAGGTGCAAAACAGTATAAAACATGCTTCCACTGGCCTTTAGAAAAAAAGGACTGGGGGCTATACATGCATATGTGTGTGTGTGTGTATGTATACATACGTAGTATATCTCTGGAAGTATACACAGAAACTGGATTTGGATTGCCAAAATTGAGCAACCAGGGTAAAGTAGGAGGCATAAACACTTCTATACCATTTGAATTTTGAACCATGTAAATGTACTCACCATTCACTATAAAAACAAATGATTTAAGTTTTAAATCATTTGGCAGTAAGAATAAATATCAAAAAAATATATTAAGAATTGTCATAAGAGAAGCTGAGCAGCCATTACACTCCATATACAAGCTGAAACCGAGAAAGCCAGCTGGAAGAAAGGAAAACTGAACAGATGTACAGAGCAGAAAAGATGCCAAAACCTTGCAGTCCCTGAAAGAGAAAGATGGAGTATGCAGTCTTAATTTCTAATGGCCTACCAGCTCCCGTTTCCATGAGGCCCAGCTGCACAATGATTCCTACCCACGGTGTCACGATCCCCCATGTACCCACATACAACATTCCCTCCTCACCACGTTCTGGAGTTAACCATTTGATTTATACATATATATGTGGTTTGTTTTTTTTTCTTAAGGCCCCTAAAACTAGCTTTCCTATCCATATGAATGAGAAGGTATTTTTGGATGATTTCAAATTGCCCTTTGTGAAAGAGTAAAGATTATAATTCATCTAAATTCTAGAAATATCCAATCAGAATGCTGATAACTATACCAAAACCAAAAAACTATACATTATACTTAACTATACATCCAGAAACATTGAACTCTGGTAATTAAACCTAGGTACAGAACAAGCCTAAAAACAATATACTACTTTGTATTAAGGTCTCAAAATTGTCTCGGCCTTAATATTATCATAATTGTTCCATAAATGGATTTAGAACTTTTGAAACTGAAGTATATTAACCAATAAAAATGTCAGAAAAACAACTTTAAAAAATAATAGCTATCACTTTTTGAGTACTTACCATTCATCATGCAAGCTCTGGGATTATGTATGTACTAATTATTTTCACAACTCTATGAGGTAGGTATTATTAGTATGAATTTTACAGATGAGGAAAAATACAAACAGAAAATAAATACCTTACTGCCCAGGAATACATCATTACTAAGGCCTCTTAGGGTTCTAAATTTCATACCTATGTCAAGATACTGAAATCATCAATTTAATCCAGGCTCTAAATCCACACAGTCTAACACCAAGTTCATGCTACTTAACAGCATGCTTATAAATGGTTGCGGCTCCGACTGATGTTATAATTGAAAACATTCACCTGGAAAACCCAAATCCTTCAAGGATTGTAAATGTAAAAAATATGTTTACATCAATATCAGGGAGCAAACAATGTCATTCCTGGTAGATCAGGAATCTCTTACAGTTTTTTTTTTTTTTCTTTTAAAGAAACTTTCCTGGTGATAGTAATGATCTAGCTTTCTTCTATTACTATTTTTCAATTCAATTCTAAAAAATATCTGAGAAAGGCATAAAACAGTACATGAAGGCTAGTTTCAAAATGAACATGACAGTAACATTTATTAATCCTTAACAGAGTGACCTGTACCTGTTATACTTTGGTTGCCCTCTTATTGTATTCTCGTGAAGGCTCTGGGAGGACAGTGGGGCATCAGTGCAGGCCACCTCTCCTTGGTGCGGCAGAGAATTGGAAAACCACCAAACTTAAGTTAAGCTCTGATTCCAACCAGCTATGTAGACTTAAGGCAGGAGGCAATATCTCTCAGCTAACTGTCTACAACCAGGAAGGACCGCTCCCAGGGTTGTTTTGAGGATTAAATGGCAGGTGTATAAAGTGCGCAGCATGCCAGCACCCAGTCTTCTCCCAGCGCTACTGTGCTAGTATTAAAGAGTAACGGTAAAGAGCATGACTTTGAGTCGGACGTGCTTTACCTTGAGACTCGTTTTCATCATTTATTACCCAAGGATTAAAGAGATAACACTCGCAGCAGTTTGGCACTTAGATGCTGAATAAATATCATTATATTGATAACACTACCAAAAGCAAAAAGTAGGCACCAACAAAAAATAACTAGAAACTGTATCTAGAAAACTCTACCACTACGCTGTGTCCATGATTAACTTGTTTCATCTCTGTCTCTAAGCATTAGTTTACCCATCTGTAAATCAACTGCATTAGAATACCTGATTTCTAAGGTCTCCTCCAGTTCTAAAGGTTTATACCTATGTCTGTCTGGCTACCAAAATCGTAAATTTTATCTTAAAACAACCAACACCCTCACACACACACTCTCAGGGAAAGAAAACACAAATTAAATCCACAGGAGATTGAGAAATTTAGAGATTCAAAGACTAGCGAAAAGTGGCAAGCCCTACAACTCCAGTTGAAGATTTTTAATAAGAAACATGTTAACACCAAATACTTTAAATGAGAAAAGATTATTTTTAAAAGGAACACCTAACAATAATGAAAAACAGTGTTAAATCTATAGTTGCTACAAAAAACTGAAAATACTTCAGACTTTCTGAGTACTGGCCTTTCCCATGATGACTCCCGAACTGTCTTTCCCACACAGTGGCAGGCCCACAGGAGCCAGGTACGTTCTAGGTCAGTGGTTCTCAACCAGGGATGATAGTAAGCTCAAGGATATGTTGGCAGTATTTAAAGACATCTTTTGGTTGACACAATTAGAGGGTGAGTGCTACCAGCATTTAATTGTTAGGGGCCGGAGATGCTGCTCAAAATCCTACAATGCACAGGACAGCTCCCAGGACAATCATTCAACTCGAACATCAGTATTACAGAGGTTGAGAAATCCTGTTGTACATGATCTGACCACCCAGCAGTGACTCTTGTGGGCATCTGGAACTGAGACTAAGATATTAAAGTTTACTGTCAACTGCCCTCCTGATCAGAGCAGAATTTTTTTTTTTCTTCCACTTATAGCACCTGGTCTTTCTAGGTGGTCTCCCATCCAAGTACTAACCAGGCCCGACCCTCCTTAGCTTCCGAGATCAGACAAGACAAAATTATTTAAAAATTTGGGAAATGTAATATGAAGTGAATGTCCAAGAGAAATATGGCTTTTTAAAGCAGCGGGAATTGATGAACTTTTCACTAATTAGTACACTGAGAGAGCATTAAGTTACTTCCGACCTCAAATAAATTACATGTATGTATATAAAAAATAAAAATTTCAGATAAGTTCAAATAGGTAATATAAGAAAAATACAAAACAGATTTAATAATCTTGTAAACAAATATTCATCAATAAGAAAATGATAAACCTCTAAACAAAATGGTTAAAAGATATGTCCAGAGCATGAAACACTATAAAGCTGCTGAGAGGATGAGAAATCTACGCACTGGCACAGAATGGTCTTCCAGACACTAAGATACAAAAAAAAATTGGGAAGGAAAAAATTCATACAATGCCATTTATGAAATGACAAATATTATATATACACTTATATGTAAATACATAGAAAGTTCTGGGGAAACACATTAAACCACGAACAGCAGCTTCCTCTAATAAGGGGATATCGGCTGTGGGTAGGAATACCAAAGGGTACTTTCATGTCTAGTCTGTATGCTTCTGTATTGTTCTTTTTTACATCGAGATAGCTCTTCACATATTTTTAAACAATTAAAAACTGCAGATTTTAAGAATAAAACTACTATAAAAAGGTTCATAGATTGACCTTTCTTTCCTGTAAGAAACAGATGAGTGATACAAATTGTGCCTGTTTGTACTGCTAGTTTTAGGAAAATGTTTTCTTAGTAATTATCTAGAACCACAAAAAGCTAAGTGGCAATCTTTACTCCTAACTCAGTATTGTTATTTTAATTTGCTGGAATTAGCACAGAGAGAGAAACATGTTAACTAAATTGTATGTGTTCACACTGTATATTATATTACGCCACACGAAATTTTCTTTGACCTTGACCACATCAAGCGAAAGGCTTCTAACCCCTCCCTCTCCTTGGAAGGCAAGCCAGGGAATGCAAGAGGCCTGGGCCTGCGGAGCTGTGTCCTGCGGGACCAAGAGCCAACGCTGGCAGAGCTGGCCCTGAGGAGGCCGGCAGCACCACCACGGCCTCAGCACACTGACAGCGCCATGCCAAGACAGAGGAAACACTCAGTGGAGTTCTTATTTTTTTAAGCAACCAAAAGTAAATTTGGCATAGTATTAGATTTAATGTGTATTAATCTACGCATTTGAGTGAAAGTTCAATCAAAAACAATACTGAGATTTTTAGTATAATTTTAATTATAATTAGTATAATGATCACAAAGTTACATACCAAAATTATGTACTCCAACCAAAAAAAAAGAAATTAGGATCCAAGAGTTATTGTACAAAATATCACAATTCCACACTCAGACACACAAAACCAGTTTTTTTTTTAGCTGTCTCATGAGGGTGTTCATCGACATTTATTTAAGCAACATCATTCTTTTGCACAGTAGTTCTATCTAAATTATCTAAAAATTCTCTTAAAGACATTAATACAGGCAATTACTGTAGAATAACTGAATAAAGAACACAGAAAATACTCTGGAGAGTTAAGCTAAATTTTTTTAAATTCTGCCATATTACCCAAAAAGGGAAAAAAGGTCTTTAAAAATTGTATATTGCAATAAACTAAATATATCACGTTAAGTGGCTACATAGATTCTAATACGAGATTATTGGAGTACTTCATTTTTAACATTAACATTGTGTAAAATGTGTCCCCCCCCCAAATTACTTATATTTAGTCTCAAACACCCTAGCATGTAAGCTCCTACCTGAATATTTTATACATCTGGATGTACATCTAGAAATAGAGAAAAAATAGCTACCTCAAGTTTTATCAGGCAAAACTATTAGTAATCAGATGCACTATCATTTAAAATGTTTTTAATTAGCAATGACTACAGAAATATAAAAAAGGATAGAAATAAAATTGTTCCACAATTACAACTGTTCCATAATTACACCTACTATGTAGCAGGTACTGTGTGTGAAGGATACAAGTAAAGAAATCAATTCTTACAACCTAATATCTTAGACTCCAAGAGTCATTTATACAAATATTTATGCAATCAGTACATGATATCATCAGTGAGTAGTTTTTCTAAAGACCCTGTACCAGCATAGTTCAATAAATCAACTACAAATATTAGAGGATACATATAGCTAATATTTTATACTCTTCAGCATTCACAGAAAAGCATTGCTTAGTATGTTTATCTTCTTGTAGTAGCCCAATATACTATCACTGATATCTGTTACTTCTAAAAAGCAAAGAGAAAAAGATAGTTGTAACCTACACCAGAAGCGGTGAAACATAAAAGCCTTTAAATAAGAAATTTTAGTCGCTAAGCCTGGAGATTAAGACAGTAGTTCAACGTTACCATGAGATTCCAAACAGCACTGGGGATACCTACTGCTCCCTTCATCAGCCCAGAGCATCTACGTCCGAAGCCAGAGCCACAGAGCACACAGATCTAACCTGGTCTCAAGAGAGATGGGGTAAAAAAGCCTAAAAATCTTTGCATACACACACACACCCCACATATATATGTATACACACACCCCAAAAAGTAGGCACCATCACATACCAAAACGACAGAATCACAAACAGGTATCTCAATTTCTTCAATTTCTAATCCTTTTCAATTTGGACAAGTAGGGTTTTATGGGGTTTGAAAAAAACAGATATTAAGTACTTAGAACATGCTTGACACCCAGCACTCAATAGGTGGCTTCTTCCAAGAATGGAGGCCCACCCTTGGTTTGCCAGCAGAACCCTATGTGCCCTGCTTCCCTTTTCCCTGATATTTGAGATTCTTTCAAAAGTGCATCTCTCAACAGACCTTCAACATATGCATCTTTAGAGATAAAAAGAAATGTTGAGGCCAAAGCAAAAAGTCATCATCTCTTCCTGCCACCAAAAGATGATGTGAGACAGGACACCTGCATGTGGACACTAGACTTGGGACAGATGGCTTTCGGAAACAGTTCTGGGTAGAAGAGAGTCAATACATATGCTTTCTGACACAACTGACAGTCTCTGAATCACCTTTGTTTGACCCATTACTCTTCTTAATCTCACCAATGGTTCTCAAAGCGTGGCCCCCAACCAGCCGCATCAGCAACACATGGAAATTTGTCAGAAATATACATTTGGATCCCACCTGAAACCTGAATCAGAAACTCTGGGGGTGGGACCCAGCAATCTGTTTTAACAAGTTCTCCACGTTATAAAGTTTGAGAACAGCTGTTCCATATGCTTCGGTGAAGTATCTACACTGAAACTCCAAATTTACCTATTCCAGAAGAAATCTGTTAAGACTGATGAGGTTAACATTAAGTATTTTGAAATCTCATATCGATAGCACATGAAAAAAGCCCACCTGACTCACAAAAATCAAGAATATAAAATTTCCTAAAACATGCTTTTAACAAGAAACTTTATAACCAGAGGTAAAATACAGGGAGGCACAAAAAGGTCTAAAGGATGTCAGATGAAGGAGTTACAATATAAAGCATCATTAAATATTAACTAGCAAACAAATGTGCCAGATTAGAATGAAAACTCTACCTAAACTTTACATTTGCATTGGCCCATGTTTCTAGTTCAATTTCTCTGTAGGAAGAAAAAACATCCATATAAAAAGAGTGAGTGAAAAAGAACCATGGACTGTGTCCTCTAACTGCCACTCAGCCCTTAAGTCATCACAAGAGGATAACATTTACCTTCATAGGAAGGTCGGCCTAAAGTGATTTCAGAGTCTCCAATGATTTCAGACCCTCAAGATTTCCCTGCTTCTTTGTCGCTTTCTGGAAGTCCTTCAAAAATCAAGAGTCACTTGAGAGAAAAACAGACTCAGAGAAAATGGAGACTTAAAATGTAAATGCTAAGACAATTCTACACTTTATCATGCCATCATGTTAACAATAGCAGTGTTCTAGAGAGTTTACAAAACATGTTCACATAAGATTGATTCTCAATCCACACAACCATCCTGAGGTAAGAAACACCAACAAAACTGCTTTTCATTGAGTCCCCTGCATTAAGAGCCTAACATAATTTTATTATTTAATTCAACAACCAGCCGAGGTTGGAATTGTAAACCATTTACTAATGTCAGATACATGGCAGGATTTGAATCCAATTCTATCTAATTTGAAAACCCATGTTTTCTAAATCTCTACATTACGGCAAGATTTGGAGGAAAAAGCTTAGGTTTCACTCTCAGAACAGTTATATGACCTTGAGAAGTCACTTAATTTTCTTGTAACTCTTCATCTAGAAAATGGGAAGATTAATACCTGTCCCCACCTATTTCAGAGTAGCAATAAAGACCAAATGAGATAAAGGTAATAAAAGGTCTTCATAAACCATTTTTAAAAACTACACAAATATAAATTTATCATTCTCGATTTTGAAAAAAAGAATGAACAGGAAAAAAAAAAACATAGAACGGGGCTGGAAAGGGAAAGATGTTGGTTTTTCTTTTGTTTGGCTTCTGTTTTCTTTTTAAAGCATGCTGAAGACCTGAAGGAGAAACCTCGGACTTCATAATTACCTGGAACCTTACTGTCAACTGGGCTGTGATAACAGCATCTGTACCACAATTTATATTGTCACTTTACTAAAATTACAGACACAGCTATGTATCTGCAATTTATGCAGATTTGGAGGTTAATAAAAATCTAACAGCTGATTTCTTTTTAAAAGTTTAGTTCTAAGAATCAGTGACCACTGTACTAGGTCACCATAATTAAAATTCCCTTGCAACAGCCTTCCTGTTCTTTTCTACAGTATCATTTTCAACCTGGAGTGCCTACATCTTTCATTCTGTAAAGATTAAAACATGAACTAGAGATCCAAAATAAATCAGACATTCAAAATGACGAATGTAAGGGAAAATTTCTATTATTCAAAACTTCACAAATAAAGTTAACTTTTAATAGTACTTTCAGCAAATGAGTGAGGGAAATTGAAGTGAAATCAACTGGTGAAAGGTATGTCATGTATCAAACAGTATTTAACCTAGATTACTAGTCATAAAATATTAGCTCACCAAAAAGCTTCAATAGCAGAGTTCAGAAAAGTCACACAGTACTGACCCCTATTACCTGTCATTTTTATTCCTTCTAAATTATTACATTCACAAAAATCACTTTGAGCAAGGCAAATTATAAATTACCCATATATTAATTTAAAAAATACCATTCTCATTTTTAATATGAAAATACCATTTCCTTCTACAGAAGAAAGATACTGGACTCTAATAAACTATTTCCACAAAACATGTACATTTTTACTGATTAACTACATTTAATATTTGGTCTACATTTAAATCTACATGTAAACTCAACAGCTTGTCAGACTTAATTTTCATATATGAAATTATGTGCTAATACCTCAATACTGAAACTCAAGACAGCGATCTGTACACCAGATTTTTTGTGTAAATGTCAAATGATAGATTCAAAAGCTCCTCAGTAGACCTAATCCTAGTCAGTATCTACCACATGTGCATTCTATTCAGAATCTACCACGGTTTTAAGCAGTGGTTCCTGGCGAGAGGACATTTTGCCCCCCAGGAGACATTCAGCAATGCCTGGAAACATTTCTGGTTGTCACAAATGGGGGAGAGGGAGTTGTTACCAGAAAGATGAGCAGATGCCAGGGATGCTGCTAAACATCTTAAAAAGCACAGGACAGCCCCCCACGACAAAGAATTATCCACCCCAAAACGCCAATACTGTCAAGGTTGAGAAACTGATCTTTCAAAAAGTTTCTAAACACCTATCTGTCTAAAAACAGTACTCCACCTTTGTTTCTTATATTATTTGCTAATTCCATTCTTTTCTACTAGTCTTTGGCAACAAACTTACCCTTATTCCCATCCTTTCGATCAGCTTCTAATTTTCAAACTTGTCAACAGAATCATCTCAGCCAATTTCAAACCTTACGGTCTTTGATTCATCCCTGTTTTTAATAGTCATAGTAGTAATGGCAGCAGCAAACAAATATTTAGCTCTATGTGCCAGGCACTATTCCAAGTGCCTCGCATATATTAACTAATTAAATCTAGATGCTATTATTACTAGGTACTCTTGTTATCCCCATTTTACAAATGGAGAATCCAAAATACAAAAAAGTTAAATAACTTGCCCAAGGTCACACAAATAAGCAGCTGAGCCAGGTATCAAACTCAGGAATAGCTCCAGAATTCATGGCCTTAATAAGTATTCCAAAGTCATCTCTTTTACCCTCTATATCGAATCATGAAGTCCTTTAAGTTCTACGAGGCCAGGGAATCTTATATTCACAGCAACATCTCCAGAGCCCAGTACATAATAGGTGCTCAAAAAACTGCTGAATGAATGAAATATCCCTCAAACTTACCCCTTTATCCGCTGCCTCCACTCAAGGCCAGTCTTTCAGCATGTCATCCTTGGATCTGTTGATGTACCCTATAAACTAGCTGATCAAATACGATGATACAAACTCTTGCTATATTTTCCATTACCCAGGCCCCTCCAATGTATTCAAAGTTTTCTTCCCACTGCTTCTCAACTAAAAGCATAATATCTTAAAGAGTCAGAAGGTACCCGAGATCATCCAGTCCAATATTTTACAGATAAAGAAACCCGAAAATGGTGACTAAATCACTCGGCCAGGTGAAGCAAGGACCAGAACCTGATTCTTGCAATTTTTGCTCTATGACGCACTCCTGGAGGATTTGCTTCACTCCTGACAGGTGTCTCCTCGCTATCCCATCGACAAATTATGTTCATTCTCTCTGTTCATGCTCGAGTTGTTTCTCCTGTCCAGCCTGCCCTCTTTTCCTTACTCCATGGATCCAAATCCTGTCCATCCTTCAAAATCTCTTCCATTCTTCAGGACTTCCTCCTTCTCTAAAAAATCTCATGTCCTAAATAAGATGCTAGAGGAAAAGGACCATCGTTACCTACTGGGCCAAGTTTAATGCACACGAGCACTTTCCACAAAGCAAAGCTACTTGGATTTCTTCCCTGAAAACTATTCACTCTTTCCTCTTGTTCTGGGAAGTGACTTCAATAAAGACCAAGTCATACAGCACCTTCACCAAATGTTCATATAACTGGAAGAGAAGCTCTCTCATATCTCTTACAGTAGACATGTAATTCCTGAATAGTTCAAAATCACTTACATCTCCTCCAATAAGAAACAGCAGCTTGTTCACAAAGTCCAATTCCAGAACTCACCTAGCAGACACAACACCTCGGGTTTTTACTTTCTTGACATTACTTCCTCCAAAATGCCATTTCTCCTTCCACTTCCCTACACTGTGCAGTATAGAACACCCTGTCTCTTTTTTCTTTTAGTATTTTCCATATGCCTCTGCAGCGAAACTCCAATTTGCTACCTCTCAGACCTCAAGTATCCAGTTCTTTATATAGAAGTCACATCTATCTCTTCAGCCTCTCTCAGGTCTTAGGATATTTCAACCCCATGAAGATCAATTTTGTTTCTTCCTCCTTCTCCACTCTTCCTCTAGAAAAAGTAGTCTCAAAAGTGGTGTGGGTGCAGCTCAGAGGACGTGCAAAAGGGTCCACTGTATGCACGAGAAGATATATATTAGAACTTTTATTACATTTTTTCATCTCATCCTTTGTTAAAATCTATTTCTGTGTACACTGTACGTTATCTAACATATTAGTACAGTTAGACAAGTATATAATAGATACGGTAATTCCTAGGGCATAAAAGTGTATTATCAAGAGAGTTTGGAGACAATTATTCTAAAAAAAAAAAAAAAAAATACCTTGATAATGAAGCCAAAGAGACTCCAGACTACTGAGAGAATACACGTTACATCTATGCACACACGGTAGCAAGAAAAACTCTGGTTCATATCCAGAGTCCTAACCATGCCCACCAACCTCTAATCTACCAGACATCTCAGAATTGTGTCCTACTCAAAAGAGCAGAAGAACAGAGGATGGTTTGGCAAAGCCCTTCATTTCCAGTCGGGGGGTTGGGGGAGAAACAAAACAAGAGTGCTGAGATACTGCCCTCGTCTTTCCCGTAGAAGGGGATTTCAGGCACTGTTCACTATCCTGTCACACTGCTCATCGCCTGACTTACAAATACACTTTATACGCCACTGTCTCCCGAGAGTCTCTTCCTCTCTCCCAATCCGCAGAGGAAGAACTCACGTTTCCTCCACTAACGCCGATTCATACTCGCACCTCCGGGACTGAACTCACACCTCCCTTCACCCTTCCCTGCCCTGGCGACACTGCCCACCGTCCTCGCCGCGCCGTCCCGGCGTCGAGGACTGTCCCTCGGCGGTCCCCACGACCACTTCTCGTCCGTCCTCCGCCCCCGGGAGCTGCCAGCCAGGCTGGAGACGGGGGGGGGGATGGGAGGGACGTGCCGCCGCGACCGGCCCAGC
>NW_011888846.1:2718905-2722416 GCF_000151845.1 Pteropus vampyrus | reverse complement strand
CAGGTGCACAGCTCATTAGCAGGCACAGCTGGGACAGAAAAAGCACAGGGCACGTGGTGATGACCGTCCAGGTGAGGCTCCCTAAAATGCCCAGGAGAATCCCTTTAAACACGCTTGTCTGCAGCAGGCCTAGAGTCAAAATTACACAAAATGTATATGAGGATAGTAAAGAGGTACGTGATTGTTTCATTGTGATTTTTTTTTTTAAATTATTTCATGATGTTAAATTGCATGCGCCTCGGTTGTCTGCACTCTGCAGACTCACTGGAGAAGCAGTTGTGGTCCCATTCCTTACATTACATGACCGTGAATTCCTCGTGGACTCCTTTCCGGTCTAACCACGTGTGTGTTTCTGTTTCCCTTACAATTCCTGACAGTAACTCTCATCTTCCCACTGTCATACTTTATAAACCGTGCACGTGCTCAGGTCTTCTTTTGATGACAAAGGAGGGGGGAAATCTATCTTTGACCCCGTTTCTGAGTCAGAACTTACTCGTCTTTCACATATATTGTCTAAAGAGTGACTCAAATGGAAAACTATTTTTTACATATGTAACATATGTATAAATACTCACGGCCCCCACTACGCATTCTTGCGTCTTAATATTGATCCTTTTTTAATTCTCAAAGGATTGTATAATTGTCTTCCTGTCGTTCCTTTGGCTTTTCTATTTCCTTTATTTAAGTTATCAGTTACTGGAGTTACCGCACTAAAATTTTGCTTAAAATTAAAGCAGAGAGGATGGGCGCCATCGCAAAGAAGCAACAAAGCAACCACTGGGAAGATAGGTTTAGGGGGGAAAGGTAGGTACAGCTCTCCTTCACCTTTCATAGATCCAGCCTGACCTTAAATGAACCATCCATTGACATAGATACTACTATAAGAGTACTATGAAATTATTCCATTGCCATCCAGATGTGGCCTGAAATAACTGAAATTTCCCCCCTCCTCCAAAAAAAATGGGAACAGAAACACTATACTTTAGCACAGGATAGAATATGAATTTTCCATTTGGATCAAAGTTTTCCTGTGTTTAAAATACATTGTTTTTCCTTTTATTCCCAAAGCATTTGCAACTACTGACCCAAAAAATCATTCACAAGAGATAAAGGTGGTCATAGAACCAGAATTTGGTTCATTGTTTAATTTTTATTACCTGAGAGAATTTCAATTTGGGGATAATGGTCTGGCTTCTCTGTTAATTTATGTACAGTTTATAATAGATAAGTATAATATAGCGCAGTGGTTAGGGGCAGAAACTCTGAAGCCAGACTGCTTGAGTTCAAAAGTGGACTCTGACATTTATTAGCCATTTGCTCTTGGGCAAATATTCACCTTTTTGTGTATCAATCCCTCATCTGCGAAGTGATAATAACAGTAGTACGTACCTTATATGGCTATTGTGAGAAATAAATTGGTTAATGAATTTTTATATCTATAAACAATATTTGGCATATAAGTGACATACAAACACTATTAGTACAAAAATTTAATGTTTTCAGAAGTCTATCAGCTTTTCCAAGCCTAATTTCTTCAAGTGGTATATACTTAGGTCATGGAACAAATTCTACAGTATTTACTCAGGTGAACGCCTTCGCTGCCACCTGCCTTCTTACATTTAACTAAAAACAAAAATACCAATCAACCAAAAAAAAAATGTAGAATTATATATCACTTTATTAGTCATTCCTACCTGGTTATCACCAGCTACCTGCACATGTGAATGATTACATAAGACCTTTGTTTTGCATATGAAGATTCCTCTACCACTGATTCTTAAGATTCTATCTAGGCTAAAGCAAATATACTGAAAGAAGAGACTTGGGATACATGCATTATCTTGTAGATGTTTTCCATTCTTTCTTTTTCAAAGTGAAATGGGAACTTT
Source organism: Pteropus vampyrus (assembly GCF_000151845.1). Classification (NCBI taxonomy): domain Eukaryota; kingdom Metazoa; phylum Chordata; class Mammalia; order Chiroptera; family Pteropodidae; genus Pteropus; species Pteropus vampyrus. The sequence continues at coordinate 2,720,527 of NW_011888846.1, read as the reverse complement.
CAGAATCAGAGGGGATGACAGCGTACAAAGAAACCTGGGTAATTAGGTGTGGGAAACTGTTTCATCTCAATATAACCAAGCAAAAAATGACTTGCCTGAGAATTACATTTAAACATTTAAAGCAATCCTAACTCGCACCATCTAACCTGAATTGAAGGCAGCTATGAGCTCCCGACAGCTGCAAAAACCAGGAGAAAAAGGTAGCGGGGATGGTGCACAGTAGCACAGAAACAGCCTCACTTGAGTGATGGCCAGGGACTGACATAAAAGATCAGACACATCACCAACACCAACAAAGCACACTGAAGACACAGATGCTCATCTTAATCTTCCTCAGAATAATACTGCTACTTCCAGATGCAAGGAGCTTGTGAGCCACACACTTCACTGACCTTATCTTCTTACCAGTCTGCATTTCCTGGCTATGGCCACATTCTTACATTATCTCCCATATCTCCTTTCTGTACATCTGCATGGACACAGTGTTCGTTTAGACTCAGGTCCTCTATGCTGGATTCTCCTGTTACTAGCCTTTTCTTCCTAGATTCCAAATCTTTAGTGCCAAGCAATGTCACTAAAAGAAAACTATTTCTTCCTCACTGCTTCGACCATGCTTCCCTCCCCTTCATTACATACAATATCTAACTTTTTCACCTAAGGCTTCAAATTATTTTCCAGGATATCTTGGATTATAATTGCCTAATGTCCATCTCCTCAAACCCCCGTCCCTCCTGTGACAAATATATGCTTTATCCAATTAGCCTATCTGAGATGTCTTCTTTTTTAACTAGGATTTTTGCAATAATCATATTCTTCCCAATATGGCTCCCAAGTGACTCCCCTTATGGTATTTAGGATTCTACTCAGATCCTGCCTCCTTCATAAGACAATCTCACACTTATCCATAGAGACATAACAGTTTCCCTGAACTCGATTCAATCCATACCTAAAACCAGCACTTCTAATAACAATTCCTTGCCTAGAAAATTCAATTACCTTCCTCTACATCTCCCTGAATGTGTTTAATTTTGACATGCGGCTCAGTGTCATAGGGTTGAAAAGAACTTTAGGGGTCATCTGGGCTAATCTGGAATTCCCTCTATAATAACTCCAACAAGGGAGCCCATTTATTTTGAAATTTTCCAATTGTTAAAAGAAATTCTTCCTAAAGCTAAAATGGCACATGGCTCCCTGAAACCTCCACCTAATTCACCGCACGGAACAAAGCTAACCTTCCACACAACAGTCCTTCAAATATTTGAGAGCTGTCATGCTTCCCTAAATCTTTTTTACTTGTATACATGCATAGTCTCATATAGTTACGTTTATCTCTGTCTTTATTATCTACATGGGTTAAAATGTTTATGTAGGTAAATTGGAAGAAAAAAGTCATTTTATATGTAGCATTTTTTCTTTTCTTTTTTAGGCGAGGCAACCCTTGGTTGACCTCATAGATTGCAAGGACCTTGTCAGCTTCCAGTCCCTTATTTTTTTATTTTTTACGGCTACAGCACCTGGTCTTCCTAGGTGGTCTCCCATCCAAGTACTAACCAGGCCTGACCCTGCTTAGCTCCGAGATCAGACGGGATCGGTTTTGTTCAGGGTGGCATGGCCATAGACAA
>NW_011888846.1:2695149-2718145 GCF_000151845.1 Pteropus vampyrus | reverse complement strand
GGATAGAATAAGTCATTCTCTTTGAAGATAAGGAGATGGATTATTAAATGACCTCTTGTTGTTCCTCTTAACTCCCAAGGGTCTATGATTCAATATATCTTTGATTCAAAAACTTTATAAGTTATTAAGGGGCTATTTCAAACAATTGGCAAAGTGCTTTATAAATGTTACCAGTAGCAATAATAACATCTATTCATTTTAAGTTAATAAATTAGTACTCCTTTTCTATGGTAATAATGAAATAGCCAACTAAACAATCCGTTTAACATGTAGCCTGTCAATGGGCCTGGCTTAGAATTTATGTCAAATGAGGTTTTTTCAGTTATCTATTGCTGTGTAACAAACCATCCTCAAACCTAGTGGCTTAAAAACAACAGTGATTTATTACTTCTTGCAATTCTGTGGCTTGGCTGGACAAGTTTGCTGATCTCACCTAGGCTCACCCAAGTAGCAGCATTCAGCTAGAGGGCCAGCTGAACTGGAAGGTTCATAATGGCCTCATGCACAGACGGGGCAGTTAGTGCTGCTTGGTTCTCCTCCATATGGCCTCTTGTTATGGGCTGAATTGCGTCTTATCCCCTCCACTCTTATGTTAAAGCCCTCACCCCTAGGACATCACAATGTGACTGTATGTGAAGATAGACTCTTTAAAGAGGTGATTAAGTTTAAATGAGGTTATTAGGGTGAGTCCTAATCCAGTACTCTGGTATCCTAAGAAAAGGAAGTTTGGACACACACATACATGCACAGAGAAGATACTGTGAAGACACAGGAGAAGACAGCCATCTACATACCAAGGAGAGGTCTCAGAAGAAACCAACCTTGCCAACACTTTGACCTCAGACTTCAGCCTCGAAAACTATGAGAAAGTAAATTTCTGTTGTTTTAAGTCCCCCTGTGTGTGGTACTCTGCTATGGCAGCCCCGGCAAACTCATACAAATAATCTGACCTTTTGGAGAATGACAGGTGTATGAGTTTGCTATGGCTGCCAAAGTACCACAGACAGGGTGACTTAAAACAACAGAAATTTATTTATGCACAGTCTGGAGGCTGAACTCCAAGATCCCGATGTCAGCAGGGCTGATTCCTTCAGAGGGCTGCCAGGAAGAATCTGATCTCTGCCTCTCTCCTAGTACCTCTCTGCAGGTTTGCTGGTGATGTTTGTTGTTCCTTGGTGTGCTGATGCATCACTCCTGTCTCTGCCTTCATCTCCGCATGGCATTCTCCCAGTGTGTGTACATCCGTGTCCACATTTCCCCTTTTATGAGAATATCAATCATGTTGGATAAGGGCCCGCCTGATGACTTGACTTTAACCTGATTACCTCTGTAAAGACCCTATTTCCAAATACGATCGTATTTTGAAGTACTGGGTGTTAAGACTTCAACATACAAACTTGGGGAAACAAATCCAGCCCACCAAACTGAGCTTTCCTATAGCATGGTGGTCTCAGGATTCTAAGCGAGCAAGAGCAGAAGCTGCATGAACTCTTGAGGCCTAAGATCCAAGACTCACAACATCACTTCTACCACATTCTATTAGTCAAAGTAAGTCACAGGGCCAGCCCAGATTTAAAGGGTGGGGAACTAGACTCCACCTCTTAATAGGAGGACTAGCAAAATATGGCCATGTTTTCAGTCTTCCACAGGGTCTTATTCTTTTTTATAAGCATTAACTAGGTATATGGCCTTGGGCTAATCATGAAAGCATACATCTGTTGCCTCACAAAATCACTGTGTGTGGGGCAAGGAGTTCACCTTTTCAGAGCAAAATTGGGATCACACTGTATATAAAAGTGGTTTTTGAATTTTATTTTACCCTGCTCTGCAGTAAAACATATTTTACATCACAATCCACTTCTACACACCCATATGTGTTGTGCATGTGCACACACATTGATATGTGACTGAAATTTTTAAAAATTTAGGAAGCAATACTTACTCTTGTGATACACTCATATTTATTTTAGTCTATATCCACTTGTTTGCTTGTTTGTTTAAGCACCGTACCTACAGACTGGCAGCTCAGAATGGATTGTCAGAGCCCAGAAGGGTGAAGGAGGGTCCACATTGGGAGGACAAACAGCCAGGGGCGGGGAGGAGTGTCAGAGCCCAGGTGGGGTGAAGGGGGGTAACACCATGGAGCAACAGCCTTGCATGAGCTGTCAGAACCTGCACAGGGTGAGGAGGGCAACCATGTGGAAGGGGTGGCCCAGCGTGGGGTGTCAGAGCCTAACCGTTGTGAGTGCATCCACAGGTGGAGAAGAAGCGACAGAAGTCATGGGAGATTTGTTACATACAAAGCGGGGGTGATCAAGTAAGTAAAGTTATTTGGTATGTCAGCTGGGTTTCTCACTGTTAGAGAAAGGAGTTATAGATATAGAAAGAGAAGAAAACTAAAAGAACCCTTATGATGTTGCATTATAATCAAAGATTTTGGTGTATTCAAAACTAACTATTAATTTAAGTGGCCTGGTGCAAAATGGAAATATAGGGGCCCCTGTTCAAAATTAAGAATCTCAAGATGGTGAGAGCAGAGCATTAAGCCAAACCCAGGGCCTTCTAAGTGTGAGGCCCTGTGCAACCACATAGACCTCATGCCTCCAAAGCCCACCCTGCGGGTATTCATAGTTCGTTTACCTGTATAGGTGGAAATGTATACCCGTATTTATTTATAATTATAAAATATAATATGATATATAATTTAAAATATAAAATATTTCCTACTTGTGTCCATAAAAGGATTTAAGATCAGCAACATCCCAATAGCAACAGCACATCTAGTGCCCAAATCTTGGCTTCTAAATACCATTCCCTACTAAAAGGAATCAGGGCTCCTTAGAGGAATGGACTGAAACAGGGCTTGTGTGGGAATATAGCTGACTCAAAGGCTATGCCAGAGGCAAGGAAATGCTCAGAGAATGGTGGGGCAAAATAAATAATTATGACAAAAGTAAATACATTCAGGATAATGAGATATCCAGGTTTCTCACTATTGGAAAAGGATATTACAGATATGGAAAGAGAAAATTACTGAATAAAATTGGAAATGTGTCCATACTGATATATATTAGTATATAAATAATTCGAAAGTTTAAGTCACGAGTTGTATGTTTCAAAGTACCTACCCACAAATCACTTATTAATAAGTACTTATTAATAAAGAGACACTTTATAGTGGAGAAGACTGTCAGACACCATCTTAAGTGATCAAAATAAACAACATCATTATGGGACTAATCAAAATCTTGCTTCAGCTGATTGGCAAGGAAAGAACATGCATATTCCTACCCAAGATGAAAAATCTATATTTTAATCATAAGAAAACATTGAAATCCCTAATGAGAGCCATTCTACAAAATAACAATTCTGGAATTTGTAAAAGTGCACCATGAAAGTCAAGGGAAGACTGGGGAACCATTTCAGGGCAAAAGGGGCTGAAGAGGCATCATGACCTGAAGACAACACATGCTCCTGGACAGGTCTGTCCTCAGAGACATTGCGTGAGGCAAACGTGATAACCACTACACTACGGAAACCGTTCTAAGGGGCATTTCGTAAAATTTAAATGGGACCTAAAGTAGAAGGTGCCAATGTTTGAGTATTGATTTTCTGATTTTGGTGGTTTATATTGTCATTATATAGGAGAATGTTTATCAGAAATGCACAATAATGTACTAAGAAATAATAGCACACCACATCAGCAATTTACTGTCAAGTAGTTCAAATGCATTGCCAAAAAATCAAGGTATATAGTCTATAAAATTCCCCTCATTGACTAATCTAATAACCTTATCAAGAAAAGAAACAAGATTACTTTAAGAAGACTTGTTTTTAATGAATGAACACTGTCTATCTTTAGTGGTTACTGCTTTTTTTGATATATGCTGACAAATTTATTAATTAGTTTTTGGTTAGAGATGATATTACAGTCTCGAAGAGATGTATTTCTGAATATTGATCATTGCCAGTCTCTTTGCTGATGTGTCTCTGATATTTAGGGCTTGCTGCCAGTGCTAGAGTCCCTGTCCTTCCCAGTTTTCTGGGGACTGTCCTGGTTTTAGCACTGAAGATCTCATGTAATAGGAAACTCTTCACCAGGACGTGAAAAACTCCCGGTTTCCTCACTGCTGCAGATCTGGGGAAAGGTACAAAAGCCATGTGGCAGCCCACAAAAATAGAGGCTGAAAGCAATACCGTTTTTAGTGTTAAATGGCCCCAACACAAATCTTCTGCCTTCTGTGGTTGCTGGTTGCTGTTTTGTCCCCTGGGGCTAATGTTGACAACATTGATTATCGGTTCACAGTAAGGGATCATCCTTTGTCACCTTGGTTGGAGTGAAGCAATTTAATGGGCAATTTAAGTGCCTTGTAACAATCCATTTTTGGCTTTGCCCGTGGATTAACTATTGTGCTTTGTATCAAGATAGTGCTAGTTTAATTTTTAACATTGTGAGTATTGAATATTTTCTAAAAACTCAGGTAACAACACAGAACAATTATAGCACCTACACCAGTATGACCTGCACATCAGTGAAAAAGAAAGCTAAACAACTGTTATTCTAATAAGAGGTAGACAGAAGGACCCATATAACAGGATCAGGGAAGTAAATAACCAAAATGAAGTACATAGCCAGACTGCACAATTTGCGGGAAAGAATTTGGGACTGAATATGGTAAAGGGAAGTGAAAGCACCGACATTGAGAATCTCATAAGCACAGGATAAGAACTTCTAAATCAATCGAAAGTTTTTTTATCTCCCCCGAAGGCGTCAGTACTCAATCTAAAACAGTTTGCCGCTGAATTAGCTCAGGCATACCAAAGGAGCTAACACAGATTAACATGCATTATTTTATCTTTTTCTTGATTGTTCTATGAAACCGAGTAAAGTTACATTTCCTAATTCAGAGATCACAACTAAAATGTTTTGCTGGCACACAAAGGGGAGAATTTAAATAGTAGATATGTTGGCCTGCTCCCTGCAGTGATGAGCTGATCTTAACAGGTCCTACAACAACTGTGCCTTCTACGGTATGTCAAGAGATGCCTCAGATCACAGGAATAACAATGGCAAAAGTTATCCTGGGCTCTTAGGAATTTTGAATTTTAAAAAAAGAGTTTCAAATCATCTTCCTGATTTGCAGAGTTTAATGATGGAGCAGAATCCATAAAATAAAAAATTGTTTATATCTTATTCGACAAATGGCACTTTGTTCATCTAGTCACACATTCAGCAGACAATAGAAATGTAAATGTTGGCAAATTCTCTTCAGTCTATAAACTTCTTACCAAAGAAAAATTGTTTTAAAAATCTTACCTGCTAAATATCCTGCAATTGCATACCTTACACACAACACTGCTAAAAAAAAAAAGATGCATTTACCTGTGATATTGAGGCTTTTATAACAAAAAATGGTGACTTCAGTTTTCTGAAATCATGCAGAAGCTCTTAATGAGATATTTGACTTTATAGAATGGAAAGAGATAGTGTCTTTGACATACACCTTCAAAATGGTGATCTTTGTCACTGGTCATGGAAGAGATGTTGGCCGGCTGTAACATTGTATTTTCAAAGTGTGAGACAAGAAGAATGTCTTCCTCTAATTTGCAAATACATTAAGGCTGAGAATGGAGGAAAGGATGATAGTGAAACAGAAATTTATACGCTGTTTCTCCAAAACTGTTTGATGATCTTTGAAGAGGCCTTTAAAAAAAAAACAAAAGGATAAATCGAAGACCCCTGAGATTTTCAATGTTATGTGTAAGTCGCAACACATAAAAATCACACAATGAGAAAAATGACTCTTCTTTTTAATTTTGAAAATAAGACTGTTTCAGAGCAGCAATAACGACAAAGTCACCTGAAAAACGATAGCCAAGTTAAACAAGACTTTCTCACTTTTGCTACTAAACCTGTAACTTATTTGGAATCCAACTTTGTACTTTAAAACCATTTTCCCTTAGAAAGAGGTTTAACTTATGGTGACATCCAACGTGCGTCAGAATGTGTAGTCCATTTGTCCTCTTCCTTGAATCTGGGCCGGTCCTGTGGTTTGCTTTGCCCAACAGATATGGCAGAATTGACTCTGTGGTTTCTGAGGTGAAGCCCTAACACACCTTACATCAGCACCTTGAATGATCCCTCTTGAAATGCAGCTGAAAGTTAAAACAAGGAAGGGTCGATAGTAAAACTTAGGGTGGAAAATTTGACCATCAGTTTCACAGTTATTTTCTTAAGTAATTAATACAGTTGGCATAATAACCTAAGTTAATATATAATCTCATATCAAAATGCAAGATAGGAATGAAGAAACTCATAAGGAAATAAGTAACCCTAAGAAGTTAGGCAAGTTAGACAGCAAGAAAAAAAAAACTACCAAATACTAATAATTTTATTTTCCTGATACACAATTACATGTTTAAAAATTAGAATCATTTCAAATGTTTCTGATATGTTAATTAGCATGATTGTGGTAATCATTTCACAATGTACATGTATCTCAAAATGTCACGAGTCTATAGCTACCCTGAACAAGCCCGATCCTGTCTGATCTTAGAAGCTAAGCAGGGTCAGGCCTGGTTAGTACTTGGATGGGAGACCACCTAGGAAGACCAGGTGCTGTAGCCATAAAAAAATAAAAAAAGGATTGTAAGCTGACAAAGTCCTTATAATCTGTGAGGTCAACCAAAGGTTGCCTCACCTAAAGAAAAAAAAAAATGTCATGTTGTATACTTTAGATATATACAATTTTTACTTGTCAATCATATCAATAAAGCTGTAAAAAAAATTAATGCCATAACTGGTATAAATTCTTCTACCAAATGGAAGGTAATGTGGAACTGTGTGACCCGTTAGGCTTCAGACAATCTCACTGGGGTTCAGTTCCTTTCACTGTAAGTAAGGGGTATGCTATATAACTAGAATACATATACTATTAGAAATTTAGACTACAATCCTGAGTATCATTACCAAAAAGTGACTTTCCAAATATGAGAAGGGGAAATACCTGATTATCAGCTTTAAGAAAAAGAAGACACATAAGCTGAGAGCTGGAGACTGACAAAGCGTCCCCACCGTGTACCACTGGCAAAGTCTTTGTGTACCTGGAAGGTATGTCAACTGGAAGACCATTATGCTACATAACATAATAAAGTAAGGGATGGAGTGGTATAAATATTGGGAAACTGACTCTTTGTCATTATGACTGTATATTTGGAGAAACTAAGGTGCTCAATTAAAGAATTAGAATTGATGTAACAAGCTAGCATGGCTAGATATAAGTAAGTACACACACTCGGTAGCTTTCCTTTACAGGAATAATTATGAATTAGAAATAGAGTTGCAAGTGAATAAAAAATGCATGAAAGAGGTTGATCAGAAACATAAATAAGTAAATAAATGAAATGATCAGAAATGTGTTTGTTAAATGGGAAATAAATATAAAACTATAATGAAGAATATAAAGATTAACTCAGTAAGTAGAGAGTTCTTCCTGAGGAGGAAGATTTAATATTACAAAATATTAATGTCTTTCTAAAAAATGGTTTTGCCACAATTCTAATAAACCCTTTGATATAAAACAAATATTTTTATAACAAATTAATAATACATGTGTATATAGTTTTTGTGTATTCACAGTATACGTAAATATATAGTTTAGACACACATACGTATTTGAGGGGAGTTTGATATGGCTGTATTCCAGTTTCACTCTCAAAAAAGTAGGTCACCCTAGCATTGGCCATTCATTCACTAAAGAGTTATTAAGTCCTTAGTATGTGCCAGATACTGTGGTAGGGACTAAGGTTAGAGCTGTGAAAAGGCAAACAAAATTCCCTTCTCGAGCAAACTTTAGCATAAGGGGGCATTCAGTTAAGATAACAGACATAGTATCCTGTGCGGTAAGTGCTAAGGCAGGGGAAATGACCTAAGAGCACAGAGGATGTATATCTGGAGGATGACTATGAGTCAGCCAGAGGACACGGGGGCGAGGGAAGGGCAGAAGGAAGCGTCCTGCAGGCCTTAAGTGACGCCAGCGAGAGCATGGCACAAGTGGGGAGCAATGAACTTTTTTGTCACTTTTTTTCCTAGCATTGGCTAATATTTGTGAGTGTTTGTCGTGTGCCCTATGAGAGACACAAAGAGCAGCAGACAATCATGTGAGTGATTACAATGTGGTGGCAATGTGAGACATAGTTAAATTTCAACACAGGAGCAAAACAGCACGAGACAGGTCACGACGGTTGAGATACAAATTCAGTTAACATTTTAAGTGACTTAGCTCAGTGGTTTTACATTCTGATTTGTTAATTTTGAAAAGAACTTGAATGTGCAGAAAAGTTGAAAGAACAATACGATGAATATCCATGTTCTTCCCCACCGAGATTCACCAGCTGTCAGTATCTCGCTACACCTGCTTGGTCTCTGGTCACATGTGTACACACACTTCTCCCTTTGTCAAAACACCTGAAGTAGGTTTCAGACATCCTCCTACATTGCCCTTAAGTATGTCAGCCTGCATCTCCTAAGAACAGAAACATACTCCTACACAAAGACAACATCCAACTACACTTAAGAAAATCGACATTTACTCACTCAACCAACATTGATTACTCAATCGATCAACACAGTTTCCTAGCTGTCCCCAAAATGTCTTTCATCACTGTTCCCCCACCTATCACATTCTTCTGTACTGTGTAATGTACTTCTACTGTGCCTGAAAAATAAATATAACCTCTTTAAGTCTGCTTCCTCCCCTCAAAGATTAGCTATACATTAATATTTATTCCACTCGGACTTATTAGATCTGGGATTTCTGATTGGTTCTGTGAAGAAAAACAATGTGAAAAGCATTTCAGGATAGGCTACCACATCACAAGTAGCCTCTAGGTGTCCTCCTTGGACCAAGGAAAACTGGAGCTAGTTGGTACCAAGGACTTTTCCAGAGCCATCCCTCTTTGAAGAGATCCAGTGTTCTCCAGTCAACATAGATCAAAAAGTCTAATAAATATCTCAGAATTTTAAACTGAACACGAAGAAGCTCAACTTATATGGTCCTACAAACATTTGGCACACATGAACAAGGTTGCAAGCTGGGAGAGTGTAAGGGTAATCAATACATTGACAGAGTGAAAGCAGACCAGTGTAAGTATTCACAGACTTTTTTTTCTCCTACTTCTGTACCTTTTTAAAAGGATCTTTTATTGCTTAGTATTTTGTGCCTTTATTATACTCCTCAGTTAAATGCATAGAGAAATAGAACGGAATGAGCCCCCCAAAGAAGTCATACAAGAGAGGCCTGACAGGAGTGATTCAGGAGCGAGCAGAAGGGACCCAGAAAGGGTGGGAGTTTCCCAAGGGAGAGAAAAGAGTAATTTGCAGGTAGCTGCTGTGATGAGTAGGACTATGGGGAGACATTTGCAGGGGACTGTAAAGTATTCGCTGTGAGTTGGGTGGTGTGATTCTACTTTTACATCTCTCCTCAGATTTATTCCAATTAGAATAATAACAGTTATTTACTGATTACTAATTACTGCGCATCGGGCGTGTGCTAAGCACTTCGCACACATTTCTCATCCTAGTAACAAACCTGTGAGCTGTTATTCCCATTTTACAATTAAGAAAACTGATGCTTAGAGAAGTGAGTCGTCTGTGGTCACGTAGTTAGTAATGGCAGAGCCAGCAGAGCCAGGATTCTGGTCTTGTCTGACTCCAGAGCCTGGGTTCATCTGTGTTCTGCTAGATAAACACTATGTGTCACTGTCATGTGCGATCTGGCAGCATACTGGCAGTATATGCAAATGCATAAAGTGGCCACGCAGTCCACTTTCAGATTCTGGGCTTCTTGCCAAAATTGTACGTGTCTTAGGGGTTGCTACCGTGACTTTGATGTCGTCAAGTCCTTGATGTCACAGGGTTTTAGAATCCTTGCATTTTCTCAGAAGGTGGCCTTTCCTACCACCACTTCCTCATTCATATAAGACAGACAGTTCCCCTCCCCTCCCTTCCCCTTCCCCTCTCCTCCCCTCCCCTCCCTTCTATCCACACACTTAATTTAGACGTGCACCCCAGGCCCACCATTGAAAACCAGTGTTCTGAATGAGTCCTAAGGAAATTAAGGAAAGAAGAAATGCTTATTTTTCCTCTTGCTGGACTCTTATTGTTTATGATTCATACAAAGTTAACATTCTACCTTGCATTGTAAAGTTGGGGTATGTATGCTATCCCCTAATAGGCCTGAAAATGTGAGTCCCTGCCCCTCCTCTTCCTCTTCAGTGAGGGGAAAACTAGAAAATTACCTAGGCCACCTCTATCCATTGACCCTCCAAGTGGCCCCCGCTTCAGCAATCACACATCCTCAAAGAGGGGCATGCAGAGACCTCAGGAAGCAATCAGGGCATTTGGCTTCAAGGTGAGTAGGTCAATTAACTGAGAAAAATAGTATAATTAGGACTTTTGTGTTAGGGAGTTGAAAATAAAAAGTTGCCTGACCTGTTGAGTCATGGATCATCTTTGTGAGAGAGAAGGCTCTGAGCCGCAAGCCCACATTGATTAAGGTGACCACACATCCCATGTTGCCTGAGACTGGGGACTTCCCCAGAACGAGGGACTTTCAGTGCTATCCCCAGCAAAGTCCCAGGCAAACCAAGACAAATCCATCACCTTAACTGACACAGTGTTCCCGTGGTGTCTGGCCCGTGGGTGATGAACTGGGGAGAACCAAGCACCAATAGGACCCCTTTGAAAAGCAAACTCAGATGAGGTTATCACCGAGTGAAGACCATCCTCCCTCAAAGCTCTACCATGGCCTGTGCCAAAGTCAGGGTCAGGTGTGTACCAGGGGCTTCTAGCAGCAAAGTTAGGCAGTGGTCAATGCTATCACCTCGTATCAGTGAGAAATAACGGGAGCAGTAAACTGATCAACTTTGGGGGCTGCCCGATTGGCTGTCTTATTAGTTAACATCAGCTGTTTGCTTATATTAGTTGACACTAGCCGTTCTCTTCAATCAGCAGTTCTCGAACTTCGGTGTGCATCAGGATCACCTGGAGGGCTCGCTGGGCCCCACCCCCAGCGTTTCCGAGTCAGTAAATCTGGGGTAGAGACCGAAAACTCCAATTTCTAACAGGTGGCAGGCGATACTCATGTTGCTGGTTTGGGCCCACACTCTGAGAGCCACTGTTTTAGAGGAGTTTTGAAAATCTCAGTGGTTTAACATTATAATCTTCACTCACCTAACAGTCCAAAGTGTGTGCTTTGGTTAGATGGTTCTCTTAGGCAGCTCTCCTCTGACTGGTGATTCAGGTACCCAAGTTCCATCATGTGGTTCTGCCATCTTCAATATGTGTCTCCCGAGGTTGCTTGGGGATCGTCACCTTCCAGCCATCCAAAAAGCGGGGTAAGCATGAAGGGTCACTGCTGGGAGGTTGTTATGAGTCCGGCCTAGATGTTACTGTATCACTCAGACTTGGGGCCACACCTAACTGCAGGGGAGGCTAGGAAATTAAGTTTAGTTACGTGCCCAGGAAGAGGAGAACGTGGGTTTGGTCTCTGTCACAGTCCACTCTTCTGGACATCAAATATCTATTTCACCCTTTTTACCAGACATAGAACACAGGCCTCTTTCTCCATCAAAGGAAACAACCCAAAGTCTCCTTTAGTCATTGCTCCAAAGCTCGAAATCCAGGATCTCTGGCTGACGTAGCCTTTTCCTTTAGGCCTGGATATGGCTCCTTGTGCTCTAAGGACTTTTGAATTAAGAAAACGAGTTTTCTGTAAATTTTCCTTCTCCCTTCCCCTACATACAATGGTGGGGTTAGAACATACTATCCCATCTGCGATAAAACAGACAAACCGTGCCATTTAGGAGATACAGACAGTTGCCAGTCCTTAGCAATCGTGAAAACCAGCTGGGCAGGCATCGTGAAGACCTTTGTGTTGGGGTGGGAGAAATTCCTTGTGTAGACCATGGTCCTACCCTTTGGGAAGATTTCCTGTCACCATGTGTCTCACTAGCCCCCGGCTCATCTTCTGAGAGGCTCTCCCTTTTTCATTATCCTTCACAGCCACATCGAGGTAGGCAATAGCATGTCATCTTTGGGGCGTTCATAATATGCTTCTTGCCCCTGCAAATTTGGGGACTTGAGGGTGGTTCTTAAGTTTTCCAGACAGGCAAAGCTATTTTAGACTAGGCTTGTGGTTCCTTTAGCAATACAATTCCCTCAAAAACTTGGATGTTTCTGATGCGTTTGCTTTCGGAAAGACTCAGGTGCCAGTAACTACCCCCAAGGTTTTCTAGACCTGTATTTTTATTTGCTAAATTTGATAACTGTATCTAGATGCAGATCTCAAGGCTGTCTGACTTCTTTGCTTCTTTACTCCATGGTTTGCTCTTTAACCTAAAAGGAAGTTTACCGTCGGGCTTGGCAGAGAAGGGACTCTCCTTAATCCAGTTACCACACAGCTGTCATTGTGTTTACTTAGAAATCTTACTGAGCCTTTGTCCCTCAAGGTTTTTTCCCATCTCATCCCTTAATGTTTGGAGTTTAGAAGCCGTAGGATTATCCAGCCCTATAAAGCTCATGATCTCTGGGTTTTCTTCATCCTTTTTGACCTCTGCTTGAATTGAGTTCAGCTCTATTCTAGCCGAGGCTCACCTCTTTCTTAATAATAATAATAATAACTTGCTGAGAACAGAAAGTTCAACCTCAAACACATTAGTACGCAAACTCTTGCCAACCACTTCCCCTAGAGCAGGGATTTGTGACCTAGGGGTTCTGTGACCTGGATGGTGTGTTAAGTCACGTTCTCTGGAAGCAGACCCCAAAACTAGGATTCGTGTGCAAGTGATTTGTTAAGGGGTAACTGGGAATGAGGGAAAAGCAGAATAATGATGCGATGTAATTTTAGGCAAAGTTCCAACCTCAGCTGGAAACCACAGGAAAACTCTGGAGCATAAATTATACCTCAGTTTTTTTGCCATATCAAAGCAAAGAAGCTGGTTTTTTCATACATCTTCACCAGTCAGTCCCTGGCGATGGGCTGCCTTTTGGGGACTTAAACACCCATATATTTTCGACTTTTGGAGTCTGTAGAAAAAGAGTTGCAGTAGCCCAAGGGTCATTCTCTGAAATGCCAGTCAGAGCACCAAAAGTGTTCACCAATGTGGTAATTAAATTACATTTTAATTTTTGCTAACCCCCCAACCAAAAATCAGTATTTCCTTCATTCCGTTACGAATGTAGGCAACAAATCACAGTGGTATTAGTTCCTGTGAACTATAAGTCACAGGTATTTTCCTATCATAGCTGTGGCAGACATGTTGTAACATATCTCAAAATATTGTTTATATCATATACTCATCACTACTTTGAAATTATAATAGTCCCAAGACAAGCTGTCAGAAAGCTGGAGACCCAGCAGAGCTGATAGTTCTAATGGTATAGTTCTAAGTCCGAGTTCAAAGGCCTGAGACCCAGGAGAGCTAACGATGTACGTTCCGGTCTGAGTCTGAGTCCCAAGTCAGGAGAAGACCAATGTCCCAACTCGAAGACAGGCAGGCAGAAAGTGAACAGACTCTCCCTTCCTCAGCATGTTTGTTCTATCCAGGCCTTCCACAGATTGGATGAGACCCAGTGGTTTTTTTTATTGTGGATTAACACAATAAAAATTTCTTACTCAAATAACAGTTCATGCAGTATTCATGGTACATGGCTCTTTAGCGTGATTCTCCTGGGCAACGCTCACTTGAGTGGTGATCTAGTTACCCAGGTTCTTTCCAACGTGTCCTTAGCCAGCTGGAAAGAAAAAGAACAAGGAGGATTGTGCTTGAGAGGTTTTTATGGCTAGAACTCAGTCACATGACTTCACCTAACTGCAAGAGAAGCTGATAGACATACTATAGCTTTATGCTCAGAGAGAAGAAATGGATTCAGTATAGGATTGCCAGATAAAATGTATAACACCTAGTTAAATTTAAATTTCAGATAAGCAACAAATATTTTTTAAGTGCAAGTATGTGCCATGTAATATTTGGGCATTTTGTATTTTTATATGCTAAACCTAGCATTCCTAGTTTGGTGATCAGCAAACTGACACAGAAGGAATGTCGGATTGACCCTTTTGGACTGCTTAAGGCCTCGAGTTAATTGAAAATTCAGGGGGAAGAGAAGCCAGAAGAGGGTGATTGTGGACTTCCTGATAAGGAACTTCCTGATTGGGACCAGTACAATTCATTTGGGAAGATAAGAAGATGGGACAATATTTGTATCATGTGTACATGAGAGCAATAAGTTACACTACCAGGGGCCTTATCCCAGGATATTTACGAATTCCCATCTAGCACATACTTACATTGTGGACTAATTGAAATTCCCACAGTGGGAAGTATTCGATATTTTTTAGACATTGGCCATGATGCTGCTCACAGGCTAGAGTACACGGGTGGATGTAGACACTTAAAAGTCTCTGCTAATGTGGGGACAGAGACTAGTGGTCTGTGGTGAATTTGAGCTTGAAAGGAATCTACGTGATGCTTTAAAACCAGGCAGACATAGAGAGGTTGGCAGAATATGCAGGACAGAAGACATGTTAATGTTAATTTCTTCTTTGTGATTGCCATCCCTGGAGAGTTTTATGTCGAGCAGATAGATAGAAGGTAGATTCTAAAGTTCCTAACTTGGACCCTAAAATCTCTAAAACTACCAGCACTCTTCTTGACTGTGGTGAGTCCTTGTGTACGAGAAAACTTTAATTACCCCACGCCTAGATAAGCCATATGAGACATGTCCAATGTGTTGTATGTTGCAATAGTCTGTGGGAAAGGCCATCCAGCCTGTGAAGAAATAATGACTTCCAGAATCTGAGGGTATTTTCTGGAATGACCTTTCCATCACCAGGACAGAAACAAATAGATTTCAAATTAGGACGAATTGCTAAAGTCCTTCAAAAGAGGCAGATATGAGAAGGGGACAACTAGACATAAGAATAATGCTCTAGCTGTGGTGTCCTAAAAGTTATTGAAGACTCTTGGGTAGAAAATGCCTTTAATGAATGTGGTAAAGTGTTTGTAAGACTTTAATTGGGCCTGACATTTAGACATTTAGTATTTGGGAAAAATAGTTTTTCCATTTTTAAAAATTATGATTATATACAGTAAAACTCATCCTTTACTAAAACCATACACTAACTACAGTTTTATGAGTTTTGAGTCATTTAACTACCACCAAAATTAAGATATGGAACAGTTCCATCTCCCCACAAAAACCCTCCCTGTCCCTTTGTTATCAACCCTTAACCCTCATCCCAGTTCCAAGTATCCACTGATCTGTTTTCTGTCTCTTTTCCAGAATGTCCTATAAGTCACATAGTGTGTAACTTTGTGAGTCTGCTGGTCTCACTTGTACTAATACTTTTGAGATTCACCTATGTTGTCGCATGTATTAGGATTTGGGACCTTAAAAGTTATTATTATTATTTTTTTTTTTTGGAGAATATAGAGAATCATCAGACTTCTCTGGTCAAACATTTTAAGACCAGACTTCTGAGAAATGAGAATCCCCAAATTAAAAAAAATATGAAGACATCATACACATTTAGAGGCTTTGCAATGGATGCCATAGAAAAATCAAGTCATCAGAGACACCATTCTTATTGAAGGGTAAAGATGTAGGCTAAAGCTGTGAAAACTACCTTCAAGATTTCTAGAACTAAGGAGGCTAATCCTGGAAGAGGAAAAGAAGACCTAATCCTTTTGAAAGAACCATCAAGACTCACTGTATGGTCTTGGTGACCAGTTAGGTATGTTAACTACAGCTCAGAACTTTGGGAATGACCATCAAAGACTCTTAAGGCCAGGAGGAACTGTCCAGCTCTGGCCATACTTCCATTTGCCCTGAAAAAGATGGGTTTTTATAGAGGGTTGCACAAAGGAGATCCGTGAAAACTAAAGCATGCTTTGGAGTTTTAGGAAATGAGCGTGAATCCAGAGAAAGGAGGTTCCCAAGGGAAACATTGGCCATGATGCTGAAGGGAGCCCTCTCTCCCTTCATAGGTAGTAAAGGATCCAAGATGGAGTAAAGACAGAGGCCAGAATGCTCGCAAAATAATAGAACATAGTCAGTATGGAGGCCGGCTATATCTAAGCTGTAATCTCTTCTACTTGGCTGCCTAAAAGGTAGTTACTGTTTCTTCTTTGAATCCCATGGCAAGAACCAAGAAAAGTATAGGAAAGTGGGCCCAGAAATATAAATCAGGAGCTGTTTCTTCCCTTCTGTGGGGCCCAGGGATTTAGGGGACAGAAGCAACTCAGGATGAAGCAGCCTTGGCTAGATATTCCGACTAGAAAGTCTGTGCATTTTTCTGTTTAGAGCTAAATTTGAAAGTAACCTGCCAGGCTCCCAAAGAGAAAGAGGGAAAAATTAGCCAGAGCTTTGGATCCATAAGGTGGCATATATCTGAGTGCATCCTAATTCTGGGTCCAGGGCCAGCTTATGGTTCATAAGGCAGCAGTGCATGTGGATGGAGGTGATTGTTATGAAAGAGTATCCTGCCAGCACCGTGGCGGAAGCCAGAACAGAGCGCCTGTCCAATGCTCTGTATGAGCCAGCTGCCATTTTGCTGTCAGCATGCCACCTCATGATAGCAGCAAGAAATTCTAAGTCCAAGAATCTTAGACTAACTACAGGGATCCAGTATCCACATGCTGGGAGAAAAGTCGGTCATGAGTAAACCCCAAACTGGGGGACCAGGGAAATAGAGTCTCTGGTTACATATAATTTTATAAAACCTTGTCATACATAGCTCTGCCCGCTTCACAATGCTTTCTTTAATTTTTCATTCAGTTAAATCTTTGTTGAGTGCCTATTTTGTTCAAAGTTCTGTTGGGGAGGTCAAGCTCACATATTAATCCTCTTTGGCCTAGTAACTCAAAACACCAGCACCTACACATGTATAGAATTATTTTCTTTCTTTATATTCCTCTTAAGCTACAGTGAGGCACCATTGAGTTCTGTGTAGCAAATTTGGTTTTTAGATGTCTTTACTCAGCCGAAGCTAAATTCCTGAAAAGAATGAAAAAAGTCTTTGCATTAAATAAAATTATCTGGAAATTTACAAGATAAAAAGGATGATAGGGATGTAATAAACATGGAATACAATACCTGGCATATTTCTCTGGATTCTGACTTCTTCTGGTTTCTGTGGATTTTATTTTTTTTCCCTTCTTTATTTCATTCATGGCAGGACATTACACAGGAACGTAAAGATTAATTTCATCATCTACAAAATGCAAGTGTATACTGGCTAATATACTCTATGACTCTGATTTTATTTGCCATCATGGGAAATGTCTGTGACTCACTCAAGCTATCGTGGACTCTAATATTGATACCAAAGGATGTTTTATGAGCAGTTTCCTTTCCTAACTTCAACTATAAAAAGGTTATGAGATCTTAATTATGAGATTCTAATTCTCTTATTAACTCTTTAAGAATATCACGAAATAAATTTTCTTTTATTCAAGAAAATTCTTTATAATAAATCCAATTTATTTAATTAGCGTACACCATATCTCTAAGCCAACTTGAACCGTTGTATTTTATGTGGAAAGCAAAGCTGAAAGTTTACCTAGAAATTAGCAAGAATGATGCATATTTCTTTTCCGTTTGAATTTCATGTCTGAAGTAGGGGATTCTTGGGGATTGATTGCACTCTCAGAACTATAAGCACTATTCTAAAGCTAATTAAAGGAAGAAAACTAATCAAAAAGAGAAAAGAAGTGACAGATCTTCGGAAGTGACATGAAGTGACAAATCCTCCATGAAGTGACAAGTCTTTCTAATATTTCTATGACACTGTAATTGTAATGCCAGAATAGTCTGTTCTCTACTCAGTGCGATTTCAGGAGTTCTGAAAAGCTTCTCTACTAAAACCATGCTTTCTTGTCCTCTGCCATCACCAGCAATGGGGAAGCCTGGAGCCCTCACAGTTTTGGTGTTCCTACTTAGAGTAGCACTGAGGAATAAGATTCAAATTGTTTTAGAAAATGCAATAAGTTGTGTCAAATTCACTTTGGAGTCTGACATTGTAATGCATTTTTGGTAAGGGAGAGATGGACTCTGGGAAGGTAACATAGTAGTCTGCGCCATTTCCAGTGATAAATTTCACTGCTTTACCACCTGCATGGGAAAATAATATTACCTTTCATTAAATTAATATTTACCTCCAGGTGCTTTAAGGTGTAGCCATATAGGCTAAAGACAGGTAAAGTCAGCAGTCAGGACTCACAGTTTTATTTCATTTGGTTCTAAGTTTTTTTCACATCTGCCTTTGGCTATCCAAATTCACATATGGAGGATATATGTGTACAGTAGGTAGAGGAATTTCAAAAGAAAACCAGGCTTACTTTCAGACTAGAAGAGTAGGTTTTATTATTTTATCAGAAGGAGGGCTCTTGGTGG
The DNA here is from genome assembly GCF_000151845.1 of Pteropus vampyrus. Lineage (NCBI taxonomy): Eukaryota > Metazoa > Chordata > Mammalia > Chiroptera > Pteropodidae > Pteropus > Pteropus vampyrus. The sequence continues at coordinate 2,699,688 of NW_011888846.1, read as the reverse complement.
CGCCTGGAATATGTTCAGAAAATAAAAGGATTTACTTTGTTTGGCTTTATAGATAATAAATTATATGGGTCTCCTTGAAATGAAAATAGAATTTCATTAAAAAATAGAGCCCTTTACACAAGGATTTATAAACGAAGGAAGGAAGGAAGGAAGGAAGGAAGGAAGGAAGGAAGGAAGGAAGGAAGGAAGGAAGGAAGGAGAAAAGAAGAAAATAAATAAAGGACAAATGAAAAGGTTTTTGAAAACCATGGAAATTAGTCAAAAGTAGTTGAACAATTAAGTACAAGTTCATTAAGCACAAAAGTGCTACAAGAACTTATTAAAATTAAAATGTGAAGTCTTTTGGGAAATGTTAACCCGGGTTTTCAAACTAGTCCACAGTGTTGTAGAAAGTCCTTGTTCAAGAGGCAGGAGTCCTGGTATTCAAGTTCAGGCTGTTTCATTAATGAAGTTGAGTAATCCCATTGAACCTACTTGTTTTCAGTTTCCTCATCCACAGAATGAAAAAATTGTGTGATCTCTGACTCATTTAAGTGCTATCATTCTGTGTTGTCAGTCACCTCTCATACCTTTAGCTCTAAATCCTATCTTGGAACCTTTAATATTTGCTAAAAGACATTTTCTACAATCTTAACTAGCATGTGCACTTAGCAAACCGACTTCTTGTGTTGCACAATTGCATACGCAAATTAAGAAAAACAGTGATTCTTTACTGATTCATGCAAGTGTCATATTATCTTTCTATAAGAAGCACAGACTAGATTTGCTGTTGTTATTAAGATCAGACTGGCCAGAGGCAAGGTTTTTACAACAATGAGGTTTGTTATAGGTGCCTCTGACCCCTCTTTCTTCACCTCCTCCTACTTCCTAATATTGCATTTGACCTGACCCCAGGTGACCCACTTTCATAATACTCTGAAGCTGCTCCACGCCCACCTGTCTTCCTAACCATCTCATACCATCCCTTTAAGTTCACATGTGACACAGTGCCTCATTATTAGAACTTTTTCTTAGCCATAAAAATCATTGCCCATTTTTAAAGCTCTCGATTTAGCACATACGATGAGGTTAACGATCTGATTGAAAGAGTTCACATTAAGTTGTGAATCAATCTGCAACTTGTTCCAGTAAAGTGTAATTGGCAGAATTTCAGACTCAGCAGCAAAGTCTAAGAATTTTGGGGATTAGAGGTAAGTTTGGGACAGTACAAGGGGCAGAAAGAGCCTTTCTGCTTTCCAGGCTTGTTATTCAAAAGTATGGTCCTCGGACCAGCAGCAATGGATTCACATGGGAGCTTGTTAGAAATGCAGAATCTCGGGCCTTCCCAGTCCTAGCAGTCCAAATCTGTATTCTTAATGAGACATGGGAAGGTGGTGGTACTTTGTACGCACATTAAAGTTTGAGAAGCACTGGTTTCCAGTATTCCACTTAGGTGAATACCTTCCCCGCTTCCTAGTTTAATATTTACAATGTCAGGAACTGTTGCTTATGAGATTCTGTATTCAAATGAAGGTGCGTTTTATATTTCTAAGCGGCCTTCCTTCTAATTGTTGACCCAAGGATGTAATTGCCCCAAATAAAGACGCCATAATTTAATATATTTAGAGAAGAGGAAGCATTAAGAAAAATTTTGATTTAACACAGCATCGAAGGGAAGTGTGGCAACTGGGAATTAGAAAACTATGTAGGATATGCAGCTCTATTAGTGAAGGCAGAAGCCAGTGGTTGAATAAAAGATACTAATCCACGACAATAGAAAAGAAGTACTCACAAGAATGGAATCACTACAAAATTGCCAGGATTGCTACTGGTCGGAGTGGGGCAGGAGGTTAAATTGTATATATGTTATAGGTATTAATTAATGAAGGTAGCTAATCCAATCCAGCTAACGCTACGAGGTCCTTCTCAACTCCCATCTCCTATCTTCCATGAGGCCTTTTCCGATTCTTCCTATACCCTTGCCTTTATCGAAGTGACCAACTGTCCTGTGTCCTGTTGGCCCAGGACTATCCCGGTTTTCTCACTGAGGATTCTGCGTCCCAGGAAGTTCCTCAGTCCCTGGCAAAGGACAGGTGGTCACTCTGCCCCTACACCACGCGGGAAGTACTACTTCCTCTTTCGAGCTTCCTTAGCTCTCTGAACTCTAACCCTTTATTTGGCGCTTGCCATGTTTTTGCTTTACATGGTAATTTTTCGTATACTGGAAATGTTTCTCAGATTTGCTTGTGAATTACTTGAGGGTAGAATTTGTCTTTCATGATTTCTTCTACTCCACACAACATGAAAGCAGTGTCAGGCACATATGAACCACTTAATAGTTTGAATGAAAGAACCTTATTTAAAAAAAAATAACAATTGTCAATTGGAAGTATGTCTACCATGAAATTTTAATCTTTTGAATCACAAAAGTGACGATTTTGAAATCTAAATAATCCTATTGTTGCATTTAAGACTATTTAAATGTGACCTCAACTTAACTTTTCAATTTCATCTTTATTCCTTCATTGAGTTCCTTAAAACTTGATCAGTGTAAAAATGTCCAGAGGGGTAAAAGAAGTCACGGAATGAACACAGTACGTTTTCCCAGAGACTAATGTTTATTTAAAGATTTATTTTTTTTTAAGTGGGGGTGGGTTTGGGAGTGTGAACTTCTGCACAAATGTGCTCTGTCAGATTTTTCATTTCAGGCATTATGGCAGATTAGATATCCAAAGAAGTCCTCCTGGTATAGAGCACCCCAAAATGTACACACACACACAAATGTATGTGTACATATCCTTAAAATGTATGGCTGAATTAGTAGGAAAACTTGACATCTACAATGCAATCTGATGGTGGTGTTTGCTCTGGGGGGCATTTGTCTATATGTGGATGGTCTAAAGCTTGAGTTTCAGTGGGCTCCTATGTGGACCTGGGAACCCCTCAAAAGATACTTTACTTCAGCATATAAAGTAAGAAAAGAAAAATACCACACAAAAGTATTTGTCAGTGAATCCTGTCTGTCTCAACCACCTAAACTTTGGAGGAAAAATATGACTTTTTAAAAATTTCCCAACAAAAAAGAAAATAAGCAAAAGACTCTAGCTAAAAATGTAGTTTAAAGTGGTCTTGGATTGGTACTGCTTCACTCGACAGAAGCACCTGGCAGAACAAATACTCCCTAGAAGAATGAACTTAAAACCTGGGCCTCAGAGACTTTTCAAGGAGTATAAGCATACAGATGGTAACTCTAAATTTGGGTTATTGAGTAACTGCCAAACTGTTTTCCAGAGGGGCTACACCATTTTACATTCCTAGCAACGATGTAGGAGAGTTCCAGTTTCTCTACATTCTCACCAACAGTTGTTATGTCTTTTTTATTATAGATATCATAGTGGGTGCGAAATAGTATATCATTGTGATTTAGATTTGCATTTCTATAATGACTAGTGATGTTGAGCATCTTTTCATGGGCTATTTTGCCTTTGGAGAAATGTGTATTCGATGTCAAATCCTTTGCCCATTTTTAAATTGAGTTATGTGTCTTTTTATTTTTGAATGAAGAGTTCTTTATATATTCTGAATACTATTACCTTTTGATAAAGTAATAGTTTATTTATTTATTCTATTGTCGCTTGTGCTCTTAGTGTCGTATCTAAGAAACTATTGCCTGATGTAAGGTCACAGAGATTTAGGTCTAGGTTTTTTTCTAAGAGTTTTATAGATTTAGCTTTTTATTTAGATTATGAACCATTATGAGTTGTTTTTTATACATGATGTGAAGTAGATAGATGTTCAACTTCATTCTTTTGCATGTAGTTGTCTAGTCGTCTCCACATCATTTGTTGAAAAAAGCTATTCTTTCCCCATTTAAGTGACTTGACATCTTTTTTGAAACCAATTGACCATAAATGTAGAGTTTACTTCTGGACTCTTAATTCTCTTCTATTGATCTACATGTCTAAACTTATGTTAGAATATCTTTTATGACCTGATCAAATGACATGTCATCACTTCTGTCATGTTCTGTTGATTACACAGATCATCTCTGGTATAATATGGGAGGAACTACATAGGGTATGAATACCAGGCAGTGAGAACCATTTGGAGCCATCCTGGTGGCTAGGATACCACATAACAACAACCGAAAAAAATATGCTCTTAGTAATTTAGTAATACAAGAGGACTTCTAAATCTGATAAAGGCTAGTTTCAAAATACTTACCCTAAATGTGATGTTTAATGGTGAAACATTAAAAGTATTCCTTTTAAAACTAGAAACAAGACAGAAATATTCACTTTCCGTAGTCTTACCATTGTATTATAAGCGTTAGCCAGTGTAATAAGGCAAGGTGAGGAATGAAATACATAAGAATTTGAAAGCAAAATATGACTCTGCAATTCTTTGGAGATAACATAATTTTCTATGTGAAAAACTGAAAAATAATCTGTGAACTAGTTAATAAGAATAATTAGCAAGATTTCTAAATATAAGATTATACCAGCTACAAATAAAAAAATTATTTTAAAACGATAGCCTATTGTAGTAACAAAATGTGCA
>NW_011888846.1:2692732-2694604 GCF_000151845.1 Pteropus vampyrus | reverse complement strand
ATAGCTGACAAGGTATTAGTATTTATAACATTTTAAAATCCTATAAAGAAAATGGAAGCCTCGATGTTGTGAAAGAAAAAACACAAACGGTCACTAAATATCTGAAAATGCTCCAAAGTCTCTGCTAATCAGAGAAATTCAACATAAAGCCATAATCATATTTCATATTACATGTACCAGACAGGGAAAAACTAAAGGGGTGGCAGGGGGAAGATGTGGAACAACAGGCACTCCCGTTCACTACCTGGCACAACCACTTCAGGAGAGAATTTTAATATTTTTCTGGTATTTGTTGCATACAAACCATCCCAAGCTTAGAGACTTCAAAGAACATTCTGCGGTTTCTACGGGTCAGCAAATTGGAAAGGTCTTGGCTGGGCAGTTCTGACATCATTCCTTCGGTTACAGCTGGACATCTGGGAGGTTGGGTCCTGGGAACTGACTGGGATGTCTCTTCTTGTTGTCTCATGGCTGTCCCCATAATCTCGCCAGGTGGGTGGCTAGATTGAGCTCACAGCTCGGTGGCCTCAGGCCTAAAAGGTGGTCAGAATACTTATAAGGAAGCTAAAGTCTTTTATGAGCAAATTTTTGAGCTAACAAAGTAGAAGATTCACATGGGAAACAAGCATGGCTTTTCATGAACCAGCCTTGAAAGTCACATAGAGTAACTTCTGCCGTATTTTATTTGCTGAAATAGTTACAAAAGCCCACCCACTAACAAAGAAAGGGGACATGGACTCTACCTCTCAATGAGAGGTGTGTCAAAGTCACATTGTAAAAAGAGCATGTGGATGGAAGATGGTTTTGTGGTCATCTTTAGAAATTACTATCTGCCACAGGCAGTATTTATTAAAGTTGAAGATGCATTTGCCTTATGACTCACAATTTCTCTCCTGGATATTTACCCTAGGGAAATTGTTTCCCATGTGAATCTAGAGACACAACACTTTGTAATTACAAAAAAGCTGAAAGCAATCAAATGCCCAGCGACACTGGAATGGATAAAAATAAAAATTTATTCTCTGTTAGTGAATAATGAACTTCGGCCACACACGTTGATATGGATGAATCACAAAAACAATGTGGAACTGAAAAAGCGAAGTGTAGAATTCATATATTATTTATATCAAGGTCTGAAAAAGCAAAGTGATTTATGCTACTTTATGTTATTTAGGAATATTTACATTTGTGGTAAACTAGTAAATTATAGAGAAAAACAAAGAAATGATTAATATAAAATTAGGATAGTGGTTTTGAGAAGGGAGAACCAGCAGAAGGAGAGCAATCTGGGAGGGGTACACTGGGGGCTTTAAGGTTCCGAGATGTTTCTTAAGTTGAATGATAGTTACTTAGTGTTCAGTTTAGTATTGATCTTCAAAATATATGCATATATTGCAAGTACTTATAATTCTCACAAAATTTGAAAAATATGCATTTATTTAAAAAGTTTTGTCATATGTATGATGGAGTAAAACCAGCAGGAATCTATTTTTCCGAGAAAGTGCATTAGCCAAGGATAGAAACAGGAAACTTGTTTTCTCCTCTGATAGTAGATCTTTAAAACAATATCTTTACATGATACCATTGATAGGATAGACTGGTATGCAAATTTTGCATTCATTTTAAAGAGAACGTGAGATTTCAAAGACATCGGATGGGGATATGGGACAAATGCCTAACTTGGCAAGTGAGACATTCAAGTTTTTTATTTCCTGTAAGGAGACATTTTGGCAGAAAGGTTTGAGAAGCATTGGGTCTTCTAGCCAACTTGATTACTCATTACTTTCTGAACATGACCTGTGTCTTCTGACTTCCATGTTTTTGCTGCTGCCATTGTCTCCAATACAAATCTTTCCAGTCACAAAATTTATT
>NW_011888846.1:2672754-2692682 GCF_000151845.1 Pteropus vampyrus | reverse complement strand
TCCCATGTGAATCTAGAGACACAACACTTTGTAATTACAAAAAAGCTGAAAGCAATCAAATGCCCAGCGACACTGGAATGGATAAAAATAAAAATTTATTCTCTGTTAGTGAATAATGAACTTCGGCCACACACGTTGATATGGATGAATCACAAAAACAATGTGGAACTGAAAAAGCGAAGTGTAGAATTCATATATTATTTATATCAAGGTCTGAAAAAGCAAAGTGATTTATGCTACTTTATGTTATTTAGGAATATTTACATTTGTGGTAAACTAGTAAATTATAGAGAAAAACAAAGAAATGATTAATATAAAATTAGGATAGTGGTTTTGAGAAGGGAGAACCAGCAGAAGGAGAGCAATCTGGGAGGGGTACACTGGGGGCTTTAAGGTTCCGAGATGTTTCTTAAGTTGAATGATAGTTACTTAGTGTTCAGTTTAGTATTGATCTTCAAAATATATGCATATATTGCAAGTACTTATAATTCTCACAAAATTTGAAAAATATGCATTTATTTAAAAAGTTTTGTCATATGTATGATGGAGTAAAACCAGCAGGAATCTATTTTTCCGAGAAAGTCCATTAGCCAAGGATAGAAACAGGAAACTTGTTTTCTCCTCTGATAGTAGATCTTTAAAACAATATCTTTACATGATACCATTGATAGGATAGACTGGTATGCAAATTTTGCATTCATTTTAAAGAGAACGTGAGATTTCAAAGACATCGGATGGGGATATGGGACAAATGCCTAACTTGGCAAGTGAGACATTCAAGTTTTTTATTTCCTGTAAGGAGACATTTTGGCAGAAAGGTTTGAGAAGCACTGGGTCTTCTAGCCAACTTGATTACTCATTACTTTCTGAACATGACCTGTGTCTTCTGACTTCCATGTTTTTGCTGCTGCCATTGTCTCCAATACAAATCTTTCCAGTCACAAAATTTATTTGGTAAGATGGAAGAGATGACAAGCCAACTTGTTCTTGCCCAGAACCAGCATGTTTTCATCTACATTCTGTCTGTGTTCCCACAGAAGGGAGACAATCCTCTAATGTTTGTGCAAGTCTGTCTTATTACCTGAAATTTGAAGACCAGGGTTCATTGTTTCATATTAACCATGCAACAGTATGAACTCAGCCAGTAAAGATGGCTTTCTAGTTTGATAGCTGTTGGGTGCAATTACTTGTTGCGTAATGTTATTTTGTTATGTAAAATTTATTCATCCCTGAAAATCTATTAGAGAATCTTAGTCAAACTCCTAATAGATGGCTATTCATTATATTGCTAAAACCACCACAATTATTTAAATTTTTACTAGTAATTTCTACATGTTAGAGTATAGTCAAAATAAAAGGTAGACTGTTAGAATATTGCATAGAGGACACTGTATAGTTCTAGAAAGTGGCTTTTTATCCTGAGTATGAAGTTTAGTCTCTTCCTACCTCACCTTCTAAAACAATATACCAAGAAGACATATGTTTCATTACCCCGCATTGGCCCACCCAACTCTGAGTCAATGAACCTCTCACTTACATAAACTATTTGTGCCAAAGGATGCACATTAGTGAGGCAGATTGGGTAAGCGTGTTCTCTATTGCTTATGCTTTGTATGTCCCAAAGGCAAAAGATTTGACTCTTCATACGCGTCATACTTGCCTGTTATGAGATTTCTTAAATTCACCACATCTAGAGAAATCTCTTCAGGTGTACCTCCCACTTCCTATATCTGTGATCCAATTAAATTTAAAACCTAGTTTTTGGTGCCTGCAATCAGTGTGATAGACACTACACAGGGAATCAAGGGTGGGTAAGACCATCTCTTTTCTACTGAAGCGATACAGAATTTCATGTATGATATGTGTGTGTGTTTGCGTGTGTGTGCGCATGGGAATAGGTGATCAAATAGTATATAGATAACTGTAAACAAGGCAGCACACATATGCTGTGTCTAGGCACACCAGCAATATTTATGTGATTGAGGACAAAAAAAGTTTGAGGCCACATTCCTTATGTTTAAGTCTTTAAAAGTTATGTCAACACAGGCTATCGAATCAAGTATCTCCTCCTACCTCAACAGATAAACCTTTGTCACGACCAAATGGGGAAATATATGTAAAGTTATAGTTTTTATATGACCGAAAGAGAACCGAAATGTCAAAAATGACAATTTAAACATTATTGCATGTATCTAGGTTTTTGGCTGATGAGCAAATGATGTTGGATGAAGAATAAAATTAAAACACGTAATTCATATATCATCATATATTTATACCATAACTTTCATCTTGCCAACATTTCAACAAAATCATTATATTTTCATGAAGATTTTCATTTATTTGTATTCTATCTATAGTAGTGATCTAAAGTATTAGTACACAAAAATGGAGAATTTAAATTGTATGAAAATCATGTTGAATATATTTTCATTAAGAAAGTAAATGTAAAAAACATAAAATAAAAATTATTTTAATGTTTTTAAAAAGTTACTTTACTTATAAATATTATCTATTAGTATTAAATGGAAAAGTTAAAACATAATTAGTGACTGTCAACATTTTAAGTCAAAATTATTTAAATAGAGCTGGCATTTAAAAATGTTTTTCTTTTTATCTGAGGTATGACACATAGTAAAGTACACAAATCTTAAATTTATAGTTTAAAGAACTTTTACATTTGTTTCCACTCATTTATTCACCAGATCAAGACAGCGAGCATTTCTAACAAACCAGCAGGCTCCCTCATGCCTTCTCTCAATTGATAACTTGGCAAGAGATGACCACCATTCAGACTTTATATTAGTTTTGCCTGTCTTTCGAAGTAACTTTTTTGAGATATAATTCACATACCATACAATTCACCCACTTAAATGTACAATTCAGTGATTTTTAGTATATTCACAGAGTTGTGCAACCATCACCACCATTAATTTTATGACACTTCCATCGTTCTCAAAAAGAAACTCTGTAACTATCAGCAATCACTCCCAATTTTACTCCGATTCTTACAGCTCTAGGCAAACCACTAATCATATGAATGAAATTGTATAACGTGGTCTTTTGTGACAGCCTTTTTTCTCCCTCATCAGAATGTTTTCAAACTTCATATATGTTGTAGCATTCATCGGTACTTCATTTCTTTTTACGGCTGAACAATATTCCATTATATGGATATACCACACTTTATTCATCAACTCATTAGTTGATGAGCATTTAGGTTGTTTCCCCTTTTTGGCTATTATAAATAATGCTGCTATGAATACGCTCATGAAAGTTTTTGTGTAGATATGTTTTCATTTATGTTGAGTAGATACCTAGCAGTAGAATTGCCAGGTCATGTGGCAACTCTACGTTTAATGGCCAAACTGTTTTGCAAAGTGGTTTGCAAACATATTTAAACATTTTTGACTTAAAGTCTATTTTGTCTGATATGAATATCACATTCCAGCTTTCTTATGGTTGCGTTTTGTATATCTTTTACCATTCTTTTAATTTCAACCTATGTGTATCTTAGAATCTAAACTGTGTCTCCTGTAGACAGCACATAGCTGGATCTTAATGTAGTCTGACAATCTCTACCTTTTAATTGGATTGTTTAGTTTTCATACTTAATATTATTATTGATATAGTTGGATTTATGTCTGCCATTAAAAGTGTTTTTCGATGTCTCATGTCTTTTTAGTTCTTCTGTTCCTCCTCTACTGCCTTTTTTCCCCCATTAAGTGAATATTTTCTAGTGTAAATTTAAATTTCTTTAAAGATTTTTTTTTTTACTATACATTTTTGAGTTATTAGTGGTTTTCTAAGACATACCATATCATCTTAACTGATAAGACTCTTCTTTGGATTTATGACAACTTAATTCCAGTGAGATTTTTTAAAAAATCTATGGTGATTCAAGAACTCTAGAGGGTGCTTCTTCACGTCTGTATACCCCTTAAACTGTTACTACATCTATGGCAGTGCCTAAAATGTACTTTGCTACTTAGAGCTAGAATCTATGGAACCAATTGGGCAGCCTACTTAACTGGGATAGATAGCTTTCTTCCTCATATGTAAAGAATTCTGTTTGTCAAAAAACAAGTGATGACATAGCTTGTGAGATAACTGAATCAATAAAACAAGGAATGAGGTCTTGATTTCTATTTTGTTTGGAATCCACCCTCAAATATACCTTCAGTTGGTTTCAACTCGTTCAGTACATTTATCAGGTGGCTCATAATAGTGTGCTGGGTGCTGCCAAAATACATACACAAGACAGGCTTCCAGCGCTCCAAGAGTTTTCAGGGACATGCCAATTAAGGTTGTCCTGATTTACAACTCTTGTTTCATTGTCTTAGTCCCAAAACCTTAACTGATTTACAACTCTTGTTTCATTATCTTAGTCCCCAAACCTTAACTCCAGATGAGTCTATGTTTTCACTAAGCCTGAGTGCCAATGAAGAAATTGCCCATACTTGGGATAAAATAAAGATTTATTGCTTGTTTAGTATCATTAATGGAGATGTGACTCTTTCAAAAACGGAGGTGTTTGCGTTTTAAAACCTGGCTCCCTGTAGAATCCTGTCTTTTCCTGGAAAAGTCCTGGGGCTCAGGCCACTGTTCTTCTCCTTTCCCGCACCAAAATTTAGCTGCACCTCTGGGTGGTAGGACATTAGATGGCTTTTATCTTTGTGCTTTGCTGTATTTCATTTTCTTTTCTGCAATAAGTACATGTTATCGGCATAATCAGAAAAAAAAAAAACCCCAACATTAAAGCTATTTTATTGTAAAGCCAAAACAAAACTTTATTGCTTCTTCAGTTCCTTTAGGTCTCAGGAGGAAGTAGACTAGTTCAGCTTAAATATTAACTCAAGTGAAGCTTTTTCTTGCTCCTTACCTCTTTTTCTTACCTCAAATGCATGTCTTTACCTCAGTTTCTATTAGTCCATCCACTTGGCCTGCTAAGCCAGAAATCCTGGATATATCCTTAACCCTGACGTCCAAACATCTCATCCTATCAACTGTCTCTAACTATCTCTCCAATATGCCCTCTTCTTTCCATCCCACTTGCTACTCCTGCCTTAGTTGAGTCTTTTATCATCTCTCACCTATATTACTGTAATGTCTTTCTATGTGTCTCCTCCCTTGGCTGTCAACTAAACTCCTCCTCCTACTGGTTCAGAAAGCTAGAGTCAATTAGCCTTTCAACCTTTCAGCCTTTCCTCTCCTAGAGTACTAGGCTGTGATAATCATTCCTTCTGGTCTCACTGTATCCAGAAGAGAATAACATCAACAGTAATGATAAACTTCAATGTAGAAAAGCATAAAATAACTGTTAATATTTATTAAGCACTTCTATATGCCAATGTCTGTATTAGGTATTATTAGCAATGACCCTGGTAGGTATCTCTTTTTTATTATAACATTTATTGTCTCAAAATGGCTTAGTTATTATTTATCTCCCCAGTAGACAGTTGTAATTAATTTTTGTATCCCTACAACTCGTACAAGTTCTGTACGTGTATTTTTTGGAATATGATGAAGCCAACGTTCAAATTTAACAAAACCTTGATTCCAAGGATGTGAGATTTCGAGGCCAGTGGCGGGAGAGGCTTGGAGTTTGGGCTGAGGCTTTCAGGATTCCTCCAGTCACATTAAATGGTCTTCCACCTTGAAGGAAATGGCATTGCCATCCTCCTATTCACTTAAGAAAACAACCTGGGAGTCATCTTGTTTTCTACTTTTCTTCATACTTACACCTCAGGAAATGTCCTAAAATCCTTCAACTTTTATTCCCATAGCAACCACCCCAATCCAGCACCATCATCTAGCCCACGGACTTACCCTGTAGCTTCCTCCCATTGGCTTCTCCCCGTTCCATTGCTGCTCCCCTCTAAGTCATTCTCCACAAAATAGGTTGACTTAAAAAATAAGACAAAACAATAAAAGCATCCAAATGACATGATTCAGCTCCTGCCGTCCAACCTCGATCTTCTACCCTCCCCATGGTGCTGAAGCCTCCTGGCACGTTCCTCAAGCCAAACATTCGCCATCAGCACCTTCACATCCATCGTCCTGTGTCTAGAATGCTCTTCTTCCCGTAGTTATCATAGCTGGTTCCTTCTCCTCATTTAAGTCTTAGCCCGGATCACCTCCTCGAAAAGTCCTTTCCCGACCACGCTTTTTTGTTTTCTTCTCAATACTTAATCACTACCTGTTATTATCTTATTGTTTCATTATTCGTCTTCTCCACTAGAAACATAAGCTTCTCTAAGTGCAGGGGCTGCTTCTTCTGCTGTATCCACTGCTGTATCTCTGGCACCAAGAACAAAATACAATCGATATTTTTTTAATGAATAAATAAAATGAAGGAAAAGACAACAGTCTTCTTGGTGTATACGTAAGGTGGCCAGCAGAGTCGCAACGAAAATGAGTCCCTTGTTCACATTGCTCTTAACTACTGGAAGGGGAGAGGTAAAGCACAGAAGCCTTTGGGATCTACCAGGTCCTACTGGGATCCAGTTGGCAAAAGCGGCAATCACAGTTCTAAGAACAGGTGGACTGGGTGGGTTGCCAGTGACCGCCAGTGCTGAATTCCAGTGACTTCGCGGGGGTGGCCAGGACACTTGTTCATCCTCTTTGTTAAAAGGTCCACAGGGAGTAGTCAGTTCAGGTAAACCTGATTCATTTGTTCAGGGCAGCCAAGAGGCTGATGGGTGGCCTTCTCAGCCTGCCATCCTCCGTCTGGAGTGGGGTCCTGGTGGTTAGGCTGGGTCAGCTTGTACGGGTTTGCAGGCTGTGAACGTGAACCTTCAGTCTCTGTTGCCCTCATTTCTTTTTCACCTATCTGTGCTCTAAATCCACCTACACCGTGGCCTTCGTAAAACCCAAGCGATTAACTGTTCTAGCTTATCTATGTCCGAAATCTCTCTGCATCATTTTCTTTGATCATGAAGTTCTCTTTTTAATTAATTCCTCCATTATTTGCCGTATCTTACTGTGTCTCCTTATCTAGTTCTCACGTGCTGAGACACAGTCAAGTGCAGTTTGCAAAGCTCTGAAGTATCCCACGACAAACGCTTCTGACTAGTGCTTCTACTTGTTCCCAAAGGGTCAGTTCAAACTGCAATCATCCTCGGTTTTAGAAGCGGCTTTTGCAAGTCTCTAGAAAAGGCCCCAGACTCGCCAGTCCCGTGCTACCCGCAGGGCGCCGTTCCGGACTTGCAGGAAGTTGTCCCGGTCCCATTCACAACGGACCGCTGGGGCAGAAATGGAAAGCAAGCTGCTGTCAGTGGTGTCACGATCTGCTGCTGCGAAGCGTCCCTCGTCCGGCCGCGCCGCCAGGTGGGGGCTCGGGTACAGCGCACCCGCCCGCCCGGGGAGGCGCGGGGCGGGGCGGGGCGGCCGTGGGCTGTGGGCGGAGCCCGGTGGCCTCCAGGGCCACCAATGAAAGCGGAGCCGGCGCGGGGCGTGCGCGTGACGCTGCGTAGCGGGCCGCGAGGCTGGGGGCGGAGGGGCCGGGCAGTCCGGCGCTTTATCTTCCTCTGCCGGCCGTGGGCCCCTGCGGTGCCTTCGGGAGCTGACCTTCCTGCCGGCCTCACGGCGACGCCTTCCCAGCTGTGCCCTCCCTGCCGAGGTCCCCGCTGCCGGGCTCGGGCCCCAGGTAATACCCATGCTGCCGATCCCCTCCTCACTTCCCATCTGGGTCCAGCCGCCTCAGCCGGAGAGAAGGGGATAGAGGTGGCGGTTGCGACTCCGGCCTGGCGGGTCTGGCCTTGTCCTGAGCTGGGGGACGGAGGAGGCGGCCCGGAGCCGGGGTGGGGGGGGGCGAAGAGGAGGCTCTGCGGGTCCCGGGGAGTTTGGGGGCTGGAGAGGGCGGGAAAGTTACCATCGGGCGCCGGGATGGATGACAACCTTTTAAACCTCGGTTGGAGGTTGGTTTGGTGTCCCTCAAATCCTGTGGCATCAGGTAGTGAAGAAAGTTATGAATTAGAAGACTTTTATTCCTTAAAAAGCAAAACCAAAAACTCACTCAGGAAGTCAGCTTCTAATTAATTTGGGGAAAAACGTGTGCGAAGGGAAGGATGGCGCTTCAAGACGTTGAAATCTGCGTGCCTGGGCACCAGAGCCTTTAATCAAGCTCCTATTTTATTTTCAAATATTAGGATGGAATTAAGTTTCTGTTGTTCCGAAGTGTCAATAGCCATGCAGTTTAAATGACATGTATATTTAGAAGTTATTTGTAAGGGAGGAACAACTATAAACTCTAGTCTCCATACTTATATATAGATTAAATTCATTGGTCACGTCTTAATATTTAAGTGGTTGCCAACTGTTTAAACTTTTTTTTTTCAGAGTACTTGCCTTTTTCTTGACGTAGAAGTGTTTTTTAAGTTGAACGGTATGGATGTAGCACTTGTTTGTGTGTTGTGTAGGCGTGGGAATGGATTTTGGAAGGCTTTCTGATGCATTCAAGGGTAATCATTTGAAAACGTCCGTATCTCAAAGGATCACGGGCTTAAAACTCTCAAAGATTCACCTTCTGGTAGGATAAAGACCAAAGTACTGCAGCCACTCTTCCTTTCTCCAGTTCATTTTGGGCCACTTTCCTCCTGGCTTTCTGGGCTCAAGCCACACTGGTTTTATTTTTGTTTTAGGAAAGCCTTTTTTGTTGTTGTTGTCGTTGTTTGTTTTTTACTATCTCTTGGTCTTTAGGGGTCTCCTCCACCTCTTAGGCGCTAGTCTCTCCCTGCAACTCCTACGCATTCCTCAGTCTTCAGCCCACATGTCACTTCTTCAGGAAGCCCATCCTATCCGAGTTAAACCCTCCCAGAACTCTTTTCCTCAGCAGTAATCATCCATTGGAAGGAGTTGTTCTAATTCCTTCTGTTTTAATTGTTTCCTCTATTGGCATGTAGATTTCATGAAGGCTGAGCTAGTCCATTTTAATTTGTCTTAATTCTCAAGAGTCTGGCCCAGCGCCTGGCACAACGAAAGAATGAATGAAAGGACAGAAGAAGGGACTTTCGACTGGGAAATATTAACTAGAGAAGAGTACTGATTTCCTTTGGGAAGGAAATGGAAAAGCTTTAAGTTTATTTTTAGAATTTATCACATAGGATAAATGAGTAGAGTGGCCCCACAGATGTAAACTGAGAATGTTTATTTTTGCTAATTGACTCAATGACCTAATTCTTTGGTATGTAAATATTGTAGGTTGTATTAGGGCACCCCTTTAGAAGGAAGAGGGACTAATTTTGTTTTGGATTGTAAATTTATTTGCAGTTGTTAATTTCTCCCCTGCTGAACCTGTGAATGATATAGCAAAGTTCACTGAGAGTAGGCACTCAGTATTTATTTGTTTTATAGATTTGTAGTTTTTTGGGGGGAAAAAAAATTTATTATAGGTGGGCTAAAGTTGACACTTCTTTCACCTTGGTCCATTTATTTCTCAAACCAATTCTTATTGTTTTGCTTTTGTTAAACACAAAACCACAGGCCCCAAATGGCACAACCACAGGCCCAAAATGGCACGGTTTGTGGTGAAAGCCCAAACCTATACTTAATGCTTGATCTAATTGCAGTTTCAACCTCTCTCAGATACATAATTTTAATCAATCTGCCTGATAAGATCCCCCCTGGCTTCCCCTAAGGGAAGGTGACCTTGCCTGAAATAATCTACTCTTTTTAACTTCTTAGTCCCACCCTCTTTCTGCCTATAAAAACCTTCTATGGAGGCGCCCTTCTACTTGCTAAGGTGAGATGCTACCTGATTCATGAAATCACTTAATAAAAGCCAATTAGATCTTCAGATTGACTTGGTTGGATTTTGTCTTTTAACACTTTCCTAAGGCAAGTTAGATACTATTACACTGAACATTACAAAACCAGTGCGTAGCTTAGACTCTTAAGAAAGAATTGTTTAATCAGCGTGTTGGATTTTAAAAGTTACCTAGTCAGCTTTATGTCACATTGGGTGTAAATGTTTCCACTGCCACTTACTGGCTGTGACTTTGAACGAGTTTCATAGCATTTCTGAATCTTTTTCATCTTTTAAAACAGGAACATCAAATGAAATATGTGATGCGCCTCCCTTGGCACCCAGCCCCGACTTAGTAGACGGCGCTGCCTGCTCTCTTTGTGGCTGGGCTAGTCTTATGATAAGTGCTTTCGCTTCTTCAACTCATTTTGCAACCCAATCCAGTATATTTCTTTGCCCTTCTTCCCAAAGCTAACTATAGAAGTAAATCGTAGCTATTAATGTCTCCAAATTGTGAGATATGCCATGTCCCACCCTTCCTTTTCCTTTCCCTTATTTTTTTGTCCTACAAATTCTCTGTGATATTGACCATACATTACCTCTTGAATTCTCTAACTTGATTTCATATATTTCTTACTCCCGGTTCTCTTCTAATCTCTCCTAGGCCTTGCTTTTTATTGTTCTTTAATTGTCTTATAATGTTATAATCGTTCTTTAATTGTCTTATAATGTTTTAACCACCTATAAAATGGGATAATAAGACTTATGTACTGCATAGGTGGTTGTGGGGATTAAATGAGCCATAGTAAGTGCTGGGTAAATAAATGTTAGCTTTATTTCCTAGGTAACCACTCTTCTTGATTTGTGGTCTCTCCTTGGGAGAGAGTTCCTTCCTGTGCTTTGGCCTTAGCTGCTGCCTGGACGCTGATGAATTCCAGATCTCCATCTAAAGTCCAGACTTGTGTATCCATCTGCCTGTGGTCACCATCACTGGGCTGACCCACAAGCACATCGCATTGAGCTTATCTACTTTCTCTTTTCCTTTAGTTACTTAGCTTAATGGTACACCCATAACCTTAGCTGAGTTAGAAAACTCACCTGGGATCTATTTACAGTTGCCTTCTGGATGTAGCCAAGGTTTAAAACCTCTGTCAGCTTCTCCTTTGTGAGTTAAGTTCTAGAGTCCTTAGAACAGCCCCTAAGGGCCCTTGACCTTTTGTTCTTCCCTTTTCATATACTGTGTGCTCAGCCTTATTCCTTCTCTTTAAAATCGAACTTAAGATTTCACCTTCTTCAGGAAACCCTTTCTGATTGCCCCTAAACTCAATTCGCCACCAGGCTTGTATTCCCTTCATGCTCCATGACATCTCAACTACTGTTCTGCAATACCATTAGGTGTTATAATTAATGCTTTTATGTCTTTCACTCTCTAGATTTTTGCTTCCTGAGGGCACACTGTTGCAGTCACCTGTGCATCCCAGGGCCTGGCACACAGTAGACCTCAGTAAACTGTCTGCAGTAATGAATCCATCCACCATGGTCTGTGTGTGTGTGTGGCAAGCTCTTCCTCCCATCCTGTCTTGATGCCTAGAAGCTCCTACACCTTCTCTGAACTCTGTCTCTGATGTCGCCTCCTCCACAAGGACTTGTTTTACCTTTCTGAATCGTTAGTTATCCCTTCTCTTGACACATGGTGTGTGTGTGTGTGTGTGTGTAAAATGTAATGAAGTAGACCTCTGTGTTACTACACAATATTTATCTGACATTGTAGAAAAAAGTGCTTAATATCCATTTAATTGGCACATACCTTTTAAGTGTCAGAACTTAAAAAAAGGTTTTGCAGTTAGTGTTGCCTTGCCTTCTGTGTTTAAAGGACCATGGCCTTATTTAGAAGTGCCAAGGCCATCAAAGCATGAACTTGAGCTGAGGTCCGCTTTGATACAATGATGTATTGGGGAAACTCAAAAGAAACAACTCCTTTGATCTGACACTAAAATACTCATGCTCGCTCTTTTCTTAATGTCGAGTCCTACTTTTAAAGTTTTCTTTCTTTACTGTCATTTACAGTTATGCTTCCAGCAGTCACTCCTTTTTTCTTTTTTAAAAGTGGGGGCCGGGTTACCCTGACATACGGTTATTGTTAGCAGAGCATTAAAGGAGGTACCGTACACAAAGGTCTTATCAGAGAGTGTGGAAAATAGTATGTACCTACTAAGGGGACTTACTAACCATTCTAATAACGTTTGTTCTGATTATTTGAATTGTTTCCGGAGAACAGTCTCAAGCTTGAGAGGTTTGCCAGTGGAGTAAAGGTCATGGCGTTGGTCAGCAAATTGTTTTTCAGTCTCTCAGACAACCTGAGTTTAGAATTGGGTCCCAAATACCAGATGTTGATGAGAAGTCTTAGGCTCTAGAACAGATCGTTTTTATGTTATATACATACAGCTTAAATCCCAAGTTAGGTAAATGTCCTCATTAACTTTCAGGTTTATCTTTTAATGTTGCTGGGTAAGGTTAGAAAGAAAAGCACACATCAGCTCTAGCTCTCACTCTAGCCCGTTAACGATTATGTTCACGAACATGTGAAGGACAGTTGTTTTATTTCCTTAATGTATGTGAAAATGCTCGGTGACTATTAATCCATTCAAAGCACGTATATTAAGCGCAGACTGTATTCCAGGCACGGTTCTAGACACTCGGAGAAAATGGCGAACAAGACGAAATTCTACTTTTCATGGGGCTTACAGTCTCATCAGGTAGATAAACAATAAACATTATAATGAGTTAGGCAATAAGTGCTTTGAAGAAAAATAAAGCAGGGCAGGGAATAAGAATAAAAGGCGTGAGAGTGTTCATTTCAGTTTGGGTGGACGGGGGACGTTTGAGCAGAGAACTTGAACGAAGTGAAGGGAATCTGGGACGATGTTCCAGACGGAAGAACTAGCAAAGAACTTTAAGTGGGAATGAGTCGGCTTGTTCTAGAGCTAGCAAAAGGCCAAAGTAACTAGAGTACAAGCGAGAGGATTGTGGTCGGAAGTTGAAGGTGCCAGGGGGAGGGACGCTGCGCGTCCCTGTGTTTTGCCTGCATTTTCTGCAGTAACAGCCGTATACTTTTAGTTGACATGATGGTAAGAGGAGCTCGATTCAGACATCACCTTGTAATCTTAGGGTTTACATAGTCTGAGGATTTGGTCAAAATGGAGAGGAGCCATTTTAAGTAATAGTTATTCTTCCAGACATCTGCGTGTATGACAATAATAAAATCTGTCAACATTGGGACAGGGAGGGGAGCAGCAGATCTTAGAGGAGTTACTAGACAATGGTGAGGACTTAGAACAAAATCCAGTATTTGAAGGCTTTCGAGCAGGGGAGTGACTTACTCTGACTTACCTTTTAAAGAGATTACTGAGTTCTGTGTTAAAAAATAGACCTGAAGGGAGAAAACGAAGAGTCCAGTTAAAAGGCGAGTCCAGTCAGGGGACAGTGGCTTGCACTGCGGTGAAGGTGGAGGACGTGGCGAGAAGAGGTTAGAATGGGACATCTGTTTTGAAGGCGGATTACAGTGGACTTGCTGTTGAATCGGGTAAAGGAAAGTAAGGAATCAAGGATGACTCCTGGTTATTTTGAAAATCTGGGCAAAGAGTGACTGTTAGTCCCATTCACTGAAATGGGGAAGACAATGAGAGGAACGGAGCTGGAGAGGACATCGGTAGTTCGGTTTTGGTCATGTTAGGTTTGAGATGCACATAGACATCTACATAAAGGTGTCAAGTGGGCCCGTGGACGTGAGCCTGGAGCTCTGGGAAGTGTGGGCCTGGTGGGGAGAGGAGGGCATCAAAGGATTGGTGTGGCGCTATCAGAGCAAGTGAACTGGTGGTGTTCAGAGGGCTTGGTGCTGGAAATCAGAATTCTGGGCATGGCGCAGTTTTTGGTGATAGTGAATTCTAGGGAAAGGTGTAACTGGGACATACGGACAGCTTGCTGGAGACGGGAGAAGTCAAGGAGATCGGAAGCCAGTGAATCTTTTTACATAGACGTTGAAGCGGAAGGTGTTCACTCCCCAGCACAAAGGAGAGTGACCAGGAAGACAGTACTACTTGCAACGCATCAGTTGTGATAATCTGGCTTAGTGACCAGTGAGTAATAGGAAACAAATCCCCTTCCAGGTCCTGTTTAACCAGAAGGCTAGGAAATGCTGGCACACCTCACACATAAGGGCTGAGGTCCACGATAGCTCTTAGAGACACTTAGCATCAATCACAGTTTGAGTTTTTGACTTTGCAACAGCTAACGAAGTTTGCCTAGCTAGTGTCTAGATTGGTAAGGGGATAGATTCAATCGCTGGACGATTGTGGCCGGCCGCTGACTGCTCCCTTGCCTGGACTCTTGCCCTCGTGGCGGTCTGCTCGCCACGCAGAGGCCAGAACGATCCACCTGTCTGGAGAAAGCAGTGGAGCTGCGTGTCTCTGTTTTGCTGCATTTTCTGCAGTAACAGCCGTATACTTTTAGTTGACATGATGGTAGGAGGAGCTCGATTCAGACATCACCTTGTAATCTTAGGGTTTACATAGTCTGAGGATTTGGTCAAAATTGAGGTGAGCCATTTTAAGTAATAGTTATTCTTCCAGACATCTGTGTGTATGACAATAATAAAATCTGTCAACATTGTCTTAGAAACCGCATGGTGTTTGAACTGTATTTGAGGAAGTATGGCACTTTATTTACCCTCATCTAGTACATAAAAGCCAACACAAATAGAGTTTGAGGGATGATGTGGCTTAATGTTTGACTATCATTTAGCATACAGTTATGTAGGTATTAGATCACTTAATTTTTAAAACTTGGTTGTTAATAAAATGCTGGCACTTTAGTGTATATTATCTCACTGTTTTTCTGACGATTAACTGCAGTTTTATTTATCTTCATTTTCTAGACGAAGAAACAGATTCAGAGAGATTGGAGGATTTATCCAAGGACATAGTGATATGACGGAGCCAGATGTGATACTAAATCCTGTGTTGATACTAAATCCTATGCTTATTTCCCATTGTTACCATTCTTACTTCCTGCTAATAGAGGAAATTGAGGCCAACGATAGTAGTATAGACTATGATATAAAAATTTAGTTATGAAGTTAGTGTTGTCTTCTTCGGCTTACTTCTGAAATAAGTAGATTAAATTACGGCAGTGTAATTATGCAAACTCAGTACCTGTGTTTTAGCTCTGAAAGTAAGGCTTTGTTGTCTAGACGAGCTTGATGGTCCCTAATCTCATCACCAAGGTCTCCTTTAATTTTTTCATTTCTCTGCAGAGTACCCAGGCTTAACATTTTTATTTTTTTGCTTATTAAACATTTTTACTCATCAAACTTGGTTTATTAAGTATTTTTTTACCTCTTAATTTAGCACTTTTAATCAAGAGGAGATCACTCATTTCTCACTGGGTTGATACAGTGTCAGCCAAAAGCAAAGTAACACTGTTTTTGTTAGCTTGTATTGTTTGCTTTATGTGATTAATATGTAATTGTTTCTTTCAATTATTGAAATATTTGAAGTAGTTTTTGTAGTAACCTTAGGAGTCTTGGAGACAGATGATTGTTGCAGTTGTTGCAGATCTCGTTGTTGAGTAGGATGTATAAAGCTGTTAATAGCAAAGATGCTCATTGGCTTCCTCCCAGCATGTATTTTCTTGGTTCTCTAAGTTTAGAGCATTGTATCCTGTTACTTAGAATAATTGTGGTATTAACTGATACATCCACCGTCTCTACTAATGCATGCCTATCATGCTCCAGAGACATTACCCCTCCGCCCGCCCCCCCACACACTAGCTTTTGGGAATTCAAAGAGAAAAAACCATGTAGGCCCTGTCTTTGAGAAGATATGTGAGAGGCAGATAGTATTGCTCTCTGAGTATAGTAAGTATTGCTCTCTGAGTATAGTAGTAAGTGTGAAAGGATGCATCGACTGCAGCGGAATGTGGGATGAGAGATGGGGGTCAAAGAAACCCTAGCAGAGGTCAGCGAGTCAGGCAGTCCGGGTAGTCAGGGTAGGTGGTGGAATCTGGTAGTTCTGGTTTTGAATCCCAGTTCAGCTGTTGGAGGATCATATGACTGGGGGCAAGTTAAATCACCTCCCTAAACTATATTTTTCTCATTTGTAAAATGAGGATAATACCTACCTCTTAAGTTTGTAAAGATTTAATAAGAAAATGTAAAGGATTTAGCAGCATAGTGCCTTGTATAATTACTTAATAGCTGCTCATTAAATCAAAGCTGCTGCTCTGACTCTGACTCTGAAGGGCGAGCAGGGTTCCTAGATGAAGAAAGGGCTGGAGAGAACTGACTTTCTAGAGATAGGAAAGAGTTAATGGGAAGGAGTGGTGAGCAAAGACGATATTTGGGGAATAAACTAATAGTACTTACTTTAAAGATTATATTGAAATTAAAATACATAATACATAAAGCACACAAGCACTCAAAAGTAGAGTCCCTATTTTTAATCCACATTATCTCCTGTATAATTCCTTCTTTTTGAAACACGTTTTTTGTTTGTTTTTGCGTTTTTTGCATTTTTGTATCTTTCTTATTGTCTTCCTTGATTTCACTTCTCGACCTCTTCCTGTAAGGGCAGCCCTCAGAGTTCAGTTGTCAGGTTTCACTTCTCTAATAGTTTCTTTTGGAGAATTAGATGCTTTTCTGGCTTCCTCTGTCACTGTTACACAAATGACTTTAAATCTCTCAGTTGCCCTAAGAAGAATCTTTTTTAGATTCTTCTTAATTGGATATTATTGGTCTCCTAAAATTTCTACTTGATATATTTATCTACTCCTCGTAATTGTTTTATTTGTACAGTTTTGAAAAAAATTAGAAGGGAACGGATCTGTATTTTTGTCAGATTTTTACTTTGCCAACTAGTGATATTTAAGAAGACAATCAAACTCGCCATGTACTATAGGAATTTTAACCTAAAAGTTTAGAAAGACCTTAATCTTAGAACTTAATAGTACGTAGCTTTAAAAATAATGTAGAGATTACTTCATTATTTTTCTTTTTGCTTCAGACTAATGAAAACGTCACACATAGTTAAACACTGCTTGGGAGTAAACCTTCGGAGTTCTGTCTTGACATTGATCTGCCCCAAATTTGACTTTGATCATATTTCTCAGTGCTTAAAACGGCTTGCTACTGCCTATCTGAAAAAAAAAAAAATACAAACAAACTAATTTCTTAGGACTTTTCAGTTTGACTCTAGCTCTCTTTTCTAGTTTTTTTCCCCCATCACATTTCTGTTACCAACTTAAAAAAAATTCAGATAGTTAGTAGCATTTGTACTTTGGATCAGACCCAGGTCCGGATCTGTCCCTGTCATTAGCTGTGTGGTCTTGGGTGAGTTACTGTAATGGGAAGGTGTCCTCCAGCTGAGCTGGTGTTCTTGGCAAGGCCCCGTGTTGTGTGAGCTAGCCTGACTCTTAGCAAACAACTAGGTCTTCTTAGCGTTCTTCTATTGAACACCATTTGTTTCACCGGTCACCAGCACAAGACAAGGCCATTGTTTGGGCAGGACGGCCCAAGACAAAAACAAGACCCCGCCATAATCTGAACACAGACAAAACATGAACACTGTCCAAGCCACAGAGTTTCCAGCATCGCTCTCCCCAGGCTAATGAGAATGATGGTTGCTGTTTTACCAGTTCCAGTTCTAGCCTCCCCTCTCGTCAGCCTCCCTGTAGAGATTTGTTGATATACTGACCCAGTCATGGGCTTGTCCCTGCTTACTGATACCCCCTACACCAGAGGGAACCTCTACTGCTTTGGACTCTCCCCCAAAATCACCTAGCCAAGTCCCAAACCCCATGTAAGTCATTTCTAATTCTCTCTCACTGAGATACCCCGCAGTGTCTGTCATGTGTGTTCCAGATAAACCCAGTTTGTTCAGCTACCGGTCAGCTCCTGGAGTGTGGGTGGAGGGCACGGACAGCGACTACTCTGAGCCTTATTTTTTCTCATATGTGAACCAGGAGTAATAACACCTTTTTTGCACAGTTGTTATGAAGATTAGATGCGAAAAACTAGAAGCACAGTCCTTGCACTTAGTAGATGTTCAACAAAAGCTTGTTTCTTGTCCTCTCGTAAAGTAGTCTGATCAGTTATGGTCCCCTGACCAGGGCTTTTGAGGACCTTGTTTTAACCCTTTCTCACTCATGGGCTCTGTTCTCGTCCTTCAAGACTCTATCCAAATACTGTCTTTTTTTGTAAAACCTTTACATCTCTTAAGGCTCTCTTCATATATTTATTGTTTTTATCATTGACTTGATATTCATCACACCCTACCTCGTGGCATCTTTGTACATACCTTTTGTTATTGAATTCTTAATTTTTCATATTCTTATGCCTTGTTTGTTCAACTAAATTGTCCTTTAAGAATGGGGCCTATGTTTAAATAAGGGTTTCGGAAACTAGCCGGTTACTTTATAGGGACCCATTTCTTCAAATTTGTTGTATCTTGTACTCAGAAAATGCTCGAACATGATTAAAGTAAAACAAAAGGAAGCGAATGTATCATCATTTTTCACCTCCCTTAAATATGGCGATGTTGTGAAACTTGCCTAAACCAGATTCTTAGGTCAAAACTTTTTATGTCTTCCCTAGATAACACAATGGTGGGTAAAGAGATATCTCTAAGAAATCGGCTGTCAAAGTCCAGCGAAAATCCTGGAGAGGAGGAAGATGAGGGAAGCCCTGCGAAGGAACCCCTGGAGACACCTAGTGATGGTGAGGCTTTCCATTTTTGTGTGGTGAATTAATGAAATAGAGAGCAGATTCAGTATTGTGGAAGAGGGATTGCCATCTCTTTAGCTCGATTTTAATTGGATATGCTGGTAGGCATTGTAAAGACACAGAAGAGAAAACTATATCGATAAAGAGACTAGAAAAGAACACTTTGGTTTAAGGGTCAGCCACAGCCACCTTAGATACTACTGGTGACACTGGTGCTCATTTCATAGAGGTAAGCTATATGTGTAAGCAGAGTTTGCAATGTATATTTCAATTTAGGATTTTTATTACATAGTTTTATATATCTGGTAATGAAGAAATCAGAAAATAAGCCTTTTCTTGTTAATTCAGTGAACATTTGTTAGATATCTACTATGTTTTAGACACCATTCATCCATGTACCCATTCCTTCAACCAGCTAACCTACCAATAATTATTGGCGCCCTGATAGGTCCCGAGGCTTCCAGCAGTGATCAGTACAGATGTGTTTGTCCCCATGGAGCGCCAGGCTAAGTGAATGAGAAATGCTCTCTCCTTAATTAAAATAATTAGATTACAAATCAGTGCTACTAATTACTCTCTTAGTAGATGTAATGAGCATAATAAGAGTAATAAGGAGTGTACCTAGCCTAGTTCAGTACCAGGCTGTAAATCTTGGGGGAGAGAGAGGTTAGGGAGTTTTATACTTAAGCAAAGTCTTTATTGTGCAACTACAAAGGAGAGTATGACAGTACTGGTTATTAAGGTCAAGGTTTATGCTGAAAATTGATAGACCTGTAAACACTACTCTAGCTGATGTCATCTCTTGCATAAGGGTATTTATTTTTGCAGTGACATTTGTGTATGTTTCATTTCAATGAGGATTTGGTATTTGAGGCTCGTTTGGTTAACAAATAGGGGTGGAACTTTCTGAGTTGTCTGGCATCCGGAGACTTCTTAAAGAAACATTCTTCTGCTTTGCCTACTTAAATTGAATTGTAAATATCAGTAGCCGGATCCCACAAGGAATGTAAATGTTTCTATATAAGTTTATAGGATAGCTATTTATGAAACATTTATATCGCATATGGGCTAGTTTTAGTGTGATATAAAATGTGAAATTTGAGCCAACATTGGGTAGAAACATTTGCCTTCCATGATTTAGGGACTGTATGATAGTCCATTTTGTTGGTCTTGGAGGCAGAAAAATTACTTTTTATTGAAACTTTTTGTCACCACATATGATTTTCTCTTTATGTCCCAGTTTTAAAAAAAGCATTTAAACTACTCTAATTTCTCTATATTTTCAGTATTCCATATTGTCTTGGTTCATTAAGTTTTAATCATTTCAGGATTTAGTGCAGCTATTTAAATTTGAATTTTTAAGCTTAAGTCAAGAAGTATGACCTCCTCCTTGATTTAAAGTTAGTAATG
>NW_011888846.1:2609517-2672704 GCF_000151845.1 Pteropus vampyrus | reverse complement strand
GAGTTGTCTGGCATCCGGAGACTTCTTAAAGAAACATTCTTCTGCTTTGCCTACTTAAATTGAATTGTAAATATCAGTAGCCGGATCCCACAAGGAATGTAAATGTTTCTATATAAGTTTATAGGATAGCTATTTATGAAACATTTATATCGCATATGGGCTAGTTTTAGTGTGATATAAAATGTGAAATTTGAGCCAACATTGGGTAGAAACATTTGCCTTCCATGATTTAGGGACTGTATGATAGTCCATTTTGTTGGTCTTGGAGGCAGAAAAATTACTTTTTATTGAAACTTTTTGTCACCACATATGATTTTCTCTTTATGTCCCAGTTTTAAAAAAAGCATTTAAACTACTCTAATTTCTCTATATTTTCAGTATTCCATATTGTCTTGGTTCATTAAGTTTTAATCATTTCAGGATTTAGTGCAGCTATTTAAATTTGAATTTTTAAGCTTAAGTCAAGAAGTATGACCTCCTCCTTGATTTAAAGTTAGTAATGGTGAACTGAAAAGAGAATGTGTTTCTCCACTTACTTAAATATTTCTTCATTTTGGGGAATAAGCAGATGGGTAAAATGTGGCCTTTGAGCCATGACAGTTTGTGTGGCCCACCAGTGAGAACCAAGGACATTTGCACCTTGTGGTACTTTATTAGAAATGTTCCACCTTAAGTTTATTGAGTAAATTTCATTTTAATGACATTCCCAGGTGATTCATATGCAGATTAAAGTTTGAGACGCACATCTTAGTGGCAGTTTTCATTTGGGGTGTGTATTAGTCAGAGAAACAGAACCAGTAGGATACATGTAAATATATAGAAAGATTTATTATGAAGGCTTGGCCCAGATGGAGGCCGAGAAGCCCCACAATCTGCAAACTTGAGGCCTCGGGGGGGCGGCCAGTGGCGTAGTTCCAGTCTAACCCTCAAGACCGAAATCCGGAGAATCAGGGCTGATGGTAAATCCCAGTCTGAAGGCCCGAGAAAAGAGAGCGTTGGTATCCCAGGGCAGTTCAAACAAGAGAGCTCATTTGCCCTTCCTCCGCTTTTGTTTTATTCTGGTCCTCCGGTATTGGAGAGAGTGGTCTTCACTCATTCTGCTGATTCAAATGCTTATCTCTCTAGAAACACTCTCACAGACGTGCCCAAAAATAATGTACCAGCTGTCTAGGCTTCCCCTAGCCCCGTCAAGTTGACACACAAAGTTAACCATCAAAGAGTATGCATGAGAATCATGAAAAGAAAGAATCCAACAAACAAAAACAGCTCCTTGGACCCCATTATAGATCTATGAATCAGAATCTCAGGGGAAGGGTCCAGGATTGTTAAAAGTTTGGAAGAGCTTGCTGGACAATGTTGATTGGCATTGCCGGCTGGGAACCACTGCTACCAAGAACTCTGAGACTCAGCTGGAACTACCTTGCGATTTGTCACTTTGATACAGCGCCAGGGGCTTTTTCATTAAACTCTATGTAATTCTTGAATTCTTATTCTGTGGTTGATAATTCCAGTAACCTATGGGTAGGATGAGTTTATGTCCTAATTTGCTCAGGTTAGTCTCAGTTTTTTTTACCAGTATCCAGTGTAATTCTTTATAGTGTATTCCTGCGTTCTCACAAGTGTCCCAGTTTGTTTGATAAATTATGTGGTCACCTAACCTTGAGGTTATTGAATTAATTGTGACTGTTATAGTGACTGTATAGTATTTAAACAAAAATATCTTTATTTTACCCAGTGCCTATTCAGTGAAATATGATTATTTAGCTTTATTATATTTTATGGCATGTGTTTGAAATAATATGAGTTCTGAAGATAACTTTTTGTCTAAACTGAAAATAATTTTTAAAAGTAGTATGAGCTAATAAAAGAAGTTTTTATTGTATGATATACATGCAGTAAAGTGTTCAATTAATTAAAAATATACAGAAGAGGATAAAAAAGCAGAAATGACTCAAAGTTCCGTCATTATGGAATAAGTATATGTCAGAGATATTTCAATCCAATGAATAAGTAACATTTTATATAAATAGAATATTTTACATGCTGTTTAGTAACTGGGGTCTTCAGCTTGTCGTAGATATCATCCCATTGTCAAGTAACATGAGTGGCTACAAAGTATTGTATTTTATGTAAGTCACATAATTTATTTATTTTTCTGATAAATATTTAAGTTGTCTCTTTTTTTTCTGCTATAAAAAAAATGGGAATGAATATCTTTGCATAGTTGTCAGATGCCTAAAGGGGAATTACAGGATCAAAAGATGTTATTTTAGAATAATTATTTTGGTACATAGTACTTGATTGCAACATTTAACTTTATACTTTATAAACTTATTCTTTTGTGTTTTTGTTACTATGCCTGTTTAAATTTTGAAAATCTTATTTCTTCCTTACTACCTCTTTTTCAGGACAGTGTACCTTGTCATTTCTGCTTCTTCCTGATTTGCATCTTTTGTAATACGCACTGGTATGGTTCATTCTAGGAGTAAATAGAAATGAGGACCTTGCATAACTTACCAGGAAAAGCTAAGACCTAAGTCTTAGCTAGACCCGGTATTAGTTCTGCCATTGGCCAGTTCCGTCTTTACCCTAATGTAGAAATGTGATTTAAGTAGAGATTGATCTAAGTTCTTTTTCTATTTTTTTTCTCTCTTCTTGCTCCTTTTTTTCCTCTTCCCTTCTCCCCATTTGGCCTCTTCTCCCCTTTTCCTCATTTCTTTCTATTCCTCTTATTTTTTTGTTGATATTATTTACAAACCATAAGATTCACCATTTTAAGGTGTACAATTCAGTGGTTGTCAGTATTTTTACAATGTTTTGTAACCGCGTTAGGAAGATTTCCCGAGGTGTCCTAGAATCCTATTGCCTTGAGCCGGAAGAAAGAGGCCAACAACTCCAGAGCTAAATAAAGAGTTTATTAAGGGAAGCAGATCAGAAGCAGAGTCTTAGGCACCGATGGATCCCCATCCACTGCACCCAAAGGGGATAAGGGCTTCATATGTACGTAGCCTCCAGGAACACAGGTGGCTTGTAGCCAGGTGGCTGTGAAGAACTGTACATTCCAAGGCAGTAAACAGCTTACTTGACCTACTTTGTGAGAACATTCCTTTCAGGTGACATAGGCTCACCCCTCCCTGTGTGAACTGGTGGTCACTGAGAGCAACTTGCTTAAGATGGTGCTGATCACTCCAAGAACCAGAAACCATTGTGCCTAACAAATTATCATTGTTGTTTAATTATGAACATTTTTATCCCAGCTCTGGCAACTACTAATCTTTACTCATTCATGCACTGATGGACTTTTAAGTTGCTTGCACTTCTTGGCTGTTGTGAATAATGCTGCTGCTATGAACATAGATTACAAATATCTCTTTGAGAGTCTGCTTTCTGTTCTTTTGGATAGTGTGATTGCTAGATTGTGTGATAGTTCTATTTTTAATTTTTTGAGGAACCAATTACTGTTTTCCACAGTGGCTGCACCATTTTACAGTCCCACCAATGGTGCATAAGGGTTCCAGTTTCACCATATCCTTACCAACACTTGTTATTTATTTACTTTTTTTAAACAATAGTAGCCATCCTAATGGGCGTGGGGTGATACTTCTTTGTGGTTTTGATTTGCATTTCTCCAATGATTAGTGTTATTGAACACCTTTTCATATACCTGTTGGCTATTTGTATATCTTCTTTGGGGAAATGTCTTTTTTATGTTCTTCGGACATTTTTTAGTTGAGTTAATTGCTTGTTGTTGAGTCGTAGGAGCTTTTGAGTTGAGTTGTAGGGGTTATATTCTGGAAATTAACTCTTTATCAGATATATGATTTAAAAATATAATCTCCTGTTCTGTAGGTTGCTTTTTCACCTCATTGATTGTGTCCTTTGATACACAGGTGTTTTTAAGTTTGAAATGATCTCATTTGTCTATTTTTGTGTTTGTTGCCTGTGCTTTTGGTGTCCTATTCAGGAAATCAATGCCAAGCCCAATGTCATAAAGGTTTTCTCCTATTCTATTCTTCTTTTCTTCTAGGAGTTTTATAGTTTTGGCTCTTACATTTAGGTCAATAATCCATTTTGAGTTAATTTTTATATCGAGTCTAAGTTAAGGAAGGTTTCAACTCCAGTCTTTTGCTTGTGGCTATCCACATCAGTGCCAGGAGTACCGCTGTCCATGGTAGGCTGGAAAATGCCCATTTCCTCAAAAGGTCCTAAAATTTAGAACCTGCGAATGCTTCTTTATATGGCAAGAGAAGGGGGTAGAGGAGGCTCTTTGCAGATATAATTAAGTAGGGTATCTTGAAATGAAAGTATCTTGAATATCCACGTGGGTTCTGAATGCAGTCACATATATAATGTCATAAGTAGGAGGCAGAGGGAGATTTAACCACACACAGATAAGAAGATGATGTGAAGATGGAGCAGAGAGAGATTTGTAGATATTGATCCTGAGGACTGGTGTGCTATGGCCACAAGTCAAGCAGTGCTGGCAGAGACCAGAAGCTGAAGAGCAAGGACCAGATCTACTTAGAACTTCCAGAGGGAGTATGGCCTTGCTGTGACACTTTGATTTCATCTCAGCCCCTAGAACTGTAAGAATAAATTTCTGTCTTAAGTCTCCAAGTTTGTGGTGATTTATAGCCATGCGGTTATAGTAGCCATAAGACACTAATACACCATTTTAGCAATATCAAATCTATCAATCCATGAAAATGAGATGTCTTTCTATTTACTTAAGTCATCTTTAATTTTTTCAACAGCATTTTATAGTTTTCAGAATGTAAGTTTTACATTTTCTTTTTATGGATACCTGCAACCTTGCTAAACTTACTATTTAGCTCTAATAATTTTTAATGTGGGTTTTGTAGTGTTTTCTATGCACACAGTCATGCCACCTGCAAATAACAGTTATGTTAGTTGTGGAGTTTTTGTAGATGCCCTTTTTTCAGGTTGAAGAAGTTTCTACCTTTCTACTGATTTACAGGTTATTCTTATACTTGACTGCATTTTTTTTTGCTGCTTTGTTCATCTGGTAGCTAATTAATTAGGATAATAATAATACCAACCACTAACATACGTTTATCATGTGCCCAGCACTGTTTTACAAATATTAACTCAGTTAATCCACTGTAGTTCTATTCAATTGCAGTGTTGAGATATATACATAAATATCTGAACATGGAGAACAACATGCCTTCTGTAACAAATTTTGAAAGTCCCCTGGAAAAAATATGAAAAAAATTAATATCGTTGTTATTCTGTAATCTTGCTCCTTCATCCGGTATATGCATATATAAAATCATAAAACTGGCTAGTCCACATAGAGCTTTGTTAACTGAATAGGTAGAGAGTACATTTTTTCCCCCCATAAGATGAAAGCAAAACATGTTTGCTTTAGAAACTGCAGATAAGCAAAAGTTCAAGTGTTTGTGATTTTTCCATGGATACATTCCCAGAAATTGTTTTTAGGTCAAAGGGAATGCATATTTGGATAGGTGTTGCCAGATTGCCCTCTGGAAATATTGCATTGCCAGTAGCAATATGACAGTGCCTGTTACTTCAAACTTTTTTCAGTCATGGATGATATGATGTTTTTAGTAAACTATTT
The DNA here is from genome assembly GCF_000151845.1 of Pteropus vampyrus. Taxonomy (NCBI): domain Eukaryota; kingdom Metazoa; phylum Chordata; class Mammalia; order Chiroptera; family Pteropodidae; genus Pteropus; species Pteropus vampyrus. The sequence goes on along the minus strand of NW_011888846.1, from coordinate 2,667,102 downwards.
GGCATTTTGAGAGATGAAAAATTCCACTTGAAAAATGCTTTGTACAACGAGATATAACATAATTGCCAGCAGAAATAAAGTTATTGAATATTAATTAGTACTTTTTATAGCTTTTAAGGTCAAAAGAATGAGTTTGAGTGTCTTTGTTCATTACAGGATGATTAATCAAAAGAAATGAAAGATATTAGCTAATACTTCCTTTGACAGATTTTTAAACTTTTTTTTTTTTTTTTTTTTAAAAAGAACCGTGCTAAAAAATTAGCCTTGAAAAAGTTATAGGTTCTAAGAGGGCCAACAAAATATTTTTTCTGGATGTAATGTATTCAAGGCAAATTTGTGTTTTAGGAGAATTGCTAAAAATCAATGAGTAGTTTTGCCCAGGCATAATGGTACATTCCTTTTTAAATAATGAGACATGAGGCATAACTTGACTATTCTGAAAGGAAAGGAAGTCGATTATATGTTTTGCTTCTAATGAGAGATATTCTTCCTGGTTTTATCTTTATATGTTGCTAAGCCCTTGTGCAGGAATATAATCATAGATTGTAATAATGTTCTAATGGGGAAAATATTATATAGTGTACTTTGTGACAATTTTTTAAAGGTGTAGTAAGAAATTGGTAGGGATAAAATGTTTGAGGAAAGAGTTTATGTTTCTAAATCTTTGTTTTATCAAGAACATTCTGAAATTTAAATCATTTTAATAACTTTATCAAAAGTTAAAGTTTGGAAGTCTAGGCCCTTAGAATAAGAACTGGTCTTAGTGGTTTCATCTACTAGTTCAGATGAATAAGATGCTAAAACAGAAAACAGTCCTATGTTATAAATAGGAGTTAAGTAAATTATAGTGACTAACCGGTATAGGAGAGCAATAAGGTAAGGGGTACCATGCTTTAGAATGGAAGGAGGTATCTCACAGAAGTAGAATTTGAGTTTGGTCTTTGACGAGGAAACCGGGAGAGGGCTTTCAAGTCAGAGGGAAGGTATGTTAGTTTGCAAAGGAATGGAGTTTAAGACAGTATAGTGTTCTGTGTATGGTGTTTTGTTTGCTTTTAGAGAGGATTGTTGGGGGAAGCAGTACAGATGCATTTGTGATTTGTTTTCACACATAGGAAGACCAGGAGGAAGTCAAAAGAAAGAACTTGAAGCCTTTATTGCAGATGTGTCATTCATTGACTGGCTGTTTACCTGTGTGGGTGACTTATAGCCTGTCAGTGCTTAGATTTCCTCTTGCAAAACCAAGGAGAGCAAATGTAAAAGCACTGTTTACAAGTCTATAGCACTAGATTCATTAAGGTATTTTATCTTCTCATTGATGGTGCTGGCAACTCTTCTGCCCCAGATCCTAAGGTAGCTTTACAGTTCCTTGCTATATAATGCATCAACTAAGAATTATAATCTCCATAAAATCTTCTGACATTTCTACCAGAAATTATCTCTTGATTTTAAAATAAGATCATACGATGTTGTAAAAGTTTAATGGTAATAAGGCTAATTCTCTTATTGCACATATGGGCAACCCACACAGTTGATACAAGTGTGGTGATAAAAGAAAAATAAACCAGAGTTAACTCTGGTTGTGCAATTAAGTTCTTGAAATTATTTTGATTATAGAATAGAAATCTATTTGTAGCTTTAAAAAGGTTATAGACCAATTGCTATTGGTATTTCCATTTATTGCTTTTGTAGATTACCCACAATACGCCTTTACAATCTCAATCTTTTGTCCTCATGCTAAGTAATAGGGCTATTTCCTCTTCTACTAGTCCTTGTTCAAGAAATACAAGATAATTCTGGTTTCATAAAAATGTTGCCCCACACCTATATAGTCAATTAATCTGTGACAAAGGAGGCAAGAATATGCAGTGAAGTGAAGACAGTCTATTCAATAAATGGTGTTGGGGAAACTGGACAGATATATGCAAAAAAAAAAAAAGAAAGAAAGAAAAGAAACTAAATCACCTTCTTATACCATATTGCAAAAATAAACTTGAAATGGATTAAAGACTTAAGCGTAAGACCTGAAACCATAAAACTCCTAGAAGAAAACATAGGCAGCAAACTCTGACATTGTTCTTAGTAACATATATGTATACATATTACTACATATAATTTATATATATACATATATATGTGCTATATCTTCTTGGGGGAAGGGAAACAAAAGAAAAATAGGACTATATCAAACTAAAAAGGTTTTGCATAGCAAAGGAAACCATCAGCAAAATGAAAAGACAGCCCACTGAATGGGAGAAGATATTTGCCAGTGATACATCCAATAAGGGGTTAATACCCAAAGTTTATAAAGAACGCATCCAAATTAACACCAAAAAAAATTTTAAAAAGACAACAAATAATCCCATTAAAAAATGAATGGAGGGCCTGAATAGCCATATTTCCAAAGAGGACATACAGATGGCTAATAGACATAGGAAAAGGTGCTCAAAGTCATAAACCATCAGAGGAATGCAAATTAAAACCACAATGAGCTGTATCACCTCACACCTGTCAGAATGGCTGTCATCAGTAAATCAAAGAACAAGTGTTGGCAAGGATGTGGAGAAAAGGGAATTCCCTCTTGGCGGGATTGCCAATTGGTGCAGCCAGTATGGAAAACAGTATGGAGGTTCCTCAAAAAATTAAAACTGCCTGATGACCCAGCAACTCCACTTCTGGGTATTTATCTGAGAAAATTCAAAACACTAGTTCAAAAAGATATATGCAACCCTATGTTCATTGCAGCATTATTTACAATAGCCAAGATATGGAAGCAACCTGAGTGCCCATGAATAGACGATTGAATAAACAAGAAGTGGTACATACTCACAATGGAATATTCCTCAGCCGTAAAAAAGAATAAAATCTTACCATTTGTGACAACATGAATGAACCTAGAGGATATTATGCTAAGTGAAATAAGTCAGAGAAGGATGAATACCACATGATCTCACATATGAGGAATTTAAGGAACAAAATAAACAACAACAAAAGAACCAGAAGTAGACCCACAGATACAGAGAACAAACTGATGGTTGCCAGATAGGAAGGGGATTGGGGATTGGGATGAAAAAGGTGAAGGAATTAAGAAATACAAATTGGTAGTTAAAAATAGTCACGGAGATGTAAAGTACAGCATAGGGAATATAATCAATAATATTGTCATACTGTATAGTGCCAGGTGTGTACTGAGACTAATTGGGGTTATCTTTTAGTAAATTCATTAATGTCTAACCACTGTGCTGTATACCTGAAACTAATACAAAATAATATTGACTGTCAACTGTAATTGAAAAAATTTTAAAATTGATGAAATATGCTTATAAATTTTTAAATATAATATATACTCACATAAAAAGTGCGAACACTGTAGAAAGTCAAAGTAATAATTCTCCTCTTAAGTAGTCATGTTTTTTTTCCATACATGTGGGATCGTGTTTGGAATATCTTCTGCAATTTGTTTTTTCTAAACTTAGTAAACCTTAGACATCTTTTTGTTCAGTATATGTAAGTGTAATTCTTTTAAAAGTACCTGTGTACTATTTCTGTTACACAAATGCTCAGTAATTTATGTAACTCATCCCTTATTGCTGGGCATTTAGGTTGTTTCCAGGGTTTCAGAGTATTTATTCTAAACAGTGTTGCAGAGAACATCCTTGAAACAGTATCATTGCTTACTTGTGTTAGTGTACTTACTTGTAGGATACATTCTTAAAAGTGAAATTGCTGGATCAAAGAGTTTTTGCATTTAAAATTTAGATATTACTAAATTTATTTTTTAAAATGTCATACCAGTTTACACTCCCATCTATATTATTTCCCCATACTCTTGCCAATATGTCTTACCAGTCTTTTTTAAACTTGCCATTTGATGGATGAAAAACAGCATAGTACATAGCATAACTGTGTTCTCATAAATTATAAGTGAGGTAGAGACCTTTTTTCATTTATTTATTGACTGTGTATTTTTTCTTTTAAAGCTCTATTCATATCCTTGGTCCATTTTTGTTGCCTATCTGGTGGCTATTATTTTTATTTTATCTTTTTTAAAGAGCCCTTTTTATAATAAGGAAATTAATCTTTTGACTATCATGTACTATGAATATCTTTAAACTAGTTATTTGCCTTTTGACTTAGCTTATGATATGCTTTGCCACATTTAGTTTTTATGTAGTCAAATATTCTTTTATTGCTTTTAGATTTCTTGTTATGCTTAGAAACAATCCAAGATTATGAAAAAGGAAAACAGATCATTTTTTTCCTTTTACAGTTTTTTAGATTAAATATTCGCTCCATCTGAAATTCATATTGAATAATAAGTGAGTTAGGGATCTAATCTTAATAGTTTTCTAAAATGGCTAGCCAGTTGTTTCAGCATTATCTATTAAGTCTCCTTTTCTGTATGAATATTTGTATATTGACTTGGTTTTTAGTTCAGATTCCATTTCTCTACAGTCATGCAGACAATGTGATTAGTTGAGAATTTTGGGAGGTTTTTGAGGTCAGTGGAGCAATAAAGGGTAATAGATGGATTATTGCTGCTTTACCTCTCTTTTGCTTTGAAGATGGATAAATATTGATTCTTTCAAGGAATACTTTTAAACCCGACCATCCTATGGACAGAAAAGTGACTTTCACGTGACTTTTAGATTACTTATATCTCTGGAGGACAAGGTGAGGCTGGGATGATGGTCTTCTAGGCATAGTCAATGAGAGTATTTTAAAAAATGATCAGGATTTTAAAATGAACTTGAGTTTGAACTTCTAGACAATAAAAACCTGTTAGTCAGTGCCTACGCATTAGCTAATTCTGTACTTGCTTCAAGGAGACAAAGAACATGTTTGTTAAAAGAACTGAAACTTGAAAAATGGTTATTAGTCACTGCTTAGTACTCCTTAGTCATCTTTAGAAATTTCGTCAACTCTAAGTAGGCCATGGTTTTTATTTTTTAGTTTTTTATGATGCATGTTGCATGACTAGAGGCTAGAAGACCTCTAGTTTCAGTTCAGGCCTCAGTTACTTACTGAAGAGTTGCAGAAACAGGGTGACAGTGAATTCCCAGTGAGAAAGTTGAAGACAGATAGTGTAAATCGCTTTTCTAGGACGTTTTATGTTAAAGGGGAAAGAATAGCATGGTTGAGTTACGAGGTTCATTGTAAAGTCCTGTTTGTTTTACAGCATTTCAAAATATTGATTATTTGTAATTTTAACATTAACATTTGTACCATATTTTTATTATGTAACTTAAAGAAAATCTCTTTAAAAACCTTCATCCTAAGCAATAAATTTTTTAAAAAATTATTTATTATTATTATTTATGCCTACAGCACCTGGTCTTCCTAGCTGGTCTCCCATTCAAGTACTACCCAGGCCCGACTCTGCTTAGCTTCCAAGATCAGACATCGGGCTTGTTTAGGGTGGCATGGCCGTAGACCATGGACTGTGGCTCCACTGGGGTGTGAACCCAGGACCTTCAGACGTGCTAATGGAACCACGTCCACAATAAATTTTTTGAAATCATAGGTTTAATGTTTAATTACATACGTTTCTAAAACGTTAAGTAAATATGTAATACTTGATAAATAAATGTTGATAAAACTACAGATTTAATGCTGAGTACCGCTAACAACATCCATGTCATAATTTCAGAAACAAATTTTAGAGAATGGGTTGGCTCCGAATGTAAATGTGGACAGTATAAATTGCTCAATGTGTTGCGAATGATTTGAACAGTTTCTTAAGGTAGGAAGGATCAAGACAATAGTTTAAAGGGTCGACCTTGAAAAGGAGATGGGCTACCCTTTCCTCTGACACAGCAACAGTGGAAAAGAGGGTTAAAGATAGTGAACATTAAGCAAGAAGACATTTAAGAAGTTGGTACTCAAAGCCATCAACTGAAGTTTACTTGGTAGGGCTGGAACTTTAAGAAGAAGGTGGAAAATATTTAGAATTATGTTTGTGAGGAATGTTACAGAAATTCATCAGGAGGCAACAGCAAAGATTTCATTTTTTACCACAGGCCTGGTTAACACCGCCTGACAGCATCAGTTTACATTGGGCCCATTTTCTTAATTATTTCTCTGCAGTGCATGGCAGTTAGAAATCAGAGAAAGCAGATAGCAGGCAGTGTCCGTGGTTGGGACGTGGCATGATGGGCCCAGAAAGTTGGTGGGGGTGACGAGGAAAGGATAGAAGTAATAGCAGGGTTAGTAACTCTAGGCTGGATAAGAAAACTGGTAAAGCGAAAGAACAGTTTCTATCAGAAGAGAAACTATTTCCCTGTTACTCTTTAGAGCAACGACACCTTTCCTGCACGTTCCCCCAGCAACGTCTCCTGTCTCATTGTCCAGAATTAGATTTCAAATTATGCTAGCAATCTTCCTGTTGCCTCTCTATTCTTTCCTACCCTATTTGTGCCCCGGGAGGCTGACCTTATGGACTGTATCAACAGGTTCCCGTGCCCTGTGGGTTCTAGAAGGGTTTGGTCAGGGGGCGGGGGCACTGGCAGGAGATACAAGGGTGGATCTCCCGAGAGTAAGGTGAGTGTGCTTATCACTTGGGTTCCCCCTGTGCTGGGTCACCATCACTCTTGTCTAATGGTTCTCTCCAAGGAGTTCTCTTTGGGCTTCCTTAACCATTTCCCTCCCTTGTTTTTTCAGGCTTTGCTGATGTTTGTGATTAGCCCTAGAATTCCATGCCATCCTTTGTTGCTTTTCTTAAACTCCGCCCACATCTTCTTTATAAGAAGGTCCTCTTTAAACTCTTCTCCGTGAACTAGGTTGAGCGGGTCATCTTCATGCTGCCCATACTCTTATTAATGTTAATGTCCATTCTTAAGTCAGTCTCTGACAAGGAGAAGCAACCACGAGTGTTCACCATAGTTATGTTGGATTATAAAAAATAATGTATACATGTCAGTTTTATTTGTCTGCCAGATTTACAGTAAATTCAGTCATCTAGAATAGGAGGTGGCAAACACAGCCACATTCATTCCTTTGTATTTATAGTGCCCTTAGGCCATATTGGACTGCAAAGCCTAAAATACTTAGCGTTTGGCCCATTACAGAGAAAGTAGCTAAGCCCCGATTTTGAACTATGCTGTTCATTATGGTGGTCCCTAGAACTGTACTAGTTAATATGGTCCAATTGAGCACTTGAAATGTGGCCGGTCTGAACTGAGATAGCACTGTAATTGTGAAATGCCTATCACATTTCAGAGACTCATTTTCACCTGTTTCTTTTTACCTTTTAGTATGACTCCTAGAAAATTTTAAATGACGTGTGGTTCACATTATATTTCTATTAAACAGCACTGCTCTAGAAAGTAACTGGTAACTTAGAAAGTAAGCAGATAAAAACTGTCCTTAGGCAAAAGCCTATTAAATACGGTGTTAAGAAGCAAAGAGAGCTTGGCACCTAGAAGCATTTGACCCAAGTTCAAGTCCCAGAAAACCCAAGTCCTTACCAAGTCCTCATGCTGTTTCCTCTGCCTGAAATAATCTTAACAGTAATCGCTCACCGTGAGTTCTCTTTATCATTTGAGATTCAGCTCAAATACTAAGTTCCTCTGCAAAAGCTCCCTTTACTCCAAAGACCCTCCTGCTCCCACAGCCCTTTTGTGTACTATAATTATCTGTTTGCGTATTTCTCCTGAGACCCTAAAGACAGGGTTTGGAATATATACCTAGCACCCTGCATATATTGGGTCCTCAGTGGTTTTTATTTAATGAATGAATATAAAATTGAGTAAATAAATGAGTTACCAATTTAACGAGCTGGGGTATTCGTCTTATCCTTCTGAGTAAATAACATTGGTTGTAGGCTTGGTATAGTAGTAAAGCTTAGAATGGTTACGGGAAGCAGATTTGGTGAGAAGCCACAAGGAGGCGGCCCCCGTGGACAGGCACAGCTCCCTGGGGCTGCTTACTGTGAGCCCGCTCCCTCTCTTTTCCCTTTTCCTAAAGGTGTCACTGTAATGGCACAGGGATATAAATGATCACTTTTATTTGACATAAAGATTATGTATGATATAGTACCTAATCTTTTTTTTATGTGGGAAAGCTTGTAATTTTTGAAAGATCTTCATCAAAACTGGTTAAAATAAGATTTTTGAGACTTCAAGGAGTAACATTTAAATATTTCAGTTAAATGTAGTAGACTTTACAAGTGCTGGGTCGTGTTCATAAAGATAAATGTTACAAGCCCGATTTCTTGGAGATCAGAGGGTTAGGGGAAAGAAATCTAGAGTAGCTGTCCTTAAGGATTTGTCTTTGGGTCTACTAAGTAGATATTATCAGTTAATGATCAATTATCAGTTAATGATATTAATGGTTTCAGTTAGTGAAATAGTAGACCTTGGCAGACATTTCAGAATTTGCATGACCCTCAGTCCTGGCTTATCACTGTTTCAGGGTCAGTGATGTAGAGATTTAGAAGCCTTGAGTTGAGTTATGTGGTTGATTGTCGGGACATAGTTCTTTAAATCTTAATGTTTTTAGGATATTATTCTTTTGATGAAGAATAAAGATGAGATTTTTTTTTTTAATTTTTAGGTAGCAAGAAAGTAGATTTTCTTTTGAATAGTGTATGAAGTAAATTTTAAGGTGAAAGAAATGAGCGTTTTAATATATTTTTCTTCCATTTACATTTCCACTCATCATGGTCAGTTATTTATAGGTAGGTGATTCCTTGTGGAAGTTATGCACAAACAGAATGTTTTAGTGTCTCTTTTCCCATTCTCCCCCATGGTTAATTATTGAAGGGAAAAAGCTTTGTATTCATTTATTTATGAAATGAATAGCTTATTTATGAAACCATGGTCATCAGAGACATCAAAGGTAGTAGAGAACTAAATAAAAAAAAGTATTCTTATAATTTATAAAAAAATCATTTCTTTTATGAATATTCGTCTTACCCTCATATTTCTTAATCAGTTACCAATTTGTGAGTATATTCAAAATTTATCCTCTCCTATTTGTTCTCATTGCCATTGTTTTGGTTTACAACATCATCATTTCTTGTCTGGATTTATTGCATTTCTCTTTTGTGGGGTCCTTCTCATCCTCTCTTGCCAGATCAGTTACTCTCCTGCTTAAAATTCTTAGTTTCCTCAAAGCCCTTGTATGATATACACAGGCTCCTCGTGATATGACCTCTTGCCTCCTTCCCAGTCATAAACTCCACTGCTATCAATAATTGAAGATATAATTCCACTATCTGCTGGCTTCTGTTGTTGGTGTTAAGTCAGGTACCCAGCATAATTTCAGTTCTTTTGCAGGTGATTTTTTTTTTTTTAAATAAACCTATATGTTACACACAGTTTCATTATGATATAGTTAAGTATAGATTTTTATTTACCCTCTTGGGATTCTTTGGCTTTATTTGAGGATTGGCATCTTTTAATAATTCTGAAAAGTTCTCAGCCATTTATCATTTCAAATTTTGTCTTTCCTTATAGCTCTTTGATTTGATGCATTTTGGACCTTCTCATTCTCCATGCCTTTTTTCCCAATTGAAGTATTATGAAAAGATACAGTCTAAATGTCCAATAGAAGATTGAATAAATAATATTTCAGCCATAAAAACAGAATAATAGGCCAATAAAATGACGTAGAAGAATATGTAATGACATGGAATGATGTTAAGTGAAAAAAGCATATTAAGTGAAAAAAGCATATTATAAAACAGTATGCATAATGAGTCCATTATAATATGTATATTTGCCAAAGTAAAGGGACAAATGACATTTACCAAAATATCTTTGAACATCATAGGATAATGGGTGATTTTTGTTAGGCTTTTTTGGGAATAGGGAGTTTGGGTTTTAAATTTTCTATAATGAAGATTACTTTTAGAATAAGTAATTTTAGAGGGGTTTATTAAATTTATATTAGCTCAAATATGCCCTCAGAGTTCATTCTGGCAAAGTAAATATTTCTGGGAAATAACTTATATCTTATAAATTTGAGTGCCCATCGCTCTTATTTTTAGGCAAAATATACAATAGCAATTATTAATACTGAAATAAAAATACTCAAGTAAATTATTACTGAGAACAGTTGAGAAAATATAAATGCTCATTAAAAAGTATACTACTAAAATGATAGATTACATCATCACAGTGTTTTGCAAAGACAGAGACAGCAGACTCGTCGCAGGCTTCCGTTTCCCATTTCAGCACTCGTGCTGTTCACGCATTTTTCTGTGCAGAGGTCTGTCCACACGTGATGTGTGATATTTATTGGTTCCCATAGTGTAATAGGTAAGTTGACCTTTCACTTGAAAAGGTAAAATAAGGACATTTACTATCAGATTATAAATTCCTTTTTCTGGAAAAAATGCTATAGTGTTTGAAAATATGCTTTGAAAAATACGTGAAAATGAAAGATACCATTTCAAGATGTGCGTTAAACTTAGAAGAAGTTCAATTAAGACTATCTCAAAGACCAATCTAACCTTAACAAGGAGTTGCAATAACTAAAGACTTTTAGCAAGCAAAATGGGCAAGGTAAGCAACTGTTACAGGACACCAAGTTTAATAGGGTGGACACTAACTTTTGCGTTAGCATGTAATTTTTAATTATATTGAAAATGTTGCTTAAGCTATAAATATTTTGCCAAAGGAAAACTTTTAAAAATTTTATTAAATACATCAAAAGCTAAAAATGTAAGTTATTATGCAAGATATTATGTGTGAAGACAAATTTATTTAAGAATAAAGGCAAATTGCATTCAAAATTAACTGTACCCATATTTTATTAAAAGGGAAGACATTAATTAAATCAGCTGCTTGCTTAAATTACAATAGCACCACGATTCGGTATGAAAATAAGAAATTGTCTAAAAATCCATAAAAATAATAAATCGCAATAAATAATGCACATGGGAGTCATACAGAGCAGCAAATTCTCATAAACATATTTTAATACCTTTAAAAAGCAATTTTTTTAAGTCATGAAAAAGATTCTCATTAGTTAATGATTAACTTATACCTCAATTAGTCAACTTTATGTGTGTCCGATTATAGTCATCCTCCTGGTTGGGAAAGATATTTCATTGTGGTTTTGATTTGCATTTCCCCAATGACCAGTGATATTGAGCATTTTTTCATGTGATATTGGCCATTTGTATATCTTTCTTGGAAAAATGTCTGTTTGGATACTTTGCCTGTATTTAAATTGGATTTTTTTATTTATTTTATTTTTTTTACTGAGTCGTAAGAGTTCTTTATATACTCTCAATACAAGTTGCTGATCAGATTTGCAAATTTTTTTTCCCATTCTCTTTACTTTCTTAATCGTGTCCTATCTTTTGCAGCAGAAAAGTATTTTTTTTTATTTTTGATGAAGTCCAGTTTATCTAATTTTTACATGTTGCTTATGCATTTTAGTGGTCACAGTTGCAGAATCCATCTAGAGAATCTAATTTCTCATGCTGTCAGAGTTAGATCTTATAGCATCATATGGCTAATATAGTTGTAATTACTGTGTGTTCATATAGTAGTTTTGTTTTTTCTACTTAGGATTTTTATGTATAAATTTCCTTCTGTTTATATTGCCCATGCTTCATTTTTAAGAGCTCTGTTGTGTTTAGTGGTTGCACCGTAGTTTAAGTAGTCATTTTTAGCTTGTTTGTTTTTCAACTTTATGAGTTAGTGCTGGTAGGTAGCTGTAGCCATCAACTTAAAAGTTACATTTTTTCCCCTCTTAGGTCGGGTTGACATAAAACAATTGATGGCAAAGAAGAGACAGTTGACAGTAGAGGCAGAGGTAAGTAACTCCTTCTAGAAACAAAAAATGTAGAGTTTTAGGATAAGAGTTTTATGTAGTAAAATTTTTAATGCCAAATTGCTTAAATAATTATTTACTTTTCTTATTAGTTGACATTGTCCTGCTGTGGAACAGGAAAATAAGGTGTGCCGCGTGTCATCCTACATAAGAACCAGGTTACCCTTTTCTCTTCTATCCTACCTCACTGTTGTTTTCTGCCTTTGACCAGCAAAACCTGGTTTTAGTGAGCCATGATCCAGTTGAACATCCATATGAGTGTGTGTGATAGTGCTTTGTGAAAGTATCTGTCAAGGTTCATGGTAAATAATAGGCCTCCAGTAAATGCGGAGTCTGCATCTAGAAGTAGATTCCCTGTAAGGGATGTAGAAGAAAGATCGACTGAGAAATAATGACATGGAGCCATTTCGAGCTGGATAAACAGTTCTACAAGTCAGAATTCACCGGTGCCCTCAGGAAATTCTGGAGGACAAAGAGCGGTTTTTTTAAAAATTATAATCTAATACTGTGTGTGCCTAAATGGAAGTTGACTTCAGATCCAAGGCAGTCTCCCTTTTTCGTAATAAGTTTACTTCCAAAATTTATTGACCAGCATTAATGTATAAATATCCAATAATGCAGATGAAAAAGCCCTGTTTTTATTTAGTTATTTATGTGTGCATGCATGCACATATGCATTTATACAGAATAACAGATTTTCATATTGTCGTAATCATATTTGAATGGGGTCCCTGGACCTAATTCTAACTTGGGGACATGGGTTCTCCCAACACTCACAAGCAATTCCAGGAAACTCTAGAATGCTGGCAAAGGTGTCCAAGAATTCAGCTCAATTCTGATACTACTTACCTGGAGATAAAGTCATATTCCACAGGTAAGGGCCCAGTCTCACAAGACTGCCCTCCTCATTAGATGCCAGAAGCAAGCCCAGTTTACCTGTGCTTCTGACCATCTGGCTACAGGTTGGAGGTTCGAGCGACCCCATCCAACTCAGAATGCCAATTCCAAGTTCATTTAATCTGTCATCTGTACTGACTCACTGGCGATAAATCAGAGGTTCCCACAAACCCCTTCTTTGGTCTGATTAATTTGCCAGAATGCCTTACAGAACTTAGGAAAACCTGTTTTCACACTAGGTTACTGATTTATTACAAAGGATAAGAATCAACAGCCAGATGAAATACATAGGGTGAGGTCCCAAACAAAGGAGGCTCTGTCCTTAGGAAGCTTGAGGCCTGCCAGGTAGAAACACTCTGGTTCCCCAACAAGGAAGACCAACTCTGACCTCCTAGGTTTCTAAGGAGGTGGGGGTCAGGTCGGGCTGGGACAGAAAGTTCCAAACCTCTAATCACATGATTGGTTTTCCTGGCAACCAGCCCCCACTTTTGAGTGGAGTCTAAAAGTCACCTAATTAACAGAACAAAAAGACACCTTTATCACTCCACATATAGGAAGTTCCAAGGGTTTTGGTAGCTGTGAGTTCAGGAACCATGGATGACGGCCAAATATCTTATAATTCACATCATAATATTTCATAAAACAGTATATGCAAGATTTTTACATTCACTTCAGTATTCATGTCTTTGTAATTATCAGAGCTAGTTTTTTAGTTTATCTTCCAGTCCTGGGGCTTATCATTTTTACTTTCATCTCATTTGTTGGAGATGACAGCATTTTTTGAGTCCAAGGATGATGCTGTTGCTAGAAATTTTAGTAAAAATACCTATCTATTTAACATTAAGGATTCCTCCCCAGTTAATTCTATAGATAGTTTAGTGATTTCTGTAATGTAGCCATTTATCATATTGCTTTATACACTAATATTCAAAAGGTGTATTTACTATGCTTGAAACTCTGAGTCTAGATTCCTAGTTAATAGTGTAACTCAGCAGGAAGAGAATTTGTATGTGCCCCGCTCCCCACACACAGAACCAAACACTGAACACAGTTTTACAGTGGAGAAATTAGAGTCACTTTATTTGTATTACGCTAATAAGCAAGGAGAACGGGAAGCTGTATCACTTAAAGCCTGACCTCCCTGACGGCTTACCATCAGAGGGTTGTAGGGAGTCAGGGGGAATAGGCATGTGGAAGTGCTGGTGGGAACGTTTAAATTGGATGATGTTGGAACTTGGCTATTACGGTAAGGGACTTCAGCACTGGATCTTCCTGGACAGCGGACCCTTGACTTCTGAAAGTGTCCCCTTGTTCAGGTTCCAGTCATGTCCCAGTCCTTTGGTTCTTCCAGGAGGGGTGAGACTTTGGTTCCTGGTGCAGCTGGAAGACACAGGTGGCACATGTACAGTGCTGTCTCTATAGAATAATTCAAGGGTTGTATTAATATCACTGATCTGCTGTGACAGGGCAGAATGTTTTAAGCTGGTCATGTGATTTATGTGCTGTTTCAATAGTTTGTTACATTTTACTTACTTTTTTTGATTCCCTTAGGGATCAAAATATAAATAAGCCTTTAAAACTACAATGATCGAGATCATTTCTGGTGAATGTCATTTCTAATTAATGATTTATTGCTCCGTTGTGTTTAAAGACTTGATTATTAGGTAACTTCCACTTATCTATGAGGTAATTTATAACTTGGCCAAGAAAAGAAAAATATTTAATAGACAGGTACATGTGCTATTTTTAAGGGCCTATTCTTACAGATTTAATGATTAAAATAAAGAAATTTGGGTTTTATGGCTTATTATATTGTTTCCAACCCTTGTTCCTCCCTAGACAGGCCAGACACCTGATTTTATTATCCATTCCTTTTCAAATTCCCCTTCTATTCCTCGTTTGCTCCGTCTCCCCTTCCTAGCAAGAACACAAAGCCCTTGTGCTCATTCGTGCAGGAAAGTCTCAAACAGGTGAAAGGACAGGCCATCCCTGTCATCACTTCTATTTATTTTTAAAATCCAGAGTGGGAGGGGAACTTTTTAAATGTAGAATCAGAAACTCAGAGAGGAAAAGAGAGTGTGGAGTGGGAAGTAAAGGTCGGGGGAAAGAGAGGAGAAAGGGAATGGAGGGAATGTTTCACAGATCTAAGTGGAAACTTTGTTTTTAAAGAGAATCTTCTACTTACCTGCGTTATACGTTAGTCAGTGAATAGAAATTATATTATTCAGTTTGCTCAGGAAGATTCGAAGGGGAGAGAAGGGAATGAAGTAAGGAAGGGAAAAGGAGCAGAGGGAAAGGTGGACGTTGGTTAAGCTGGCATCGTTTCTTACTCTGTATTGTGCAGGTGACGTGAAGGTGGCAGAGTCGTGGCGGTCTCGGACAACAGGAGGGCATGTCCGGAACAGAGCTTAAGAGCTAGGAATCTTGCACTGTATTTTGAAAATGATGTTTGATTGGCATCTGTGCCCCCGTAGAGGCGTGACAGGAAGAAAAATAGAGTTGGAAAATTGGGGCTAGATTGTTATGGATTTTTTCTCTGCCTTCATGCCTTGTTCACGAAGCTCTTTCTATTTGAAGTTTTCTTAACTTCTTACCTTCACCAATCACAATACTGTATATCTTTCAAATTCTAGCGCAAACGCTGCTTGCTGCTTCTACAGTTTTTTAAACACCCCCCCTTGAAGTGATGCCTTCCATACTTCACACTTCTGAGTTCTTAGTTTATTTATACCCTTTGTACATACTCTGTATTTATTACACAGTGCTTTGTTCTGAATGAATCACAAATTTTTTTGGTGAACTGATAGATGATTTGATTTAGGAATGTTTTAATTGGCATTTTTATATCTAATGAGAGTGAACATCTTGCAGTGTGTATTAATTGGAATGTTTTGGATATATATTAGGAATGCTTAGTATTTGACAACCTTCACACCTGTCCTTAATTTGAGCTCTTCTATTTCTGTATCTAAATTTTGATATCAAAGTTGAGGATAATTTATAGAGTTTGAGAGACAATGAGACCAGAAAGGAAGTGAGTGTAATGTTTTAGTGTTTTAGATGGAGTAAACAAGGGCAGGGAAGAAGAGGGAGCTACATTTAGAAGTCCTGTTTTAGGCTAGGCTCTGCACTAGGTGGCTTACATATATAATCTTATTTACTTAAATTATCCCATTTACAAGAATGATCTCTAACTGGTTACATTTTGTTGTTTTGCTTTATTGGTTCCTGTTTACTAATGTGAAATGACTATGTAGGTGACAGGTATGTGAATATTGTTTGGAGCCATGAAATTTCCTTGTTCTTTTCTCTTGTGGCTTTTTAGAAATTCTTTTTAAAACAAATGAAAATCAGGAATCCTTCATCATTTGTAATTTGATGTCATGCACCAACCCACCCGCCGCTCACCTTCATTAGACGGTCTGCCCCTAATCATCAAAGTGAAAACATCGGATTAGCCTTTTCTAAGGTCCCCTTCAGCTCTAACCGTCTGTCATAATTTTGTAGCCATTGTGGACTTTTGCTCCTAATTTACTATTTCCTGTTGTAAAAGGAAATGATAGTCTATGATCCTATTGAGTAACTCTTCAGCGCCACAGAATTAGTTGTCATATAAGATACAGTATGCCTAGTTACTTTCGAATTTTAGATAACAAAATTTTTTAGTCATCATGCAATATTCAAGACATCCTTAGACTAAAAAAATTTTGTTTATTGAATTCAAATTTAACTGGCTGTCCTATATATTTTTTACTAAATCTAGCAACCTACACAGAACTATGTGAAATTTTAGATAAACAGAACTCGTAGTAAGGAAAGCTGTGAGAAATGAGAGATTATGACATCAGTGAGTTTAACTTAGTGGGTTGAACTGATTGAATCTCTTAAAGTCACTTATCGATCTAAATGCTTTCTTGAAAAGTTTTAAGTACTTAATTAAAATAAAACAAACAAACTAGTGCTAGTGGGATCACGCAACATTGTGTAACCCTGAGCCATGACCTTGTGAAATCCTTAGAAATGTGTTGTAATAAGACTTAAAAGACCTTGGAGCAGTTCAAGGGAGATTCAAATGATTAAATCCCAACCAACTTAATAGAGAAATTAGCTTTGTTTTTAACATTGTGTTAGTTCAGTTTTTTCTTTTGGTTGTAAATAGCAGAAACCTACTCTAGTTTATTTAAACATAAAAGGAAATATATTTGAAAGATATTAATTTTCTCATAGAATCCTGGGAGGGGTAGAATATTCAAGCTTTGGAAAGGGGAAGGATTTTAGTAGCAAGAGTTCAGATATTTCTGAATTTTTTAGTTAACGAGGTCTCTAAGCTCAGTGTTTCAGATTTATGAGAGAATTGAGTTTCAGTGAGGAGGGCAGAACTGTATAGTGCAGCCCTGGCCTGGACATTGGATGACTGTTGCCTTTGAGGACAGTTTCCAGAGAAAAGTAAATATGTTGAGAAAAGAGTTTCTTTACTTTCAATATTTGTGCAGTTATTAACATACACAATTTTATAGAGGAAATGTTAGGTATATGTGAAAATTTAATGGACGAAAAATTACTTTCTATTTCTACTTAAAAATACATATTTGTTGCAACATATTTTGTTTGCTTCTTATATGGCACTCATGCATTGTTTTTCACATCAGTACCTTATGTCCAACCATTAAATGAACAAATTGTAATGAGTAAGGTGCAGATGGCATGTCTGCAGATGAGTACTTCTCTTTGTGGTTTGTCACTCATTCACGTAACCTCTTCTAAAAAAGTTTGTTTGACAATGCCAATCTACCTGATGTATTGACACACTGCTGGAGAGATAAGTCTAAGTATTTTTTAGCCCAGAATTTCTTTTATTATTTAAGTTGAGGTTAGGTTGTGCTGTAATAGTAACACAAGATAAACACAAATAATTGTGGCTTAAACAAGGTAGAAGTGTGTCTCCCTCTCACGTAAATCATCTAGAGGTGAGAAGCCCGGAGCCGGTGTGGTGACTTCGTGGTCCTCGGGGACCCTGGTCCCTTTTATTTCCCTGACTCACCATCCGTAGGCTGCGATTCCCACTTCTTGTCCAAATGGCTTCCGCCATTTCATGAATTTGAGGAGCAGAACTGATGTAGAAAAAGAAGGCAAGGAACAGGTACCAGCTATCTTTTTAGGAGGTTTCCTGGAGGTTTTGTCAAACCAATTCCGCTTGATTCTCATTGGCAAGAACTCAGTCACATGGTCACACCTAGGTGTAAGGGGAGACTGGGAAATTTATTTATTCTGGGCAATCATGTGCCCAGGTAAAAACCAGGGATTCTAATACTAGGGAAGGGGCTAAGAGAGGGGGCTCAACCTCGACAACCAATAGTCTCTACTACAACTGTTCATTTTACTTTTCTGCTTCTCATCTGCTCAAATCTTATCTTCTTTTTGCTACGTAATTGTGATATTTCCCTTTCTGCTTTTTTCATTTTACCTAAATATGTATATCTTTCATATCTAGTCTACTTCGATGAACCTTGGTAAAGTCAGTTTATTGTTCTTTATGATTTTTTCACTTATGAAATGTCGAGAGGAGCCTGCTGTGTTGCCTTCTTAGGATTGCTCTGTAATTTAGTTCCCATGAACACCTACTTGGTTCCTTTGTCAGGGGCGACGTTAGGTGCTAGGATTCTGAAGAAGTTGTGTCATTGAAAGCTGTACAATAATGTCAATGTAGGTTGGAATTTGTGATAAGAAATTACATTATTTTAGAGCTCTGTTGACCTCACAGGTGATAGTTACTCTCTATTTTACAGTTAATGAGAATCTAAAACATCAAAACTAGTCAAATGGTAATATTCTGCATGTCCTTGATTGACGGAAACTTTTGTTTTCTAATATTTTAGTATCTTTGAAAATAAAAAAGCACTGTGCTTTATTTGGCAGCTTTTTTTTTTCTTTCTTAGTGCCAAACAAAAATTAATGGCATCTTAGATTGAATAAACTAAATTCTTTTAAAAAATACGCCCAAGGTTTAAGATTTTATTTTAATGTGCTGCCATATAGGATTACTTTAAGAACAGGAGGAATATATTTTCTTATCTAAAGTAGTTATTTATCTGATTATAGAAGTAGTACAGGCTCACTGCAGAAAATTTATAAGAGACAAAGTATAAAAAGGAAACAGTCACCACCCATACATGCCTCCCACTCAGGGGTAACATTTTGGTTTATTTTCTCCCAATAATTTTTCTTCTGTCACTCACAGATGTGTGTAGACACATATAGGCATGTTTGTCAGAGATATGTCATCAAAATCAACATCAATTTATGTGTTCAGTTTGTATATTTTTCTCAATATTATTATGTGGGTTTTTTGGTGATAAAATATTCTGTGAAATATGACTTAAACATGATTTTGTGGTAGTCATTTGTGTACATATGTGTACATATCCATCTATATGTGTCATTTACATACATTGCATACATATGTATCTATATATAATTTATTAACTATCAGCAATAACTACTTTCTGGTTTCTAGTTTTTAACAATGGCTAATAAGTGAAGGAGGCAGGTAAAGATGACGAGAAACAGAATAATATACCATTTGGTTAGTTAAGATGAGGAAGCTGCCCAAGTAGATTAAGATAAATCAATGTGTTTCCGTTCATGAGACGAATAGAAATGTGATGTGAAGAATATTGTAGTCTAATTTAAATTGGGAGACAGTCCAGAATGAATTTTATTTTAAATAAAAAGGGATTCTAATTCAGAACTCTAATTTTTATTAGTTGCTAGTTTACCTTGAACCTTTGGCTTCCCATATAAAGGATTGTAGAATAGTTATGCCCAAGACTTAACTATCAAACAAGGTTCCTTTTTCTTTTAAATATGGAGTTCATTACAATGCATATTTAATAGGACTATAAGCCTCTTCTACATCGATCCTTTCAAATGAAATGTTTGCAGTAGAACTAAGCAAAATAACACCTTTTAATTAGTAATGTACCATTTTCAAGCTACATGTATGTCATTGGCTTTGGGGGGTTTTGCCTTTTTGGCTTATGGTGCTAATTGTATAGAAAATATTTCAGATAAAGTATAGCAGAAAGCAATGTAATATAATATAAACCCCTGTGATGTCATAGTAGACCAGGGTTCCGATCCTGGTTGTATAGTTTACAAGTCCTATGACCTTGGGCAGGTTACATTACTTGACTTGTTCCAGCCTAGATATACTATGTAAATAGGAATTATACCACCTACTTCAAGGCTGTTTTAAGACTAGAAATAATATGTAAAAGCCCCTAAGAGAGTATCTAGCATACAGCAGCCATCCAATAAGTACTAGCCATTACCAGCGACGACAATGCTGGTTTTTAGCCCCTTTCCTTTCGTAGCTTCTAGGCAGAAATTGGGCTAGGGAGTGTTTTGATAACTACTTTCTGCATTGTAATAGACACTGAGTAAAGCCAGCACTGGGACGAGTAGGCGTTTCGGTGCCAGGGGTTGGTTTCCAAAGCTGTTCAGAAATATATTTAACAGCTGTAGCCTTTCCAGTTGCTTTGCAGAGAGCCGGCCATACAGTGACTAACAAACAGACATGGAGTTTCAAGTCAAGTGGGGAGGCAGACATTAAGACACCAAAAGATAGAAATATAGAGAATTTAAAATTGTTTAAGGGATAATGAAGGAAAAGAATAAGAAGCAGTAACTTCAGAGTGATTTGTTAGGGGGAGACCTCTGTTGAGGAGTCAGTTTAGTTTAAGACTCAAACACTGTGTTACCTCTTCTGTTGTGTTAGCTGTTTTGCCCCAAAAGATCAGGTTTCTGGCTCCATGCCACTGTGAGGTGAAGAGGTTTTCTGTGCAAAGCCAGGCGGTGAATCAGAGAAACAAGTGATTCATAGACTAGCAATATGACCTTGTGGAGCCAGAGTATACTTTGTTATACTCTGTATTCAGAATATACATTTTTACTGTATGTTTCTTTCTGTCAACCTAGTTTTAATTTTTTCATGCCTCTGTGCCTTTGAAAGCCTTATTTTATCTGTCCATGAATGACCCTGCTCTTTTCTCATTTGAAGACTCAGTGAAGCCCTTTTTATAAGATTTATCTTTCTAAAATGCATATCAGAACATGTTTGCAAACCTTGTGCTTAAAATATCACTGGTTTCCAGTTACCCTTAGGATAAAATGAAATGAAAAACTCTTAAAAGGGCTTAAAGGTCCTTCTTATCTAGTCCCTAGTCCCTGCTTGCTTCTCTAGCTTCATGTCTGATCACTGGCGTGTGCCTTCACTATGTGTTCCAACCAGAGGCTCTTTGCTTCTTAGAGGTTGTCCCCCATTCTTAGAATCTTAGAGGCTGTCTACTTTGGCTGCTTATTTTAAAAATAAGGTTTCTTTGAACTCTAAAACATAGTGATTCTGTTTAATGGAGCATCTAAGCACCTACTTTTCTAGTTTATAGTAACTACCTGCTTGCTTTCTTCCATTGTTCTGTCCATCTGTTGTGCTGGGACAGCCATTGTCCATGGGGCTGGGTGAAACCAATGCTAATAGAGATCAGATGGGAAAGATAAGCAAATCAGAAAGCCTGTAACCTTCAACCTTCTTTTCAGGTCACTGCCATTAGACATTACTCAGTTTACTGTCACCCATTTTGAAGTTCTAATTGAGGCCGGTTTCATGTTACAGGTGAACTCAGAAGAAGACAGAAGTCGAGCACTTCTTATATTTTTCTATAGTCTCTCTTATAAAGGGCGTGACAGTAACAAGCAGCCACTCTTTACTTTCATCATTATCTGGATACGGCCCACAGTAGAGTTCTTTCTTGTCTCCCAGTGCAGCAGCTTCTATCAACTTGAATTTTTCAGAGAAAGAGGCAAGGACATTAAGAAATGAACATTAAGCACCTAGTTAGTGTAATGCTATGTATAAGAATGTGGTGGATTCTTAAATAGTTACCTTTTTAATAGTAATAGCACTGAATGGTAGAATTGGCTTATATTGCCGTTTTTATTGTACGCTGTTTTACTTTTTTCCTTATAGGTTAGCTCTGACTGAGTGTGGAGGGGTTGGAGCTACAAATATATGTGGAGTGATAACTATGTCAAGTCCCGTGCTGTGCGTTATTACAGGATTTTGTTTCTGTGTTGAACTTTAAAACAAATTAAGGTCACACAACAGTTTAGCAAGTTTGATGTTCTCCATCTCAATTTTGGAGGTAACTGCTCAGAAAAGTGAAATAACCTGCCTGAGGCTATGTACAAGTGATGGAGGTAGACTCTGAACCCAGATCCGCCTGAATGAAAGCTCACGTTTCTCTACCACTTTGTTATTAGCGCTAAAGACATCTTTTTCCTTAGTACTGTACTAGCTCGAGTTGGATTCCCGTACTGCTCACATAAATTTTATTGCAGGAAAAAAGACATGAATTAATCACATTAAAACAGGACCTCTTTTAGCTCTGCACACCCAGGGAGCGTTCTGCATTGTCTGAGTTTGGAGTCATAGGTAGGAGAGGTGGGTCTTGAAAGAAAGTTACAAGATGTTACACAGAAAGTCAACATCTTAACACCTGTCACCACCATATAGCGACCCTCACACTGAGATGCCCGTGGTTTTTATTCTTTTACTTCTTTCTTCATTCTCCTGGCACACTGAACTGTTCTTTCTTTGTGTCAATCACTGTACCATTAATAATTTATGTCTTCCCTCACTGACGGACAGTCAGCTCAGTAAGAGCAGGGCTGCATGTATCTTGTTCACCACTGTAGGTGCCGGATGATAGAAGTACTCCTTGTTCTCCAAATCTTTTTGGTCCCTGAGATCACATAGCAGATTGGGATAACAAGGGATACCCTTACTTGTGGGCTGACTAGAGAAGAAGAAAAGGTAGTAGGAGTTCTCTGGGTATGGGAAGAAAGGAAGAGAGTAGGAGGAAGAAGAAAAAGATACAATTGACAAGGAGGGTCAGAGTAAGAAGGTTGCTGTAAGTTTTCTTACTACACGGCTAGAAGTTTCAAGTTCTTCAGAATGTATGGCAAAGGCTCATCTGTGGGTAGATGGCGGGTAAGGCACAAGCTCCGGTGCCACGAGAAGCTGACTACTCTATTCACCTTGAGTTGAGTGAATTAGGACCTGATCTCAGCAGCTTTTACTGATATTTGTATAACATACACCATGAACCCAGTGCTTAATTGGGAAGGAGACTGGTTCCAGAGTGTGAGGAATCTTAGCTACAAGAAATGGTTAGACTCCCTTTGGCACATCTCACAATTCCAGACCTTTTTTTTCTTTTTTCTTTTCACTGCTGAGTACAATTTCAGTGGACTGATTGATATGAGTGTTAAGACCTTATATGGTTTAGCCCCTCCCTGCCACACACACACCCTTTTTTCATAACCTCAATTCTTATCACACTTTGGTTTCAGCTATGAAGTCTTGCTTCTTGCCGTTTCTCAAACTTGCCAGGGGTGTTCCTGCTCAGTGCTTTCCACTCATGCTTCTTTCTTCCTGGGACTGTCCCCACCGATGTCCACTAACCTCTGCCGTCTTCACCTTCTTCACATCTTCTCAACTGGTATCTTATCTTTGAAACTTTCCCTGACCTCTCTATGAAAGATAACTCCTCCCCTATCCCTCTGCTTCCTTTCTTTACATAACGCCATCTGGCATACTTGATGTCCTGTTTACTCCCACTGGAATTGTAAATTTCATGAGCACAGGGACTCGGTTCTGTCCATTGTTATATCTTCAGCATCTAGAACAGGACCCAGAACTGGACTTAGCACTTCGTGGAATGAACAAATCGTTTCCCTTCTAATCTTTTAGTATATTTCTACATGGGACAACATTTTTGTAGCTGGAAAAAAAAAAAAGCCTTTATTTATTAATCAGTCCAATTCTAGAGATTAAATGAGGAAAGGACCCTTTTTTCCATGTCACTTTTTTTGGAGATTTGTTTTCCTTTTGGTCGGAGAGTATCCTATTGAAAAACTTCAAAATGAAGATGGCGTATAATGGAAATAGAATAAGCAGAAGGAACTAGAAATACTGTTAGATAACCTTAGCGTGAAAAAATAATTTTATAAAAACTGTTCTTTCTTCCAGAGAACAAAGTCTTCTATATTTTGTCCTAAAAATTTACCTATGTCATTCGTATTTTCTGTTTTGACTGATATTTTCTCTCCTCTCTCTTTTTTAATCACATTGTCTCCTTCTGCCACTTTTCACT
The DNA here is from genome assembly GCF_000151845.1 of Pteropus vampyrus. Lineage (NCBI taxonomy): Eukaryota > Metazoa > Chordata > Mammalia > Chiroptera > Pteropodidae > Pteropus > Pteropus vampyrus. The sequence continues at coordinate 2,643,208 of NW_011888846.1, read as the reverse complement.
AAAATTGAGTCCTACTGGTTCTTTGAGGTTTCAGCTCAATTACCAGCTCGAAAAAAGACATTTCTTATCATCTCAGCTTTGTTCCTTTGTTTACTAAACTATTGTGTGTTCTTTGAGTCTTCGTTGATAGTTACGTTGCTCAGGTGATACTCTTCTGTGTCGTGTTTCTATGTGTTTGTCTTGTATTTTCCATCTCCATCAGCCTCCATCAGCTGTCTTGTGAAAGACGGGACCTTAGTGTAGTCTCACTGCCCAGTGCCCAAAAGACGTTTGGAAACTGTGGGAGACAGCGGTTTTAAAAGCCTTCATGTAGTTTCAGTAGGTACATTGGTATTTCTTGGCTTTACTTTTAAAGGACATAGTCAAACTCTTAGTATAAAAGAACCTAGAAAAATACTACTTCAGATATTTTAGATTTTACCTAAATTATTTAAAGCAGTTGTCCCCAACCTTTTTGGCACTAGGAACCGGGGCTCCTATGAGAATCTAATGCCCGATGATCTGAGGTGGGGCTGAGGCGGTGATGCTAGCACTGGGGAGCGGCTGCAAATACAGATGAAGCTTGGATGCCTTGCGAGCCACTCACCTCCTGCTGTGCAGCCTGGTTCCTAACAGGCACAGACCAGACCGGTACTGGTCTGCTGCCTGGGGATTGGGGACCCCGATTTAAAAGAAAGAACTTTTTTTTTTTCATTAAAGAATTAGTAACTAACTCTTTGTTTTCTTTTATGTAGATGAGTCCTGCCAATTTAAAAATACCTAAATTTACAGTTTGAGCATCCATAGTAGGTGGCTATTATAGTCTGAAGAAGTATTTTTTTTTTTTTTGCTTCCTACTTTTCAAAAACCGGATATTAAATATAGTCTGGGACCAAAATGTATAATAATTTTATGTTACAAAAATGTGTTAGTGTTAGAGAAATATATAGCTGTGGAGTTAGGAATAAACATTACAGTCTAAAAGTTGGTGATGTGTAGAAATGACATGATCTAAAATATAAACAGTAGGCACTTGGGAGAAAGCGTTGCTTGAGAAGAAAAGGCTTAAAATTATTTAATACTGATTTTTACTTTCTATTTTACAGATAAAAATTTAAAGAGAAAAATAGACTCATTTTTTATCATTTCTATTATTTTGGTTTTATATATTTGTAGGAGTTCATTTAGTAGGTGATTACTGTAGGTGATATCTTGACGTATGGTTAAAATTTTTAAAAGACATAAATCATTATGTTGCTTTTTAATAGTCATTTCTGAAACTACAGGTCAACTATAGAAATCCTTTTCTGTTTTTACTCCTGTGAGCTCACTGAACCTGGATTTCTTTGATTCAGCTCTGCTTAAGCGAACCCTTGAGAAAAGTTACTAATCCATAAGCATGCATTAGTTCCTAATGCTTTATATATTTTAAAATTCTAGGAGTTGAAGCCATTTTTTATGAAGGAAGTCGGTACTCACTTTGACGATTTCGTGACCAATCTCATTGAAAAATCAGCATCATTAGACAATGGTGGTTGTGCTCTCACGACCTTTTCTGTTCTCGAAGGAGAGAAAAACCATAGAGCTAAGTAAGTATGAGTATTAGTTTCTTTTAATGCAAACAGTAAAAATGCTTGGATTTACACCCTAGCAGCACTTTTCATTTGCTGTGTGTTACCTTGGGCAAATTATTCAACCACTGGAGGGAGGGATTCTTCATCTTAATACATGGATGTGACAAATATGCATCCCTCATTTAAGACTATGCTGACACTTGAGGGCCTACATCTAAACCAACAGTGACCCTATGAGGTAGATGCTCTAGCTGTCTGCGTATTACAGATTAGGACTCTGAAGCACATAGCGGTTATATGTTGTCCAGGACCATGCAGTGGGCTTGGAGCCCCGGATCTGGCTCCAGAGTCCCTGCTTTTTACCACGTCATTATACTGCCTCTCTGTTATACTCTATGTAATACTTGTGAGAAAGTACAGCACAGTTAGTGCCTATTTTTGTAATTGGTCAATCATCTAGAGCAGTGGAGGGCTGTCACAGGCCAGTGTGTGCTGATTTGTCATTTTGTGCTGTCCTTGCTTTTATGCCTCTGTGGTCTCCCCCAGTCTCTCCTGTTCTGGGGGACAGTTTTAACTGGTAATAGTCAATAGAAGTGCTGCAAAAAGACCTAGAGAAGATCATGCTAGATATAAAATATGAGATTTTAGTAACTGGAGGCAACCTTTAAGGTAAGGAGGATGTTGGGAGTGGTTGGAGGCCCTTCGACGTTGTGGAGGGTGTCATAAATATCAGTGCAGTTCTTGGGGAACAGACCAGTAGCAGTGTGTGAACTGGAGTAAGTATGGCTGGAGGCCCGTCTGTGACCTTAGGCGTGTTTAGGAGAAGGAAGAGTGGTTGTCACTGTGTGATGTCAGGAACTAGTGATGCTTTAGTCTGGTGTGCAGAACATTTCTTCCTGCCTAACCAGATGGGCATGTGCATGCCTCATAGCATTATGCAGAAGGAGTAAATGAGATAACACGTATAAAATCCTCATCACAGTACCTGGATCATACTGAGAAGGCAGTTAATGTTTTATGCTGTACTTGGTAATATTCTTTCTCTCATCCATAGGTTCAAATTTCTTATAATACAAGTATTTATATTTTGTTTCAATATTTGCTCTTCCTAGAGATCTGAGAGCACCTCCAGAACACGGAAAGATTTTTGTCATCAGGCAGTCTCTCTTAGAGTGAGTATTTTTTAGTTGTTTTTTGTTAGCTATTATTTCGAATTTAAGAAAAGCTATTCTGATTGTTAAAATCACTGCTTAATCTATGAATGCTTGATGAGTTTGATCTGTAGTCATATAAATCATTAATCTGATACTTCTTTTTGTACATTTGCTGTCTCTCGCTTCTTCTTTCTGGTCTCTGGTTCTGTATCTAGTTTCAAAGGTGATATTAGAAATAAGAACAGTTATTTGTCCTCTGATAAATTCCTTGAAGTCGTGTTGCAGAGAACTGGTTTCCCAAAGAACTAGAACAAAAGTTTGTATTTCTGTAAACTACTTCAAGAGAGTTTTGGTGTTGCTGCCTTTATGATATATAAATTTTTTATCTCTTCTTTGGCTAGCCAGCATAGAGACTTGATAATTTTCTCAGATTTACTTATTTTAGAACTCTGATTTTGTGGATTTTGTGGGGGAAAAAATCAGGCAATGGAAATTAATTATGGTGACATTATTTGTGAACTGAAAAATTAAAGGTACATTTTGTGTAGGCAGTGAATATTTTGCGTGCTCTCCAAGATCATTTATTTACTCATTCATTTATTCATTAGCATACTGCTGTAGTTTAAACTGCACTAGTATAGGTTACTTAAAATAGTTGGGCTGGTGAAAAATTATCTTAAGTGATTAACATGCTTTTCTTTAAAAATGCATCTTATGCTTATCAAAATTCACTTTCTATAAGCCAAATTGATCTGTATTATTTAACTTTGATGAGAAGGCCAAAGATTTCTGAACATCTAATGTAGAATCCCATTTCAGTTTGTTTGAAGAGATTATCTTTTAAAATCTATATCTGAGGGGAAATGTAGGCTTTCCACATAAAAGGGAATCAAAATAATTCTTTGAACATTATAATTAAGATTTTAATGATAGAATTATACTATATGAATAAGAAAATTAAAATGTACATTTCATTAAAAAAATATTTTTAACCAAGGAAATAAAAGATTCTATGGCTCGGGTGAGTTTTAGAATTTGAAGATTTTAATCCAAAGGTTTAATAGTATTTTAGGTTCCTCAAAAAGTTATTTAGAAGATTAGCATACACCTTTCCAAAAACAAAGCTAAAACGCTTGTTTTGATCAAATAGAAAAAAACCCACATTTATTTAGAAAAAGTCATCTAGAAGGTCATTGCTATGTTTTAAAAGAAAAGTAGCCCAGTCTAAGTCAAATAAAAAGATAAGTGAGGCTAGAAGTGAAAAGCATATGTAAACGGTTAAATTTATAGACTTGTGGGGTCGTAGTAGTTGTTTATCATCAACATTACAGAAATGCATAAGTGTGAATCTTATCATCTTGGAAATAGATAGTACTTAATATGTGTATTAGTTAAGTGTCGAGTAGAATGTAAGAATAGGATTTTTAAAAACCTTTTTAACATTTGAAAAGTTTCTGTGTTCTGTTTGCAGTGAATGGCCTTTTGCCTCCCTTAGAAAACCATAGGTTCTGGTAGTTTGCAAGAATGCACACCATTTAAGTGTTGCCTGTCCATGCTGTTTTCTGGGAGGCAGTACCATTTTATCCGGAAGAGCCTTGTCCGAAGCTCTTCCGTTAAGTTTTTACCTTGGTCATATCATTTACCTTCTCTGCTTCAGGTTTAATGTTCTGTGATAACCGAGGTGTTCATACTGTGAATTAAGCATCTTCCGAACTGCTTTTACGTCTTATTTAATGTATGGGGTTTTGCCATCGAATACAGATTATCGATTTCATTTGTTTAAACTACATTTACAGTGAGCTGTTCGAGGTGGACCACATCAGGACAATATATCACATGTTTATTGCGCTCCTCATCATCTTTATTCTCAGCACACTTGTAGTAGATTACATTGATGAAGGAAGGTAAGACGAGAAAAGAGACGTTTGGCTAGTTGATGCATGGGATGTTGGAAATTTTCACTATATTTAAATTTTGGGTTAAAAAGAGTGATTTGGTTAAATGTGCTACAGAAAATCCCACAGCAGCTGAGATTTCTCTATCCTGAAAAGTACAACTAAAAAGAAGATTAGAAGTTTCACTACTTTTGTTTTTAAAATGGCCTATTTTAATAGACTTAAAATTAGTAGCTTCTAGGTAATTTTCTTACATGGGACAATTTGGTACGTATGGTTTATCATTTTTTTCTACTATGGTATGCACTTCAGGTTAACTACAAATAAGTAGCTTCTTGGAAATTAACATTTGAAAAATGTTGTATTTTTTCTAATAAAAATCAAATTGTAACTTTTAAAATAGCAGTGTGGTAATTATACATTGAATTACGTGCTTTATTCAAAAGTTAAATTTTGAGATAATGGTATAATAGCATATTAATAGATTTTTGAATTGTTCCTATTTCCTTCTGAAAAACCATCTTTTGTACACAACAATGATTAATATTTGAATACTTTAACTATTAACTTTGCCATAGAATGTTTTAGAGCTAAAAATGTATTAATGTGAGAATCTAATCTTTAAGAAATTCAGAGTCTTATTGTTTTAGGTTATCTAGGGTATCTCATGTTCAAAGACCATGCTGTCTTTGGGCTTTTAGAAAATTTGTTGTTGAAATACATTTGGAGGCAGAGGCTTAGAGGCCGTTCTTTATCTAGCACAACTATGACATCTGTGACTGGATGTATTAGTGTTCTTGTATTTCCTAAAAGTGAGAGTCTTGGAGTCTGAAAGTTTTGAATTTTTGTAAATCAGTACATATTAAAAATTTACCTCTGTGTCCTTTCTCTGTGCTTTTCCTCCCCAGGCTGGTGCTTGAGTTCAGCATGATATCTTATGCTTTTGGCAAATTTTACATTGTCATATGGACATGGTGGGCCATGTTCTTGAGTACACTTGTATTTCCCTATTTCCTCTTTCAACAATGGGCCAGAAGCTACAGCAAGAGTTCTTATCCAGCGATGTATTCTTTCTTCTATTGCTTACTTTTCATGGTCTTCCAGATTGGAGTTCTAGGTTTTGGACCAGCATATGCTATTTTAGCGTATACATTGCCACCAGCTTCCCGGAGCATTATTATATTAGAACAGGTAAAGTTTTGAGTGTTGCCCAATGCCACGCGATACTTAGTTAAAATGACAACAATAACAACAACAATAATTATATAACACTGATGTTTTGTTATTATTAGTTGTATTAGTTGAGTAAATTTTCACTTCTGTTCCTTTGGGCTATTATCTTTAAAACTAAAGTGTTAAGCTAGACCATCTCATCTCTTAAAACTTGTTCTAACTTCAGTGTTCTCTGATTAAGTCATATTGACCTGTTCTGGATTCATTCAGATTTTGTTCTTGAAAACTTTTTGTAATAGTCATCTATACTGTAAAATATTTTTGTAATTAAAAACCCCACTTTCGAAATGTCGGATTCATTGTTTTGTCATATAACTGTTCCCATCTAAAGAACGGATTTATTTTATTTGTTCAGCCTTTAGAATTTTCTGACTTATATCGGCCGTCTGTATTGCTCTGTTTGACTAATGGAAAGGAACATTTCTGGAGACTTTCTCTGTAGAGGCTTTTAATTGATTAATTTGTAATATACTTATAATAGTGCTGTTAGATGCAAAATAATTTGAGTAATAACAGGTCCTTCTTTAGAGTTTGTTTTTCATGGGCTTCATTCCATAAAAGTGAACTTGAGTTGGTATGTGTAAAATGAAAACATTCTTTATGTGACTATAATCTAGTGGTGTTCTGGTGTTTCTGATATGAGACAAGTCAATGATAGAAGATTCATCTTTTTCTTTCCCCCTCCTTTTGTAGATCCGTTTAATAATGAAGGCCCATTCATTTGTCAGAGAGAATGTGCCTCGGGTACTAAATTCAGCTAAGGAGAAATCACGTATGTAATTCCATTATGTCAAAGGATTATTTATAGGGTATTTCAATCTTTGGTGTTTACTAGGGTGGCAAGTTACTTTCTGCAGACATTATATTTGATTTTAAATATATAGGATCCGTATTGATTTAGGAGACTGTGTCACTATTTCCTGATTGTTCCTCTTTTGCCTACAATTTAAAAACACTGATCATTAGACTCTCGTAACTTTGTGTAATTTTTATAGAATGAATAGACTCAGTACACCCAGGTGTGCTTATTTTTTGACTTGCTGCTTAAAACTCTAGCAGTTATCTCTAAGTCGTAGGAATAACATATATTAATATATAACTTATATTAATATAAAAATAATATAAAATATACATATTAATATATAACATAATATAAAAATAAGAAGACATCATTTGGGGAGATCAGGAGGAAGCAACACGAGCTCAGCGAGGTCATTTATTCTTCTCTAGTCTGTGCTCCCTCACTTCCCCTTGTTAGTTTTGCTGAGAGAAATTGAAGAGCTGCTGCTCTAAGCGCAGTTTTCCTTTTCCAGGCACTGTCCCAGTACCTACAGTCAACCAGTACTTGTACTTCTTGTTTGCCCCCACCCTCATCTACCGCGACAGCTATCCCAGGTAAGGCGCTGCGAAGTAGAGACATGGGCGCCGGCAGTGTGGCCGGAGTCGGGTGGGCAGGGGCCACTTCATGTACAGCTACAGAGAATATAGAATGAGTTTTAATTATCTCACTGGCGTGGGGAGCCCCAAATCATGATTCTAGCAATCTGATTTGCTTACAGTAATTCTTGACAGAATTATACAAGTATTTCATATGCCAAATATGATGTTCTGTGTGGGAAAATATTGTGAAGATCTTTATTAAAGTTCAATTGTTTACTTTATGTAGAAAACTTATTTTGTTGCTTTTTTTAGGACTCCCACTGTACGATGGGGTTATGTTGCTATGCAGTTTGCACAGGTAAATCTTTTTTAACTGTCGATAAAGTTTGTTGATTGCTGGGAGATAAGGCTTTGAATTTATTCTAGTAATTTAATCTATTTAAATCATAGATATATTTATGTCTATTGGGAGCTCTAGAACTCTTTCTGAAGTCTTTAAATTATTCTCAGTACAGTAAACGGTGTTTGTTTTGCCAACATCAGAAGTCATTTTCTTTAATAAAAGAATTTATTTTAATTAAAGTAATTTCATTTGGTTACTTCAGTAAATACATTAATTTTCCCCTCCCCTTCTTGGTTGTTTTTGGGGGGCTATATATATATGTGTGGGTGTGATCTGACCCTCCCCCCACTCCTCCCTAACCCCTTATCAGAATCATAAATTCCAAAAGATCCCCTTTTAAATTCTTGTCTCAGTCAAATACCCATTTATGGAATAAGTTGTTTTGTTGTGAGTTTTATGTAGCAGGAGAAGCAGGTTCCAAGAGGTCTGATTTTTAAAAAATGCCATTTGGTAAACATGTTGGGAAAAGGCATGGTAGAAACTAGGCACCAGTAATATCTGAAAGGTTACGGTTTGGCAATTTAATGTGGAATATGTATGTAAACATTAGTTTAAGGGTCGCGTACATATCTCTTTGGAAGGCAAAATCACCATCTTTCCTTATCGAGCCATCACTATCATGTCTTTGCTGTGTTCCAGGTTTTCGGGTGCTTATTTTATGTGTACTACATCTTTGAAAGGCTCTGCATCCCCCTGTTTCGGAATATCAAACAGGAACCCTTCAGCGCACGAGTTCTGGTCCTGTGTGTTTTTAACTCCATCTTGCCAGGTAATACAGGTGCTGGTTAATTTGGCCATTCTTAAAGTTGCAAGGAAAATAAAGCTATTCGTATGAGCACCTTTGATTTACCTGCTTTTAACTGTGAACTCATCTACATGTCTTAACCATCTTGACCTCTTTCTACCTGTCTCATAAATGAAGTATGTTTTAGTTTCAGGCAAGTCTTTCCATTGGTCTTCTGAGTTTCACTCAAGTTTTGCTTTCTCTGACTGTGTAGATAGTGCTTATTTGTGCTTATTTTCCCATAATCTTGCTCCTAATCTAACTAGGCCACTGAAGTGGCCTTTGTTAAAATCCTGATGCTAAATCCAGTAGGCGCTCTAGCCCTTATTACCCTGTTTGATCTCCATGAAGCACCAGGTGCTGTGGACCACATTTTGAAATCTCCATCGCCACTTTTTCTTCTTCTTCTGTCTTTCTAGCCGTACTTCAGTCTTCTAATTCCTTCATTCCACTTATTTTTTAGAGATAGATGAGTACCTATTATATGTGCCAGGTGCTGTGGACATAGCAGTGTGTAAGACATACATACTGTACTCTCTAGAAGCTTGTATTTACAGTTTCTTTTCTTTTTTCTTTTTTTTCTTTATCCATCAAATGTTGATGTTTTCCATCATCACTTCTCTCTTCCTTTCTCTCTCTCCCAGACGTCTAGTACCCTTCCCTGATTTCCCCCCATGATTTACTCCAGTAAACTCTTTTATCTGTCCCTCTACTAGGATATGTGTTAGATGCTGTGCATCTTTCTCAGTAGGGTACAAATTCCTTGAGATCGAGGATCGTGTCTTCTAGCAAGTCAGCCAGTCATAATCTCTCCCATATTATCTAACACATAGTAGATACTCTTGCAAATATTTTTTGAATAAAGAAAGTGAATGGAAGAGATGGGCATGTAAATGGATCTTTTACATTATAGTGTAACATATTATACATAAGTAGAATAAGTGCTGATGAACTTTGTATCATATTGGTGATGAAATTTAACATTGGGTATTGCAAACAGATAGGTGTTTGCCTGGGTAGAAAGGTACTTTCAGGTAGTGGAATGGATACAAAGGTACGGAGTTCTCTTAGAATGGCCAGAGTCCAGTCATGGATGATGTTTGCAACACCAGGAGTAGAGTCGGAGATAAGTTAATCTTATCACTATTGACATTGGGAACTGGATAATTCTTTGTTTTGAGGAACTATCTTGTGCATTGACATCACCCTGGTTTCTAACAACTAGATACCAGTAGCACAACCCCCAACCCTTGAGTCATGACAACCAAAAATGTCTCCAGAATTGCCAAATGTCTCCTGGGGTGGGGGTTGGCGGGGGGGAATCTCCTTCAGTTTTAAACAACCGGTTTCGGGGAATGCTTGAGGGCCAGATTTTAAAGGGCCTTGGGTACCAAGTTAAGCCATACATCTAGGCATTTCTATTAAAAACAGGTTGGATCATTAGTCATTTGTGAAACCCATTTGGAAGGAAGTTATTACTTTATAAAATTAAAATAACTTTCAAAAGAACACTGTATCATCTCTGGAATGGGTAAGCTGGAATAATAACTTATTTTACAAAATAATTCTAGCTAAGCAGATAATGACATAATTAACTAGTTGGTATGTGAGCTATTTAGAAAGACTCTTAATAGTGTTAATTTTATTTTTAGGTGTGCTGATTCTGTTCCTTGTCTTTTTTGCCCTTTTGCACTGTTGGCTCAATGCATTTGCTGAGATGTTACGCTTTGGTGACAGGATGTTTTATAAGGTAATATACACTTGGACTCATCTTTGTTTTCACATTTTGTTTACATCCCCATTGTCAAGTATTTGAGCATCATTGGCTACTAACTTTTTAATGTAGACATTGTGAAATAATTTTCCCCACAAGGTTTACCAAGGTTAAGTCTGAAATTCTGATATCAGTATAATAGGCCTTATCTTCTACCTCTAATATAACCTCCTGTCATATAGCACATGGTTTTTACTGGGTCCTGTATCCGTGATTGCAGAAGGAAAGCATGTGTCCAGAGGACATTATGAGACTGTGCTGACCGTTCATTCATTTGAAATCGGCTGTCTGGTGCTGTGGGAGTGATGATTCCATTTAAAATTGTTGAATAGTTCATGAAGGAAATAACGTCTCCTTCCTATATTTTTGAAAAGCATCAGTTCTGCTTAAAATAGTACGCTTACACTTCCAAAGTTGGAATTAAGTTCAAGGCTAGAACCAGAGTCTAGAAATTTGTTTGTTTGTTGTGGTTTTGGTAACACTGCAACCCTACCACTTGTTTCTCAAAGAAATGGTGAGTGTAGGTTGCAAATTTTAGATGTCAGATTCTATTGGTCTGATCTTAAAGTAGGGAATGATATATATACATAGAGACATATATATGTGAGCATCAGAATTGCAGGTTAGCTGCAATCTCACTCCTTGTACAACTTGTTTTTCTGTTTGATATCTGCAAACAGTTTTTAGCGTTAGCATGCTGTCTAAGTCTACGGGACCTGAGAATTCTCACTGCGCTTTACCAAACTGAGGGGGATTTACGGATTGCTATTTAGAGGAACACTAGATTTAATGACTATGTTCTGTGTCTCCCATCATAACTTGTTCAAGAATGAGACAAAATGAACCTAGGGACTTAATCATATATAGAACTAGAATTAATGTCATATTCAACACTTATAACCAAAATGCCTTATATAACCAAAAAATCTTAATTTTTCTGACATCAATGTATGGACTGGCAGTTTATCGTAACACACTCTGGGTGTTATGTTACGCACGTATGTTCTTTGGGGATATTCGGGGTTTTGCTTTGGCTCGTTGCATGTGTGCGTGTGGTTCATGTGCGTTTTATAACTTCACTTTTTCCCTCAGGATTGGTGGAACTCCACATCATACTCCAACTATTACAGGACGTGGAATGTGGTGGTTCATGACTGGCTATATTACTATGCTTACAAGGACTTTCTGTGGGTAAGCAGCAAGATTTAGGATGTTGTTTAAGAAGTGGACATTCTTTTCCAGAAAGTATTGGTATTGTGCAGCTGGAAGATGTTCTACTTAATTGTCTTCAATTCTCTGTGAGCCATTTATGTTTAAGAAACCAGCTTTGAATGGTACTGCTTAGAGACCAGTAGGAACAGTTACTAGGTCTAATACCATGTCTTTGCTCTAGATTTTATTTTATATAATTCCAAAGTAAGAATGCATGGAAGCATTTGGAGAAGTGGAAATGGTCCACCAATAATGGATCCTTTCTTATGAATCTCGCTGCCAACAAATAATCTCCCTCTAGCTTTTATTGTTTTCTTTTTGTTTTTGTTTCTTTGTTAAAAGTGGAGAAACACCTGTGTTTGGATTTCTGTCTCTCCAATTGGTGATACAGGTTTTTGAGACCTTCTTTAGAGCAGAATGTATTTAGACTGTTGAAGTATAATCTTGAATCTCATGGTGGATTAATGCTAGCATCTCCAGCTCGCAGACTTTATTCATTAAATAATGGCACTGTAGATGACAGCATGTCGTGGTGCAAATACACTGTATTCGAGTGTCCTTTCACATAGAAGTGTAGTTTCGCTTGTGCATGAGGCAAGTCTCTTTGTAAATCTTAGTTTTGTTGCCTATGAAAATGGAGAGGGTGCCTGCCCTGTCTACCATGCATTGTTACTCTTAAGGTTGAGATTTGATGTATCCATTTATATATGAAAACTAGGTTTTGTGAACCATAGTGACTCATAACTTTTTAATGTTTTGGAAAACATACCTAGATCTTTCAACATCAATGGGCTTTAAAAAATTTTTATAGGGGTATTTTGAGCCAAGCTGATGACATAAGCTGGGAAGCAAGATCTCAAATGTTCCTTCAACATTAATGGTTTTGAAAATGCCTCATTTTAGTAAAATAAGGATTTTTAACACATAGATGTTTTTTGAAATTATTATAGTATATTTGGATTAATCCAAGGAGTAGATCGGAAAATCACATGTAAATACAACTACATAGGTGCTTTTGCATGTGGTAATTTTAGGTCATGTGGTTCATGCTTACTTGCTTTGTTAAAACAACTTTTTAATATTTTCTTTTTACCTCAGTTTTTCACTAAGAGATTCAGACCGGCTGCCATGTTGGCTGTCTTTGCTGTGTCTGCCGTAGTGCATGAATATGCCTTGGCTCTGTCCTTGAGCTTTTTCTATCCAGTGCTCTTCGTGCTCTTCATGTTCTTTGGAAGTAAGTATCTTGGCATACAACGAAGATCGATGCTAAAAGAGAAATTTAGAAAATGGAGTATAGAATCAATGTAGAAAACCAGACAGTATTTAGTAACACCATGTCAAGAGTGTGTTGTTTATCAGATGGTGAGAACATTGAGTAATTATACACAATTCTGTTTCTAGATGCCTATACTTCGAAGTAGGGAAACGAACTAAATAACCCTTTGAAGACTATTGATAATGATGATTTGGCAGGTCATAACAACTATAAAAACAACTTCCCATTTTTCAACTCTGTCTGTGTTCACCCCCTGAAAAAAACTGAACCTGTTTTGGGTCGAGGTGGGGGACAAGTTAGAATATGAATGATTCCATGAAATATATTTTCACCTGCTCTGAATATCATCTGACTCTGAATTAATCACTGATTAATAAACTTCAACACTGAAGCTTCATTTTTATGTATAGAACCAGTGGCCAAAATAAAACATGTATACACACGATTTGTGCTCATTGTGATAATTAAATGATTGCAGCAGATATCTGAGGCTGCTCATCTCCTGATAGATTATGTTTTGATATAATTTTTTTTGTTATCTTTCTAACTTTAGTGGCTTTTAACTTCATTGTCAATGATAGTCGGAAAAGGCCAATTTGGAACGTTATGATGTGGACTTCCCTTTTCGCGGGCAATGGAGTCATCCTATGCTTTTATTCTCAAGAGTGGTATGCGCGGCAGCACTGTCCTCTGAAAAATGTGAGTCATCAGTCATGTTGGAATGGAAAAGTAACCTGTTAGTCCCCTGATTTTGAAGGATTGGAGGGTGATCGTAAGGGGAGGAGAGTAGTGGAGAAGAGTGGTTCTCTTCTTCTTTCTCTTTGACTGCTTTTTCTTTAACTCCTTCTACTTTTCTTCCTGTGTCCTAAAAATGTAGGTGTTGTCCAGAGTTTTCCCAGTGGCATATGTATCCCCCAAACCTAAACATATGTATTTTTTACTTCTTCCTTTCCAAAGTAAAAACATCCAGCTACACTCACATGCCTAGGATCCCGTTTCTCTTGATTGTTTAGTTTTTATTTTTCATACTTATGTAAGAGTCTCATTCTTAGAGCATTAGCTTTCAGCTGCATATGGATAACTCCCAAATATTTAGGGGGTGCCTTTATCAAAATTCAGTTTGAATGCAACATCTTCTATAATGCTTTTTCAAATTCTTGTTCTAGTCTCTTTCCTATTTCTAAACTTTTGTATAAAACTTCGTATTATAGTAATTCGTGTATATATCGTATCACCCGTAGCCTACCACCATTTACAGTTTAGGCTAGTAAAAAGTAGGGCTATGCTAAAATAAAATGTAAAATACAGAAATGCCCATTTAAAATTTGGTCAGAAGTCCATGCAATTGTGAGAGTTTACTGGACTTTAAAAACTTCATATAAAGTTTCTAAATCACATTTATGCCATAGATAAAAATTATGAACATCTTTTGAGTTATTCAACTGCTTATAGCTTCGAGGTTACTGAAATGCTGGGGCGGGGCGGCGGCATTTTAGAGATGTACATTAGCACCCCCGCTTCCTCCCACACCACATACACACAGTGCTTGCAAGTAAACTACTCTTCTACTTTTTTTCCTTGAAGCCCACATTTCTGGATTATATCCGGCCACGTTCCTGGACTTGCCGTTACGTGTTTTAGAAGCTCGAACTTTGTTTCCTTCTTTGACACTGAAGATTGGGTATTCTGCTTGATGTGAGGCCAACATCTGTTTCCAGCTGTTACTGAAGTTATCTGTGCTATTTGGACCACTCCATTCTTTACAGATGACTTCCTCCATTCCGAGGCCACCTGAAGCTGAGCTTTTGGAAGTTTATTGGAGCCTTATGTACTTAAGCAGACTTTTTTTCCTTTTTGGAAGAAGTGAGTCTTATAGCTAATGTAATGACAGATTTTGCTGGGTCATACTGGCTTAAATCTCAGAAATTATATGTTTTGTTTCTTTATCTAATTGGAGACTAAACATCGTGTTTTCTTGGCCACTGAATTAGCCAAAAACACTTATGAAGAAGTAATTTAAATACCTCTGGCTTAGAAATTTTTTTCATGCACACTGTTGGAATGTATGCTAATTAACCATACAATTGGGAAAGAAAAGAAAATATTATGGAATGTTTTGCTATTTCTAGTAGAAAGAAAAAACATCTATTTTCCAAAGACAATCTTGTTATATATCCTAATTTGTATTTTTTTTTTTTTAAAAAAAGTTTACTTCTACTCAATTTTTACTTTGTTTTTACTATACAGTGTAGGTCATGATATCTGTGAAGCAAAATTATACCTTTCACCTTGAATTCTTGAGTTTGTATCCATAATGTTATATATTGAGAGAACAGAAGTAGGAAGGGAAAGAGAAAGCACAAGACAAAGAAAAATGTCTCTCATAACTTCCAAAGTAATTTAAAAAAAAAAAGACTTGCAGAGTCATTCATGTGTTTTAAATTATTTTAATCATAGAACTTGTATGGAAAATAACTTTTTAACTTTAAGGCAGTAACTTCTTTTAAGTTATTTAGAAGTATCCTTCAGTACAGTTATTTTATTGTCTAATAAATACTGACTTCAGTTATTTTGCAGACTACTAAATCTGTAACATAAGTATTAATCACCTTCATTAACATTAAAGTGATTATTAAAAAACCAGAAGCTGGCTTCTGCATTTGCTCAATTATTATACTTTTAATGGTAGTATACAAATTAACATGTGATCGTTTTCAAGAAAATGGACTCTATTATGTGATATTCTCCTGCTGTAAGATGCCCATTGCTGATAAAATGTGATATAGAGGAATTACATTGTTCATGTGTATGAGGTGTGATTAATGTTTGTAAAGACTGAGCACTGGAAGGGATTTTAGAGACCAAGTTCAACTTTCCACCCAAAGAAGTGAGACTTATGAATTACCAAAAAGATGATTGTTATTTGGAGCAGCCAAGTTGAGAGGTTATCTTGGTATGCTAACAGCCCTACTACTATCCAAAAAATTTTGGGAAATCTTTTCTGAATTGTTTTAAAGTCAATTTGAGTCTCACAAGAAGGTAAGTAGTTTCTTGATAGTCACAACTTAATTTGCACCACAAATACCCTTTTAATCACCTATTTTACTACCCATAACTTTGATCCAGATGAATTTAGTTAGTTTTCAAACATCAAATCCAACTTCAGCAGACAAAGGTGTACCTCAAAGGAAATTATTTTTGAAAAGGTCCCACATATTCCTGCACAGTAATTATCTGTACAGTCATTATCTGCACAGGGGTATTCTAATTATAATTGAACCAGAACCTCCAAACAAGACTACTTTAATATAGCTCCTACTTTCTGGCATTTTTATTAAAAATTAAAATGAGTCACGTCAACCACTTGAATTTTTAACTACATTTTAAATGTAGTGAGGGAGCTGAGAAAACTATATTGGTCTAAGACATGGTTATGAGTAAGCCAGTCCATTGAAGCGAAAGAATGGAATTCTTAGGTCCATATTTCTGGTAAGTACTATAAACAAACCCTTTCATAGAGAGGGCTTTGCTTCTCTGTACTGATTGCAAATACTTTATCTGTTGGACTAATCCAAGGCTATTTTAAAAAAATCAGCTCTCATCTTCCCTTTGTTTATTAGTGTTTTTTTTTTTCTGCCCAGGATTTTTAGTGACAACAAATAATATGTGTATAACTGTAGCCTCTTTAGAATGATAAAACTGTACCTGAGGAAATTTCAGAAACGATTAAAGGAATAGCCAGTTTCTATGAAAGAAACGAGTGTGATAGCCATGGGCTATTTTTAACCTGTCAGTAACTACAACATTTAGGAAACAAAAGAAGTGGAGACATGTTTTTTTTCTTTTTCAGTCATTCCAAGGTAAAAAATAGATGACATTGGTAGGTTAAGAAAGTACAGTGTGTAAATATTCTATATTTGCAAACATTATGTTGTAGAAGCAATTCACTTAGTATGGGCACTTTTCATCGTAAGATTAAAATTATACTTGCCTGAGAAATTGAATTCTGAAGTCTTTATTAGAAAATATAACAGGACATTGTATGTTTAAAAGCTGGTCATTGTGGGCTGTGTAGCCTAATACGATGTAATTTATAAATTGTCGAAGTCTTTTATTCAAAAAGATATCTTTGTTTTGTGCGGTCATAAGTAATTTTGAGTAAAGTTTGTTGTTCTGTGTGGGGAAAAATAATGAAGGTAAACTAATATAACTGTAGTAACCAGGTGGCCTAAACCGTCAAAAATAAATAAATCGTTACACTTAAGCCCAGCATGTAAAACATAAAATGTAGCAGCTTCCAATTGAGATAGAGATGTAGGACTGGAGCCTTCTTGTTTGCTACACCCATTTTCTCCTACCCTAAAATACCTAGTTTGAAAACCAGTGATACAGTTATAAAAGAACATGCACGGATATTTGAGTAAGATAACGCAATACTTATTAGCAGCGTGACCTTGGGCAAAGTTGCTTAATTTATCAGAGCCAGTTTTCCTCATCTGTAAAATGAGGTTAATAACTACCTCATAGGGTTGTTGCAAAGCACTAGTCTAGCCCTGGCAGAAATAAGGCCTCATTATTTTCTTATTCTCCATGAATTCTAAATTCTTATGATCTCATTAGAATCCTTTAAACATGTGGACGTTTCAAATGCTACAAACGCCCAAGAATGTACGCTTTTTTGAAACTCAGGATGATGTGAATTGGCCTTACACCTTGATTGATATAATATTATGGCTCTCCCATAATGGAACCTGACATGAATTCAACAAGATTATGTTAAAGGCATTCATTCGCTGATGTTTCCGCCTCTCCAAACAGATTTTCAGATTTATCTGTTTAGCGTTAGGGTAGTGGGGTAAGCTTCTAAAAAAAAAAATACATTTCTGCTTTCACCTAAGTATCATTAAGTCGAGAGTTTTAGTGAAGTTTAAGTGACTTGCTTATTAATCTTGTGCAAAATTTTATGTAGCTTATGTGGTTCATATAGTTTATGTGTATGTATGAAATATATAAATATAATTAATATCAAAGCTGTCTTGGACATTGTTTCACATTTTATCTCTAGGCTTTATGTTTATGGCTCAGAAATTAGAGGAACTGGGTAAATGTTTTTGAGGGATGTTATTAGTGAAGCTTATGTAAGTGATTAGTTTCTAACATCACTAAAGTTTCTATCAGGTTATAGAGTGTTGGAACCCAGTTTTTAAAGGAGATAAAATATGTCTACTCTGGTTGAAACAGGGAAAATAGAGCCCTCCTTGCTTGGTTTGCCGTACCCTTCCCCATCTGAAATTTAATGCTCAGTTTGGAAATCAGTAAATAATGATAAAATTGATGCCCTCTAGGATAGTGAGAAAGCTGTATAATCTTTATAATCTACTAAATCTTTAATAAAGTGTTCTTTTTTTTTTCCTGTAAAGTACAAAGACTTTTTAATAGCTACTTTGGATTTGAGCAAAAGAAAGGATTAAATTCAGAATTTTTTTAAAAAAGTCTAAGATTGCCTCTGTACTCCTTTTTTCTAAATGCTTTCTTCCTTATTTCTACATTATTATATATTTCTGCAGGCAGTATTCCCTTCTCAATGGAGTATTAACCTTTAAACTAGCAGATACCATGCTTTGTGGTATTCTTTTGTCTTAATGAAGTGGTAGATGAACTTTCTCTTTATTTTAACTTTGAGACATGAGGCAGTTTGTGCACCCAGTCATTAAGGAAAATAATTTGAGTCCCCATGTGCAAATGTGCCAATTTTTGGGTGGGAAGAGAGCTCAATCCCCAGCCAAGGCTCTACCATTTGTGCCAATGTGGCAGCTTCCTTTCTGTGTCTGTACCTTCTCAGCTCGTGCATTAAATCCATCATGTTCTGAGACTGGCAGAAGGGTCACAGAAGTCTGAGGAAGTTTTAAAGGTTTTTCTTTAAAGATGTCTTTTCTAATCCATTGTTTTCTCTCTTCCTGAATTCCTTTACCCTACTCCCCTCCAAATCCTCCTCGTTCGTCTAATCATTGGTATCACTTTGTTTAGTATCCATTGTTTTCATATTAACAAAAAGTTTTAAACTTTAAAAAATATACATACACGATAGCAAAATATTGCATATGTGAAAAATGTAAATAAATATATTTGGAAAAAACTAGTCTGTTTTAAAAGTAACTTCCAAGTGTATTCAGTGTTAACTATATTTTAACTACATATTTCATGATCATAAATACTTTGCATTAACTATTAGGCAGCTTTATATACTGAGTATAGCCAAAGATAAGGAAAGAACAGAACTTCCTATCCAGGGTGATGGTGGGAATCCATGTCACAGACTACAGAGAAATAATGGGACCCAGTTGTGACTGTATGAACATCAAGAGAAGCAGAGACACTGATTCTTGAACCTCCTCTCATATTGGTTATTATTTGTTTCTTGATTCCTTTTGCTCTTCACCTTTGAAAACTTGTGCATGGGTGTTTCTAAAAATGTACCACTCTCCCCCCCAAATGGATAGAAATGACTTCTGTTTCTAATGAAAGGTGAAGTTGTGTTGGCCAGGCAGTGTGCTTTTTCAGACAAGACTTGATGTTTTATATTTAGGAAAATTAGTACCTGCTCATCTTGCATATTCCTAAGGTATTTTCTATTAAAGACTTCAATACTACTTTATTTCCATTTTAAGGGTCTCTTGGTAAAATTAAAAATTATGAGAGGAGTTTTCCAAAAGCAGCAATTGGATTCTCCAGTAGCAATGGTCATATGGTAATGTTCTTATGTTCTCATCTGTTTTTGTACTTTGTACTTTATATACTCTTAAACTAGGTTAAGAATATGAAGGATGAGTTAGTTACTTGGTTCTTGCAGTAGCTAAAGGCTTGATAAACAATGTATAAGCTGACGCTGGAGTTTTGGGACCTCTGAAGTTCAGTATCTTGGTTCCAAATTATAACGTAGAGTCACAACACCAGTGAGGAGGAAAACACATTTTGAGGGGAAATTACTTTTTACCTTCTTGTGCATTGCCATCACCTGCTTTGATGGTAGCCAGTCCTTAAAAGTGAACTATATGTATATTTTAATTTTTGGAAAATCTAGAGAAAAATTATGGTGCTGGGAGTCAGGGCTAAAGGCTGAAACGCTCAGATATCCAAGGCGTACGACTAGGAGAATGAAAAGGGGCCTTGGAGATTGATTTTGTTTAACATTATGCTCATATTTCTCTTTGCTATTACCCTGGAAGCCAAAAACCAGAGATTTAAGTCTATCGACACAAGCAACAACTGTCTAGTCGATTTCCAAATATCGTGTATTGAAGGTGTTTGTGCCACGCACTGTGGTTGGTACCAAGGAATATGACAGACAAGATTAAGTTTTCTTTCCTCCTGAATTTTATTTTCTAGACTATCGGCATCTAGATGCATGGATTCCACCAACATTATTTGGCATTAAGGCTCCATCTTACACAAAATGACCCCTGGTGGCAGTAAGGGGCGGGACCTCAGCTCCTTGGAGCGAATGTGTCTTATCGCATACTTTACTGAGAACAGGTTTTCAAGCAAGAAGACCCAACGATTTTACTTCACCTAATAAAGTTCAGTCCCCTTCCCTGCCTCGAGCCAAAGAATGTCTCGACCTAGGAATGCCTTCCCCGTGCTCCAGGGGGCGGTGCGTAGTGTCCAAGGATGAGTTGATCGAGATGCCAGGACAGGGGCAGCATCATAATAAAGCCTCAACTGATGGCAATCCAGAGTTTTTGATTATCCTATTTCCCTCTGAATTTGGCTTTAGAAAAGAATGCAAAACAAAAAAAAGTGGGTAGGATGCTTGTTCAAATCCGGCGGCGCATTAGGTAGCGAGCCCGAGAGCTCGCCCTGGGGGAGCGGGACAGCGGCCCGGGCCACCGCCGGCGCCTGCGCACTGTGCACGAGGCCCCGGGCTCAAATACAGTCTCGGGCCCCGTGAGGACGGTCTGATGAAACATTTTTATTCTCCATCGCTGCTGAACCTATGCTGCGATGTAAAACACATCGAATCCCCGAGAGACCGTTGGGATATTTTCTTAGCTGTCCCCTGCCCGGCCCCCGGCACCGCCGAAGGCAGCCCCCGCTGAGAGCAGCTAAGGCGCGGGTCCTGGGTTGCTATGACGACGCGCAGACGTCCGGGAAAAGGCGAGGTGGCAAGATGGGTGGCGGGAAGTACAATTTGCGGGTACAGGTTGCAAGTGTACGTGTCCCATCACTTCTGAGGCAGAAACGGTGCGACCGCTGCCCGACCGGACTCCGTGGAGCTGGCGTGCGCGAGGTCGCTGCCCGCGGGGACGCCGGCGACGGGGACCGAGCCGACTGTTAGTGCGGGCGGGCGGTGGCCCGGCGCGTCCTTCCGCGCCTGGGCGCACACCCTGACACACCCGCAGGCTTCTTAGTCGGGTCATGTGACCTCAGGGAACACAGAAATGTCCCCAAAGGCGGAAAACCCATGCTAGATGAATTATCGCCTCCGATATTAACACAAACTTTTAACGTGTCTCCCCGCTCCTCCCCCCACCCCCTTTTTTTTGCTCGCAGGTCAGTTTGGCAGCTCTGCCGCACGTGCTGCTGATTTGTGTCTAGGTTAGCTTTCTGGAGGGATATTTCAGATTGCTAAAGAGAGTGATAGGAGGCTTTGTTTACCATGTCTCACTCGAAAACGCCCTCCGCGTCGGCACGTGAGGACAAAAAATTTAAAAAAGTCGCTGTATCCAAGGAAGAGACAGGTAAAGTTCATAAAGAGTCCCGCAGGCATAAATAATCATGGCCATAGAAATCACGGTCCGTTCACCGTTTTCCTTCATTTGAAACTTCAGGATACTTAACTTCATTTTCCTATTACACTCGTTGCAGTAAAATCAAAAGCTATTCCTTTTATAGTATTACCTATTTCAATACTCCACCTAAGGACTGTAAGTTTTTTTCACACGCTGATGATTTTTTTGTTTAAAATTAACCCTACTTTAAATACTAGTAGTTGTACGAACAGTACTTTCTTTGGTATCTTGTAAAGAACCGGTTTGTACCAGATTTTAGTAATTATTCTACATGAAAATAGTTCCTTATTTCAGATTTTCATTCATGTACGGATAAATGCAGATCTGTACTAGAATAAGAGTCATCTGGACTCATTCCTCCCCCCAGTATGTTAAAGCTTCCCTTCAACTCACCATCTAGTTTTTAGGGGAAATTGTGCTAATGCCCCACCTAACCTTTTTCTTTTCTTTTTCTGTTTCCTCTGATACTCTGACTCCATCTCAAACTTTCAAGAGCTAGAAATTTGGTAATGTGAACTTCAGAGATTTTAATGGTGATCAAAGCATGATACCTACTTGGAGAAAGAAACATAAGCCATAGTATGTGAGGGGCATAGATTAGTGGAGAGGTCTTTAAGAGTGACAACCTGATTCTTGACTGACTTCATAAAAGACGTTTTCCTGTGTTAGCCCTACTCCTTATTTATAACTCCTCTGCCCTAGTCAAGCTGTGTAGACCACTCTTTGCTCTTTTCTTTACCGGTTTGCTCTGATTACCCACTTTGTTCATTTCCAGCAATCCCAATTCTGCTTTTACCTTTAAACCCAGTGCCGATCCCTTCCACTCTACAAATGCCCCAATTTAATGCAATAGTTCTTATCTTTCAACTTATATAGAAAAAATACTAAATGATGTGACAGTTTTGAGGAGAGGAGGTTTCTTTTGTCATTTGCACATGGAAGAGAAAATAGACACATTCCCACCATCTTAAGGCTAATCCAGTTAATTGAGCAAGTGAAGTGAATTTAATTTTTAACTTTGATTTTCCAGTAATGGAAGTTTATCTTTGTACCTGAGTTTTTGAATCTGTGTCTGATTTAAGTATGAGTAGGGCAGGCAATATGAGTTTCTTTTAACTAGATGATTTTCAGTGTTTTAAGTATTGTTATTCTTAGCAATCAGAAGAAGTCTTCCTCTTTAGAAACATATAAAAGATTGATGAGGCAGCTTAGGAATCTCCAACCAACTCCAAAAAAACCACAGTAAGCTTTTCTTTCCCATTACTTTCTTAGGACTTCCTGAGCTAAGGGAGAAAAAAAATATGGTGGATCGTTCAAAACCGCTTCCTACTTCCCTTCAGAATGAGTTTATCCCTGAGGAAGTTCTTCTTTCTCTGACTTCTGCAGCCTCTGCTGGTCCTTGTCCTGAAAACTTACTGCCTCCTAAGAAAATTAAAACCCCAAAGGTGTGTATATATATGTAAAGTACTTAGAAACATTTATCCTTTTGATATCCAGTTCATTATGTATGTATTGAACATATGTTATATATTCCAGGTTGTCTTAAAATTTTTTAAAATTAATTTACTATATTGAAAACTAAAATCTTTTGCACATATTTCCAAGGGAATGCTCGAGTATTTCCATTAACCTGTTTTTATGCGATTTACCTAAATGATCACTACTACTATTAGTCTTGATGTATTCTTTCACTATTAAATTGTTCTAGTATCAGTCTTTCTCCATAGGATTGAATAAGAATTTTGCTTTCCCTTTTTTCTGTAGAATAAGCAAGTCCCCTTAATGTAAATACTCAAAACGATTCAGAAAATTTAATTTGACTAGTGCGCCCTCTGCTGTGCATTCGCGTTTTTGCTTTTTCCCAGGGCACCCTTCCGCGCCCCGTTGACCACGTCTGGCATCACCCGGTTCGAAGGAATAAGTTCAGATACCTGATTGACCATCCCGTTTCCCTAACGGGAGCCGGAAGGTAAAGAAAGAAGATGAGGGGCGGGGAGTTAGATGCAGATGAATAGAATCATTTTCTCATTTCATATGATTTCGTTGAGAGGGGCAGAATTGGAAAAATCACAGAATCAAACATTTTAATGCTTGCAGTATCTTTGATAAATCATGGTATAATCTGAAGAGGGCACAGGACCACCTTTTTGTGTATACTTATTATAAGTAGGATGGCAATAGGTGCAGGCTGCACCAACTTTGAGTTTGTTTAAGTTTTCTTTTTGCATGCCTTTGTGCAGCTGTCTGCTTACTCTCCTCTTCCTTGTTGTACCCTAGTACAGCAGGACCAGAGAGGCAGGATGATTTCAGTGTCTCTGTTATTTGTACAGGTAACTAGCTTCAAGATGTGGAAAACCTTGAAAAACAAGTGCTTAATCCCTGGTTTTCCTCAGAGCGAACCCTTAACTTGCACAATATTTCAGATCAAATCGGCAAATGCTATTTGAAGTTTTTATATAATTTCTCAATTATATAATTTCTCATTTTCCATATATGGTCTCTTTATCAATTTACTCCCTGCCTGCTTCTTACTGAAATGTCACTTCATTGGAAAGAAATGTTTAAACTTACTAATACTTGGGTAAGTTATTTAGTCTTTCTGAGTTCCATTTTCTTATTTGTAAGAAGGGAATAATAGACTTCCTCCATTTTGTGTACCTCCCGGGAGTATAGAAAGAACAAATGAAATAACAGATAGAACACTTGTAACACTATATAGCGCTATTTAATTATAAGGCGTTATTATTCAGCTTTATCTCAGTGCTAGAAAAAGTGGCAGAAACTTAGGCGTTGACTTTTGTGTCCTGTGGCTTTAGTGTCGTGAAGTATCTGTACTTTATTTCATGCCTTCAGATCATGGTTATAATTATTAAGAGTAATAATTAGTAGTTATGAGATGTTTGAAATATTTCGAACAATAATTAGCTATATCTGAAAGTGGCAATAAATTACCATTAAAGTTTTAATATCAAATGACTTGTGACTTATGTGAAGATCTGTATGGTGGTAGACAGGCCTCCCCCCAAAATGTTCTCCCTGTAATCCTTGGAATCTTATATGACAAAAGGGACTTGGCAGATGTGATTAAGGTTAAGGACCTTGAGGTGGAGAGCGTTCCTCAATTCTCAGAATGGGCCCAAACTAATTGCCTGAGTCTTTAAAAAATGGAAAAAGAGGGCAGTTGAAAGGAACGTCAGAGATGAGACAGCAGGAAGAGGACAGATTCGAAGCAGGAGAGAGGTTCAGCCTGCCGCCGTTGGCTTTGAGGTCGGAGGAAGGGAAGGCACAAGCTAGCAATTGCCATTGGCCACTGGAAGCCAGAATTGGCCCCCAGGGTGTACCATCAAGGAAACTGGGGTCTCCGTCTCAGAATTGCAAGGAACTGAATTCTGTTAACAACCAAGATGACTACCAAATCCTCCCCTAGAGCAGGGGTCCCCAACCTCCGGGCTGCGGACCTGTGCTGGTCCGTGGCCTGTTGGGAACCAGGCCGCACAGCAGGTGGTGAGTGGTGGACAAGCAAAGCTTCATCTGTATCTGCAGCCACTCCCCAGCACCAGCATCACCGCCTCAGCTCCGCCTCAGACCATCAGGCATTAGATTCTCATCGGAGCACTGGTCCCTGGTGCCAAAAACTATTGGGGACCACTGCCTTAGGGCATCCAGAAAGGGACATAGTCCTGTCAGCACCTCAGTTTTATCTCAGTGAAGCCTGTGTTGGACTTCTGACCTATCAAGCTATAAGATAATAAATGGGTGTTGTTTAAGCTGCTAAATTTGTGTAATTTGTTTTGGGACCAGTAGAAAATTAATACATGTATACACAATTAATAGTATTATTCATAACAAGAGGTAACTTGTCTAACAACCCTAAACATTCAGAGCAAAGCAGTAAAATACAAAACAACCAAATAGCCCCTGAGTAGTGTCTTTCGATAGCTCTATCAGGCAGAGTTCAGTGTAGGAAGTAAAGCACTCTAGATAGTTTAAGCAGGAAATTGAGTATTTACAAAATTGTTGAAAGGGATGTAATTGAAAAATTATAAATATTCAACTATAATTGAAAAAAAAATTTTAAGTCGTTGGGAAGGCTGAAGTATGGGATAAAGATAAAGTTTTGTGCTCCTTTTTATCCATGAGAAGGAAGGATGTGGACCTTACCCACTGTCATCCAGTAGCCAGACAGAAAATCGATTTTGTCAATATATTTTTCTTATTTTTTAGGGATATTTCTTTTCTGTATGATGTTAGATATGTTAAAGGAGAGACTAAGGAGAGTGTCCTTTGTCCCCCACATTCAGACCATTCATTACAGCCACGGGATGGTGTCATTGTGCCTCGTAAGGTAAATAAAGTATTTGACTAATAATTTCCTTGTCTCTCCAAGTTGTAGAATTCTTGTATTGGGGATGTTGCTAAGGTGAATTGTAAATTCCTATTGGATTTTAAAGAGCCAATGGATTTCTGAGTGGGATACCTGTAACTAATACTAACACCAAGGTTAATCTTTAATTCATGGTTTTGTTTTTAATGTGTGCTCTGCTAAAAGTTTTTTACTACTTACTACGTCCCATATTACTAATATTATTATTTTCCTAATCAAAATCTCTTAATAGATAGTATCTTTTTGGGACAGGAATTAGGGTGTGTGCAATTCAGTTTTCTTTCATCTACTAATGTTTTTATACTTATTCTTTCTTTTTAAGCCAAAGAAAATAACAGATACTTTGATTCCTGAAGAATTTCATATTGTGTCAAATACAGGAGTTTCAGGTTTGGAGTGCTATGATGAGTGAGTACTGAATATCTGACAAGTTGAACTGTTTCTTCCTTCCCACACATAGAGGAACTTGAGAACAGGTCATTCACGTACCTGGGCAATATCCACACTGAAATGAGGAAACGTGGCCTACCGTCCGGATGCAATTTAAGGAAATCAATTTAAGAACTAGTGAAAAAATCTTACTTGAGAGAGTCTGGGATTTTAGTGATTAAATTGTTCTGTCTTTTCTTACTGTTAAATTTCGAATTAAAAAAAAATGGATCTTGTTCTGAATGCTCGATTATGCCTCTTGAGGAATGGTTGTGAGCAGTGACCACATTGATAAAGGAGAGTAGCCCTTGAAGCTGGATTCTCATAATGCCTGGTTGTCGGGCTCAGCTCCAGACCGCAGACTCTTCGGCTTCAGGTTTCCCTGATTCCTATTTATGGGATTGAAAATTGGATCTTGCTTTTATTTTCCAAAACAACACTTGAATGTTTCATGGTTTAAAAAACTAGTTATAATAAAATATCCAGAAGCTGTCACTCTTTTTACCTTATCCAGTATGTATGTTATATAGCATCTCCTTATGATGGTGCGTTTCAGAACAGTATTTGCTAAAGAGAACTACATTTTGGGGGTAACTTTTAATTTTTATATAATTTCAAAATTATAAAAAAGTTACAAAAATAGAACAAGGAACTCCC
The DNA here is from genome assembly GCF_000151845.1 of Pteropus vampyrus. Classification (NCBI taxonomy): domain Eukaryota; kingdom Metazoa; phylum Chordata; class Mammalia; order Chiroptera; family Pteropodidae; genus Pteropus; species Pteropus vampyrus. The sequence continues at coordinate 2,616,285 of NW_011888846.1, read as the reverse complement.
ATGTACCCTCTATCCTGATTCACTAGGTGCTTCATTTGCTTTAATACACATGTGTGGGCATACACGCGCACACACGCGCACACACACACACACGAGCACCTAAACTATTGAAGAGTGAGTTGGAGAGACATCATGACCCTTTACCACCAACTACTTTAGTGTATATTTCCTAGCAACCCATTAGTTTTAGTTCTTTTTTGATGACTTTTTTAGCTTTATCATTTCTATATTTATTAGTTGGCATTTTACCATACGGACTCATGGATTTCTGTTTTTTTCAGTGGATTATAATTCTTTACTATCATTATTTATTTTGCTGTTCAAAAATTTTCAGATCTGGGCCAATGCCAGCTCCTTGGAGCTGGCTCTTGTGTTCCTTAGGCATGTCCCCATCATTCTTTGAAGGTTCTCTTATTTTCTAGCTCAATAAGATTTCTAGGTTCATCTTGTATTTCCCAACTGCAGCTCTGGGATGAGCTCTGAGTCTCTTTTCCAAGGAGTACTGATTCCTTTTGATGGAGACTGGTACTTAGAAAGCAAGATCTGGGTGCTAGGTGTGCTCATTGCTCTTGGGCTATCACTGCTTCTAGTCCTTCTCTCACACTCTATTTTGCAACTTTATTTTGAGTCTTCATATCCCCTTGAGACTTTTCACTCATCTAAATTTGGAAAATTGAACTATTAACCAACTGTGTTCCAGTAGTGGGCAGAACCACAGGAAATGCTTATTAAGAAAAAAGATATATAAATAACAATGAATTTAAAGATTACCTTGTGGTTCTCATCGTGATACTCATTTAGGTGTAGACAAGCAAGTCCAGAGGACAGATATGGCTAGGAGTCAGGAAAACTGTGTTCTAGTTTCATCTCTACTTCTTGCTAATTTTATAACCTGTTTAGTCACTTAACTTTGTTGACTTCAGTGTTCTTAGAACATCCTTCCATCTTTGAAAAGGCTTTTTAAAAAATGAATTAAGGAAATTTTCATATTGTGATATATTTAGGAATATGATTAAATCTCCTTTACTAAAAAATGTTCCAGATATAAGTAGCTGGATGTCTGTAGATATCTAAGACTATTTAAGATCTTGTGTGCAAAATGGTGGACCTTTTGGTTGCCTTCAAGCTTCTCAATTCCATGAGGTCTTAATTTTATCATGTTGTAATATATGATAAACAGGCCAGATAATGTTCTTACAATAACATTTACCTGTCTTATTTATTGCAGCAAATATACTACTCTCCTCACAGATAGTGAAAATAGGCTATTGGTCTTCCCATCCATGTAAGTACAGTTTATTTTTTAAAGTGTTTTTTAGAAAGAATATACATATATATTCTTTTTGTTGGTACTTTACTACGCACATACACACATTAAAATGACAGCAGAAACCCAAGACAGTAATTACCTAGAAGTCTGTCATCTAATCAGTGTTTTTTTTTGTCCAATTGCATATCATCTTAACAATCATTCAGTTTTACATATTTATAATATTTAAGCATTTAACATGCCTTTTTTTTACAGTTTTAATTCTTTATATTGTTTTTAAATTTTATTTTATTGTGGTTAAGAACACTTAACGTGAGATCTGCCCTCTTAACAAATTTTTAAGTGTGCAGTACACTTTAACTGTATGTACAGTGTTGTATAGCAGATCTGTAGAACTTATTCACCTTGCATACCTGAAACTTTTTGCCTGTTGATTAGCAATTTCCCATTTCTATCTCCTGCCAGCCCCTGGAAACCACTATTCCACTCTATGATTCTATGCGTTTGGCTATTTTAGGTACCTCATGTAAGTGGAATCATTCAGTATTTGTCCTTCTGAAACCGGCTTATTTTACTTAGCTTGATATCCTCCAGGTTCATCTGTGTTGTTGCAAATTGTGGAATTTCCTTCTTTTTTAAGGCTGAATAATATTCCAGGGTCTGTATATACCACATTTTCTTTATCCATTCATCCATCAATGGACTTCTATATTATTTCCACATATTGTGACTAGTGCTGCAATGAAAATGGGCTTGCTATTATCAATTCGAGATCCTGATTTCAGTTCTTTTGGATAAATACTCAGAAGTGGGATTGCTGGATCATATATAAAATACTTTTATATTCTACATTTAACCATTAATATTTCTCCATGTCGCTACGGTATTTTTTTTTTTCTTGGACCCTTTTCCTCTCTTACATTGTGAAGTAACCAGTATTAACAGCTTGGTGTTTATCGCTCTATAATTTTCTGTGTTCTTACAATCATACACAAGAGGTATATAGAATTTGGGGAGGAAGGAGCATTATTTTCTTTTATGAAAGAAAGAATTATACTATTTTTATTTTTTTAAAGACTATATTACTGAAATTACACTGGATCAGTACTTATAGGTCTAATGCTTTAAGATACCATTAATATTCCATGGTATATACATCTTCTTTATACATATGATATTCTTTTTCGTGATTTGAGAATGACCTATTATGACACTAATTACATAATTCTGCCTTAATCTTTTAGGAAACCTAACAAAAGAATAGAAGTGGTCCAGCTGAATAATGTGATGGATACTATGCTAGAGAGGGCTGGTGTGGAAAATCAGGAATATACAGGGCCAACCAAGGTAATTGCGAAGCTCACTGTAACCTAGTGGTTAAAAGCGTGTACTCTGGATTGGCATCCTGGCCCTGCTATTTATTAGCTGGTGACCTTAGGCAAGTCATTTGTGCCTCAATTTCCTCATCTGTAAATTAGAGATGATAATAGTATTTACCTCATAAGGCTGTAGTGGAGGTTAAGTGGCATAATGAATATAAAGGACCGAGAACAGTGCTTGGCATGTGGCAAACACTGTATATAATTCATTTTTAGTACCATTGACTCTTGAGCAACACAGGTTTGAACTATGCAGTCCACTTATATGTGGATTTTTTTCAGTAAATCGTAAATATTTTTTCTGATAATTTTCTTAATAAAATTTTCTCTAGGTTTATTGTAAGAATACAGTACATTATACATATAACATACAAAATATGTGTTAATTGACTGTTTATGTTATTGGTAAGGCTTCTGGTCAACAATAAGCTGTTAGTAGTTAAGTTTTTGGGAAGTCAGAAGTTATACATGGATCTTTGACTGCATGGGGGCTTGGTGCTCCTACCCCCATGTTGTTCGGGAGTCATCTCTGTGATCATTACTGTATTTCATTGACTGCAATGCACCATTGACCTTTACAAGACCTTTGCTATTTTACATACCAATAAAAGACACTGCCAATTAAATCATACTTTCTCACTACTTATAATTTTAATTTTGTGCTTAATGAAAGGGCCTTTTCAATCTTACGTAGATAAAGATTTCTTTCTGTATGAAGGCTATTTCTTTTTTGTTTTGTAAATTTTTATTTTTATAGAATTTGGAACTCATAGGTAGTTTCAACATAAGGCATTCCTATGTAACCTTTACCCATATTCGCCAGTTATTTACATCCTGCCCTGTCTGCTTCATCATTCGCTCTTCCTCTCTACCTATCTCTATGTGTATAGTTTTTTCTGAACTGTTTTAGAGTAAGCTGGCAAAATCATGTTTCTTTACCATCAAACATTTCAGGATATACTTCCTATGGATGAGGACTTTCTCTTACATATCTATAATTCAGTTATCAAAATCAGGAAATTTAATATTGATATGATAGTCCATATTCAAATTTCAGATTTACCAGTCGTTCTTATAATGGCTTTTATAGCTATTTCCCCCTGTATTTCAAGATCTCAGGGTCACACAGTGCTTTCGTCATGTTCCTTTAGACAACTGTCATCTAAACGAGTTCTTCGGTTTTTTTTGACCTTGATATTTGGAATAACACAGCCCAGTTATACTATAGAATGTTCCTCAATTTTGGTTCATCTGATGTATACTTATGATTAGGTTCAGTTTTTATATTTTGGGCAGATATTTACAGAAGTGATATTGTGACCTCAGTGTATCATATAAAGAGGGATAATGATCAGACACAGATTTTTAAAAATATCATTTTTGTATACATAACTTTACAAAGGAAAATGTAAGTGAAATAAATAAGGTGTTTCTAAAACTTATTTACATTTAGAATGCTTAACTTCTAAAATGGTTTTTACTGACAAGACTTTAACAAATGCTAATTGACTTACTTCTGCTAGATGCACAAATTACTACATATATTGAAGAAGGAACAGACCATTTACAATACTGTATTTCATGAACTTATTCGACAAGTCAGTGTGGACTGTGCAGATAGAGGAGAACTACTGTCCAAAATCAGGTTCGAGCTCTTACTGGAGAATTCCAGTTTCCTTCTGAATTTTATACTAGAATTATGTTTATATCTGCTTTTGAGAAAAATCACAAAAGTACACTTCTCTATTGATAATAAGGAGCCTAATTGTATTTCTATTGTATTTTCGGGAATAAACATATAATAGTTGAGAACCTCTTTAAGGTGATTTCTGTTGGGATGTTTGGCACCACATTCTTTTATGCTTGGGAGTGAAGTGTTATGCGAAATAGTGGAAAAAAGGATAGATTCTGCAGACAGACGGATCCGGTTTCAGATTATCATCTGTGTGTGACCTTGGTAAAAGTCTGAGCCTTAGTTTTCTCATCTGTGAGTGAAGATAATTTTCATTGTTCATTAATCATCAGTAATATTTATCGAATGTCTGCTTTGTGTCAGGCATTAACGTGCTTCTTAGGTTTGTGGCGAGATATAAATGAGAGCATAGAATTAGGTGCTCAGTACATATAATTATTATAGATGATGATGATAAATATTATTACTATAATTCTTCTTATGCCACTGATACTTTCCAAAAGCTGAAAGGAATAGTAGAATTAGAATACTGGGTTCAGGTTACATATCTGCAGCTTACTTGCCATAGAACCACAGGCAGATTACTAGATCTCTCCGAATATCTGTTTCTCCTGAATGAGCATTAATAATATAAATTTTCCCTTTTTGTCCACTGTCTGATTTATGGAAGCTGAGCCCCCGCATGTGACGGTGCTGAGAAACCAGGAGCAAAGCCATTAATAAAAGACCAATCAAGATTAGATACTAAGCAGTAAATTGTTGGAACACCACCAGGGGCTGGAGAATGCCAAATTAGAATGAGGATAGAGACAGCTGAAGTCTGAGTTGTCAATCTCAGAACAAAGCCGGGAGAGATGGATGAGGAATCATGGCAGAGGAACTAGATGACTAACAGTGTATCCAAACCTTCTCCTTATGAAGAGTAAGTGTAGGTGGGACTCTGCCAGCTGATTTCAGGAGGTAGCTTCTCAGAGCCAAAATAAAGTGGGGTCCTATTCCAGGAAATCTAGGCAGAAAGAGACAGGCTGGCAAGTCAAACCCAAAATCCTTTAAGAAAAATTGAGTCAGACACCAGGGAGATAAAAAGTGCTAACTGGGGAGTTCCAGCGATAGAATCAGAGTAAGGCTTCACAGCCCAGAATTTAGAACAGGGTAAAGTTGGAGTGAGGACTACAAAGTCGGTGAGAATGGGCACGAGGTTTCAGGATGGTTGCACGGACCTTTATGATGGATAGTGGAATGGTGAAACACTCCGTGGGTGCAGAATAATCGAGTGGCCAGCATTTTGTTTTGGTAGGAGCTCTTTTACAAGTCTAGGGCCCACCTTCAATGTGGCAGTCTTCTGTTGTCCTGAGCCTGGAGTCTTTTAGAGTCCTTCCGGCTTCGCAAGATTGTTATAAGGATTCAGTAGAAATCCCCAGGAAACGGTAACGCTGTGCGTGCCCTGGAAATGCTTGATATCAGCCTCAAACCTCCTCTCTCTGTTTGTGTGTTACTGTAGCTGCGTGCTCTGTCTTATTGAGTGCTTTCTGATAAGTTAATGTGTGTCTCTGCTTCTCAGGCACCTGCTTCTCAGGCCTGTTGCTATAGAAGGAGGGTTTCATATGAAACAGCATTTCATAACAACTTTTTTTTATAGGGGGAAGAGGGTATGAGCTGAACAGGACCTTCACATTACACAGAAATGGGGCTGCTGCTGTACATCTTTTTGGTTGACACTATAAATCTGTGGTTATTTTAATTTTTTTCCACTATTTTATTATGGCAATTTCCAAATACCCATAAAAATTGAATGAACCCCCATCCTGGATTCTGCCATTAACGTTTTACTCTATTTGCTTTACCACTTGTCCACCCATCTAGCCATCCTTCGGTTCATCCACCAATTTCTTCATAGTAAATTGCAGACATTAGTGTGTTTCTCTCCAAATATTTCAGCATGTATATCGTTAACCAGCGTTCATTATTTATTTGCCTTTTTTTAATTAATTAATTTTTTATGGTGACACTGGTTAATGAAATCCAGTAAGTTTCATCTGTATCATTTCTTTTTTGACTAAAATGTTTCACATACCGAAATGCATAGATCTTGTCTGCAGTTGTTGACTTTTGACAAATACATACACTTATATCACCCAAACCCTTATGAAGGATGGAGTATTACCATCATCCCACAAAGTTCCCTAATGCTCTGTCCCAGTAAATGCTCACCTCCATTTCTCCAGAAGTTCTGACTTCTTGCCATCTTAGATGAGTTTCACCTATTTAGGAACTTCATATAAATGGGATCACGTGGAATCTACTCTTTTAGGTAAGGCTTCTTTCACATAGCATGTGTTTGAGATTCATCTCTGTTGTTGCATGTATTGGTGTTTTGTTCCTTTTTATTCTGAGTATGGTATGGATGGAACAAAATCTGTTCCTTT
>NW_011888846.1:2585420-2608732 GCF_000151845.1 Pteropus vampyrus | reverse complement strand
AATATTGAAATACTATTATTAACTAAAGTCTGTAGTTTACATAAAGGTTTATTCTTTGTATTCTACAGTTTTATGGGTTTTGACAAATGTGTATTTTTGACCATAAAAAGGATTAAAGTACTGATACATGATATAACATGGATGAACCTTGCAAACATTAGGCTAAGTGAAAGAAGGTAGTCACAAAAGGATACATATTCTGTGATTCCATTTGTATGAAATGTCCAGAAGAGGCAAATCAAGACAGAAAGTAGAGAAGTAGTTGCCAGGGACTTGGAGAAAGAGGAATGGAGAAGGACTGCTAACGGGTATCATTAAGGGTTTTTGGGGGACGATGAAAATACTCTAGAATTAGTGCTAATAGTTGCACAACTTTATGAACTTACTAAACGGTATTATACACTTTAAAAGGGTGAATTTTACGGCACATAAATTATATCTCAATCAAAAAATTATGAAGTATTTGCAGACAGTCATTTCATCCCGAGTCCTCATTTACGCTGCACATATTCCTTTGTGCATCGATTACACCTTATTTATGTAAGTATCATCTACCTTCCTGTAACTTCTGCCCTCTCATCCTAATTTTGTACTCTGGAAATACGCAGAATAAGTGCATTGTTTCTTTCACCATATAGCTCTTTAAGTTTTTGAAAACAACCATTTTTGTCTTCCCTCTTATGCATTCTCTAATCCAGGCTAAACATCCCCAGTTTTATCACATTTTCTTAGTGAAGTATACTACACATGGAAAACACACCAATTAGTCAATGTTGATTTCAAAATGGTATTATACAGTATCGCCACCATTACAGTATTATACAGAATAGTTTCATGGACCTAAAAACCTCCTATGCCATCACCGTCATCCCTCCTCCCATTCACTCATCCCTCCTCCATTCCCATTCCCCTGAACCATTGGCAACCACTGATTTTTTTACTGTCTCTATGGGAATGTCATACAGTTGAGGTCATACAATATGTAGTCTTTTCCAGAATGTCATAGAGTTGAAGTCATACAATATGTACTCTTTTCAAACTGGTTTCTTTACTTTCGCCTGAATTTTAATTGCTGAAACATTTCCTGACCATTATTTTGTGGAATTCTTTAAGTTCTGGACACCGTATCATTGTTTTTGAGAGGCTTATGATGTACTTTAGTGTAGTGTCCATCCTGTTTTTGAGCTTTTTGGATCTGTGAGTTTATATTTTTCATAAAATATGGAAGTTTTTAGGCTTCTTGTTCTTCAAGTATATTTTCTACTCTCTCCCCTTTTTGGGAGACTCCATTTATACATATATCAGGCCACTAATATTGAAGTCACATAGGTCACTGATGCTTTGAACATTTTTTCTTGTGTTTATTTCTTTTTCTGTTCATTTTGGATAGTTTCTATTACTGTATCTTCAAGTTCACTAACCTTTTCTTCTGAAATATCTAATCTGATTTTAATTCCATCCAATGATATTTTCATCTCAGATACTGTAGTTTTCATCTCTGAAAGCTCAATTTAAGTCTTTTAAACAATACCTTCCATGTCTCTACTGAACTTTTTGAACATATAGACTATAGTTACGAAAACTTGTAATGTCCTTGTCTGTTAATCCTAATGTCAGTTCTGGGTCCGTTTCAGTTGATTGATTTTTCTTCTCATATGTGTGTTTTCCTTCTTGGTAATTTTCACTGGATGGCAGACATTATAAATTTTACCTTATTGAATGCTGTATATTTTTGTAGTCCTAAAAATATTCTTGAGCTTTGTTCTGGGACACAATTAAGTTACTTGAAAACAATTTGATCCTTTTGAGCCTTTAAGTGGGACCAGAACAGGGCTCAGTTTAAGGCTAATTATTTCTGAATACTACTGAGGCAAGACTTTTCTTTGTACTATGTCCAATGCTTCATGAATCATAGTACAGTTTTTACAATCTGGCTAGTTGGAATGGGCCCCATAATTTCAGGCCATGTGTGAATGCTGGGGACTTTTTCTAATCTTTTATATGGTTCTTTCCTTGGTCTCAGGTAGTTTCTGCACATTTATGCCCTGATCATTACTTAGCTGACTTCTTGAGGGGAACCCTCTGCAGACTTCCAAAGGTCACTTCCTTTCATTGCTTGATATCTGGCATCTTGAAAATTGTTTCACATAGTATGTCTTTTTGTTCTTGTTCTTGTTGTTATTTCAGGCAGAATAGTAAGTTTAGTTCCCCTGGATCTCTTTGTAGAATTCCCATACCTATACCTATACCACAATCCTATGTATAGATTAATGTCCATAAATTTTAGAAAATTATCAGTGATGATCTCTTCAGTGAATGTCTGTTCTCCATTCTCTCTGTTTTCTCTTTTTTGGAACTCTGGTTAGATTTACATTAGCTATTCTCTTCTGTGCTCTTTGTCTCTTAATCTCTTTTTCATAATTTCGGTTTCCTCGTCTCTGTGCAGCATTCTGGGTAATGTTTTTCCAGGACATCAATACCCTCTCTAACGTTATCAGTTCTGCTATAACCCATCTGTTGAGTTTTACAATTTGATAATTATATTTTTCCTCTAAGAGTTCTTATTGGTTTGTTTCCAGAGCTGTGTTATCATATTTAATAAGTTTTTTGTTGCTTTTCACTTTTAAAGTCCATCTTCATTTCTCAAATATTTCATGCATAGTTTTATATTCTAAATCTGATAATTCTAGTATATGAAGACCATGAGTATCTAAATCTACCGTTGTTTCTTCTGAGTCTCATTTATGATGGTTTATTCATATAAATATTTTGCGATTTTTGCTTGTGTGGCTAATATTTGACCAATCTTAATCATTAAATCCTCAGGATATAAATCATGGATGCTTCCTGGAGAGAGGATTTGCATTTTCTCCCTTCTGAAATCCTGGCTCAATGCAATAGTTCCTACACTCAGGTCTCTTACTTTAAAGATGATCCAAGATGTAAAACTGAAAGCAACAAACGAACAAGACAAACAAATAAACAAAAACTCGTAGATAGAGACGACAGCTTAGTGGTTTCCAGAGGGAAAGGGGGAAAGAGGAGGTAGAAGAAGGTAAAGGGGGTCAAATATATGGTGATGGAAGGAGATTTAACTTTAGATGGTGAACACACAATGCAATATACAGATAATGTATGATAAAATTATATACTTGAACCCTAAATAATTTTATTAACCAATGTCATCCTAATTTAATTTTAAAAAACAGGAAAGGGGTAAAAAAAAAAAATAAATGAAGCTGGCCAAAGACTTAGTCTGTGGGACTCAATGTTGGTATTGAGACAATCCTGACCTCCTACTCCATTCTTAGCTTATTGTATTTTATTTGTTGTTTTTGTTTTTGTTTTTCATCCCTAGCTACTTCTGTTTCTTCCTATGAGCCCATTAATGCTAAGTATGCTCTATCATGGATATAATTGTACTGTGATGGGAAAGCCCTCCAGAACATTTTGTTCCTGTATTGCCATGAGGGGAGGTCCTAAAGAAGATGTTTTTAAGATTGATATTTCCTGATATATGAGCTGCATATTGAGCTGATAAATCCTCTTTCACTTTAAGTGTTTAAATAGGAGTTGAATAATTCTGTCCGTGGTTGAGAGATTAAGCTAAACGACATTCCAGCTCAAAGATACTATAATTCTGTGCTCTCAGGGATAGGATATAATACTTAGATCATTTTTAATATACAAGAAAACTATAATTTAATATACATGGTGACTGTAATTTATCACCTATGATCCTTTCCAAATTGTTTGGTTTTATTCAGAAGCAAAATAAATGACTTCTTTGTATTTAAGGTCTGGATTTTATCTATCTATCTATCTATCTGTCTATCTATCTATCTATCTATCTGTCTGTCTGTCTGTCTATCTATCTATCTATCTATCTATCTATCTATCTATCTATCTATCTATTTATCTATTTATGCATGCTCTGTCTTCCTAGGTGGTCTCTCATCCAAGTACTAACGGGGCCCGACCCTGCTTAGCTTCCGAGATCAGACGAGATCGGGCGTGTTCAGGGTGGCATGGCCGTTGACTTGTATTTATTTTTAAACAGGTGTCTTTTTACATTTTGGTCAATTTAGGAAAAGTAGTTTTATTCATGAATTCAACTATTTATAAAAATCCCACCGTATTCAAGGCACTCTTTTAGATGTTACAAATATGTAAATATATTAGATATGGTTCCTATCCGCATAGATTTTATAATTTAGAAGAAGAAAAAAGTCCTTATTTTGTTTTACAGCTCAGACGTTATATTCCAAATAATTATGACTTGTTAAAATTCTACACAATTCGTTCACTTGTATAAGCGAGGCAAGAATTTATACAGTCTAGATCCCTTTTATTCCCTATGTTCTTCCCACATATCTTTGTGAGTGTCTCTTCACTATTTCTTTCTCTAACGTTACTTTTTCTCACATATTTTTGCTCTTTTTTCCTTTTCTTCTGCATGATGTCTTATTTTTCCTCTTTTTCATGCAGAGAGCGGTATGTACAAATGCTCGACCAGATCGCCCGGCAAATGATTGATTTCTACAAAGATTTGGTAACCCAGCGAGTGATGGACCAGCGCATTTTAGAAGAACTGTACAATTTTAAGAATGTTATAGAGGAACTGACCAGGTAAAAACTGTGATTATCTTAAATACAAACATCAAAGCCATATCTCTCAAGAACCTAAAAAATCTTCAGGGAAAGTAGAATGGTTAAAGGTGGGGGGGTCTCTCTTGTTCTCTTTTCGCATTTAGCAAGAGAACAGAAAGACTAGATATAGTTGTAGATGTAGACATTGAGAGTTAAACAGGTTAATGCAGAACTAGGGCTCTGTGTATTCAATAGAGAAAACACTCTTGTTCTTCCTTCTAAGGGCTGTATCTTAATCAGGTTTACAGAACAGGGCTATGATTGTGGATGTTAAGGGTCAAATGCCAAAGAGAATAAGCATTATATAGCAGTCAAGGTTAGTAGCAACCTTGTAGCAAGTTGATTAGTGGCAAGAATGAAGAGGATAGGATAGGCATGTCAGAGGGTAGGACAGAGTAGTCTGGAGACCTTTTCTGTCAGCATTTACCTTCACTCCATTCTAGAGGATCTTTTTGCCTTTTCTAGCCAGCCTGATTCCATCCAAATGTACATAGATTTACTGATTTGGTACGTAAGGTAGAAGAACTAGGAAGAGCTGTACGCAGGATAACTGAGAATATTCCTGAGTATAAATATGATTTCCTGGGTAGAAACTTTTTGGAAATCTTCAACTGTAACTATAAAATTTCTTTGCTTTATTTTAGGGAGCTGTGTTTGGTTCGGGCACATGATAATAAATTAACAAAGGAAGCAGAGAAAGCCCACAAAGATTTGGCACAAGCTCTTTTAGATGCCGAAAAGAATGCCAAGTGAGTTACCAAATGTTAGCTCCTATGTCATACTTGCTTCACACTTTATTTCAAAATTTTATAGAAACATTTGAAGTTTTTTTTTATTACAACAGTGTAAAGTTTATTATATATATTAACTCTTCTGAGCACTGTTGTAACATACATCTTACAAATGTCTTCTCACGTGAGAGTTTTTCAGAGTTGTATACCTAGTAGTGGAGTTACTCGGTCATAGGATATGCATAGCCTTGTCTCGCTAAATGTTGCCAAATATTCCACAAAGTGGTTATTCCAGTATATTCTCTCATCAGTGTATGAGAGTTCTCTTTTGCCCATATCTTTTATCATTTGGGTGAGTACGAAAAGGTATCTGTTTTTTGCTTGCTTTTTCCTAATTAGTAGTGCGAATCTAATTCATTTTTAGATTTCAGTGAATCTACTTTGGTCCTAATTTTTATTCTATTTCAGGGGTTAGCAAACTTTTTCTGTAAAGGGTCAGATGGTGAAATACGGTTTCTGAAGCAACAACTCAATCAACTCTGCCTTTGTGACATATGCCATTGTAGTACAGAAGCAGCCAAGGACAGTTCTAGAATATGTCTGTGTTCTAATAAAACTTTGATTTTGTAACATTTTCATGTATAAGTGGAGTATTATTTTCTACTGTTTTTTTTAACTATTAAAATATAAAAAGTAAAATTAAATATGTAAAAAATTTTAAAAATTAAATTCTTAGCTCATGTACTATATAAGAAACAAGTTGTAGGCCTATATACCCACAGGATGTAGTTTGTTGACCTCTATTTTATTTCATTTTCTGTTAGAATTTTAATTACTAGAAGCTCTTGAGAATATGTCAAAAGATATATCTGATGGCATTTTAAATTTTTTTATTTAGTCAATTAAAAATGATATTATTATATTATCATAGAAGCAGTACATGTACCTTATAAGAAAATTAGAAAATACAACCAAGCAAAGATGAATAAAAAATATCAGTCTCATCACCCATAGATTACTGCTATAAACATCTTAGTATATATTCTTGTGGGTCTTTTTTTCTGTGTACATGTAAACACATGCATTTTTTCAAACCACAATAGTATTGTATATACTGTTACATAGCCTGTTTGTTTTTAGTCAACAGTCTCTACCTATTTCAATAAATTTTTACTTCATAAATTATCCAGGTCATATTAAGATTTTCCTAATTCTTTCCAAAATGTATTTTACATTTAGTTGTCCAAACCAATATCCAATCCGAACCACACACTGCATCTTTTTTTGTGTCCCTTTTAATTCATCATAGTCCCCTGCTTTTCTTTTTTAACTTGTTGAAGAGTGACTATATTTTTTAAATGTCAAGAAAAATACAAATCTATACAAAATCTAAATAAAAAAATAGATTCTTACTTTTATTCTATTTTATTTCTTACTAGAATGAGAGGGAGGTACCTTGATCATTTTTTTGCCTACTGAATGTACTATTGTTTTCTATAGCTGATTGACCCTTCTTGTCTTAGTAGATAACTGTTCTACATGTCGTTTTCTATTCTTATACCTCTAATACTATCTCTTCGTCCTCCTTCTGAGTCGATGACCTTGCCTTCTAAAAAGTAGAAGCAAACAGAACTCAAGTTCTCCTTCCTACATCTACCTACCCACCTGCATATGTGCTCATATATTGTCTTCCCTTCTCTTACTGTGGATGAACTGTCTTCCTCCTTTCTAAGGCCAGTCTCTCTATTTGTGTAGTATTATAACCCCTCTTACCTACTTGGGATATTTTCAGTAAATATTCTCTGTTTTTCTTATATCATTAATTTTTTCCCCTCTCCTCCCAGTTAATTCCATCACTATACAAATAGCTATACTTACTCCCATCATAAAAACAAGCAAAAAACCTCCCAAGTCTCTTAGGCCACATAGCCCCTTCTAGCTTTGGCCCCATTTCTCTCCTCCCTTTACAGTAAACTTCAAAACTTTGTCATACTCATTATCTCCATTTCCTGTCTTATTATCACTGGAACCCACTCCAATTAGGCTTTCGGCCCCATCGGTCCACCAAAATGTCCTTGTTAGAGTCACCAGTAACTTCCATATTGCTAAATCCAAAGGTTGATTCTCAATTCTCATTTAACGTGACTTAGCAGCAGCACTTGCTTTTACTCGAAATGATGTCTTTCCGTATATTATACTCACCTAGTTTCCCTTCTGCTTTACTGCCAATTCCTTCTTACTCGTATCCCTTGCAAGTTCCGTTTCACCAGTTTCTAAATGCTGGAGTGCTCATTCCTTGGATCTTTGCTCTGTATATACTCCTTAAATGAACCCATTTGGTTTCCTGACTTTAAATGCCATCATCTATAATCTCAACTAACAGATTTGTATCTCTAGCTTTACCTCCTCCACAAATTTGTGTCCTCAGCTTCAAATTCCTCCCTGAATTCCAGACTTAGGTATTCAACAATCTTAACATTTCTGCTTAGATGCCTAACATTCCCAAACTGAATTCTTGTTCTTCCCCTGGAACTTACTCTTTCCATCCTCTTTTCCCATTTCAGTTAGTGGCAACTCCATCCTTCGAGTTTCTCTGGCCAAAAATCTTGATGTCATCCTTGATCCCTTTCTTTCTCTCACATCTCACATCTCTTCATCCGGAAATTCTACAAATCTCCTTTTGTTATGTATGCAAAATCTTTACCACTTTTGCTGCTGCCATCTTTATCTCTTGCCTGGAGTATTGCGGTAACCTGCGAATGACCTTTTTACCTCTGCCTTTACACTACTGTAATCTGTTCTTCATACACTAGCCAGTGTGATCTATTAAAAGTTGACTCGAATGTCATCTCTCTGCTCAAAATTCTTAAGTACTTCCCCATCTTATTAAAAAAAAAAAAAACTTAAAAAAATGCTTTACAATATTCATCCCACTAGAATTTCTCTGACGTTGCCTACTTCATTCTAGACACGCTTGACTTTGTGCTGTTTCTTGATCACATGAGACGGGCTCCCACTTCCTGGAATCCTGGAATCCTGTGTGGCTTCCTCCTTTCTTCCTTCAGACCTTTGCTCAGATGTCTTCCCAGGAAGGTCTTTTCTGATACCCCTGTTTAAATCTGCCACACACTTCACATGCGCAGCCTCCTTTCCCTGACTTATGCTTATTCACTGCACTATCACTACTTAACGTATTGTTTTATTTGTTTATTATCTCTTCTGAATAAATTTTATAAGGGCAAAAGTTTTTTTTGTTGTTGTTGTTTTTTCATTTTGAACACTACCTGGAATATAGTGGGCACTAAATAGATATTTGCTGAATGAATTAAAAATAAACTAGAATTTCTTTTGTACTAATATTCATGATAAGAAGATAATCAGAGAGAAGGGGAAGGAAAGGGTGACAGAAATCTTTTTCTGTAAAACAAAATGATGGGTTTACTTTTATGATTAGAAATTTTTCTTTTTCTTTTTTTTGGCGGGGGGAGTCAAATGGAAAGTTTATTAGAAAACGGGTAACACTCCACAGAGCGTGGTCTCCTCTCAGAGGCAGAGAGTGAGAGGGACAGTGCAAGAGACAGAGACTGTGGGAGACAGAGTAAAGGCCCTGAGAGGGACCCTGACAATAGCGAGAGACGAGGACAGTGAGAGGGACCAAAATTTTTAATAACTTTTTAATATTTTATTTTATTGAAAACTTGGAAAATATGAAAACTTGTAAATAAGGAAATAAAGAACATTCATAATTCTTTCTCTTAGAGTTAATGACGATTAATATTTTGGTATATTTTTCTTTTTCTATGTACTTTTTATAAAAACAAGATCAAACTGAATACATAATTTTAATCATTTGGGCTTTCTCATTTTTTGTTATCACATGAAAAAATTTCCTATGTATCAAAGTATTAACAATATGATCTTTAATTAGCCGCAGGGCATTTTCGTCATAGAGCTACATCAGATATTTTATTTGGCCAATCCCTCGTTGTTGAACATTGAGGTTTTTGAATTTTTTCTTTTGCTATTATTTTTTTAGGTGAGGCAACCCTTGGTTGACCTCACAGATTGCAAGGACCTTGTCAGCTTACAATCCCTTATTTTTATTTATTTGTTTATTTATTTATTTATTTTTATTTTATTTCATTTTTTTTACACCTACAGTGCCTGGTCTTCCTAGGTGGTCTCTCATCCAAGTACTAACCAGGCCCAACCCTGCTTAGCTTCTGAGATCAGATGGGATTTGGCTTGTTCAGGGTGGCATGGCCGTAGACTCTTTTTAAAATCAAGGTCTAACTTTCAGACAGTAAAGTGCACAAATCTTAAAGATACAGCTTGTAGAATTTTTGAATTTATATTCACCTTAAGTGTGACACTTGAGATGATTAATTCTTTCTCAGTTACTTTGAACTAGTGGAAGCCTCCAAATAAGAGGAGGCTTCAGGAACTGATGCTGGTGGTTCCTAGCTTTCAGCAAAATTGAAAGAATTCTACATCATTGGCCTTTAATTCTTACAGCAAAGTTAATACTCCGGAGGAGGAAGTGTTTCAAAGGATTTGTCAGATGCTACCAGTGACTTTACAACTTCTGTGTTTGTATTTAATCTCAGTAGGGCTTTTAATTCTAACAAGAGCTTTAGTGTAAGTTAGAAGGAAGAGATATGCCTTGGTAAACATGAAGAAAAAGTAGTTAAAAAAAAGGTACTTAATTATACTTAAGGTTTGGTTGGTTCCTAGGGAATTTCTTTAAATCTTATACTAATTATTTATAATTCTAAATATAGTGGCTCATGATTATTGGGCTCTGCGCCTTTAATAAAGAATCCTAATTCTATGAGAAAAAAAGCTTAACAATAAAACTGTTATATTACTGCTACTTGTATTCAAATTTTTCATTATAGTCTTCTAACGCTACAATACCATGATGTGAAAATTCTAGTAGAAGAATATGATGAAACGTATTTAGAACAGGGTAGAGTATATTGAAATTCTTACTTTAAGACTTTCGTAAGATTTATAAACTAAATGCGAATATTTTTTCTTCTATTTCTACTGTATATTAGTGTTATTAACATATCTAGCAATTATACCGTAATTGCCTTATGATGAGTTTTAAAGGAACACCTTGACTTTTTGAGAACAAAGTTCTTTTTTAAAAAAAAAAAAATACATATCCTATATAGCTGTTTCTTAATTTTTCTCTTAGAATTTTAGAAGAATACCATGACTTATATACATTACAAAGAGGAAGGATGGAGAATGATATTAAGCAGTTAATGGCAGAAAGAGATATCTGGAGCTCAGCCACCTATGAATTGGCTCTAAAGGTTGGTTTATCTGGAATCATAACTTAAACTTCTTTTTTGTCTAGATAAAGTTTCATTTTACAAATTTCAGTAATCTAAACAAAAATTTTCAAAATGAAGATGCATATTTAACTGATGAACAATGTAGATATTATGGGCCTTGAAAAGAGAAAGTTACATTTTTTTCTTTGTTTTTTTTCACTATTGGGTATGTGGCTATCGCCCAATTAAAGGCTCTTTTTTTCACCAGAACCTATGAAGTATGAGCGGGATTCTTTTTCTGTTGTTTGTGAACATGTTAAAAATTTCAGCTTTAATTTATACTAGTAATAAACTATGAAAAGTGGTTCTTATTTTTTTCACATAATGGAACAGTATTAGGATCACTGGATACCTCACTTTGGTTCTATTACCTTGATACGCAAGATGACAAATGAATTGATATATGGCAGCCTGCAGACCATTCTGGTAATGCTTTAAGGAAACCTCAAAGTCCCACAATATTCTGTTTTTCTAAAATGTTTGCTGTTTGGATTGTCTTTTCTCATACCTGGGACTTATAGTATTGATAGTAAATTATGACCCTGAACAGATTTAAACTTTTGTCTCATTTTCCTCTGGAATGGTCAGATCTGATCTAGGACACAGTATTCCATCCTGATGCATACTTTTAAAAGGGCATTAACATGTCCAGAGGAAGTAACCATGACAGTAAATATATAATGTAAGAAACACATTTGGGAGATAGGCCTGTTGAGTAGGAGAAATGAAGAGGACAAGTGAGTTCCCTCACTCTGGAAGTATTCTAACAATGACCCTTTTGGTGGAGGTTATAACTGACCCTTCTGGTAGAGGTTCCTATGGAAGAAGAATACCTTGGATTGATGGGGCTTGGTCTTAGATCATCCCTAAAGTCCGTTCCAACAGGAAATGACCACTAGCATGTCAACTCCCTGAAAATAAGAACTTTGTTTCTTTTGTTTACAGCTGTATGCATAGTGTCTAGAACAGTCATTCATTGAATGACTGTATAATAGATTCAGTACGTCAGTGGTCCATGAAACCTTTTCATGCAGTCAAAACTAGTTTCATCACAATGCTAAGATGTAATTTGCCTTTTTCACTTTCGTCCTCATGAGTGTTAAGTGTATTTTTATTGAAACTACATGGTGTGGGATATTGCAACAGATTGAATGCAGAAACAAATATGAGAATCCAATTCTATTCTGTTAAAGCAGTCATTAAAGAGATTTGTAAAAATGTAAAACAGTGGTGCTCTTTTCACTAATTTCTTTGTTGTGGAAAATATAGTTTTTTTTGAAATAAAAGTACTCTTTATGTTAACATATAATGGATTAATTTTTAATGTTATATTTAAGTGGATTAACAAATACACATTTTAAATAATTTTAGTATTAATTTTTGATACAGTAAATTTCAATAGATATATAAACAAAAGCTCTTTGAAGTTCTCAATAAATTTTAAGAGTGTAAAGGGGTTTTGAGATCAAATTGTACGAGAACCTCTGCTGTATACTATACTTCAATTTAATTTCAGTTTAGTAGTTTTAGAAAATATGAATTGTGATTCAAACTAGTTCATGATTTAAACAAGAAATTGTGATTGAGTTAATGATTCATTGAAAAATTAATTTGAAATTGGCTTAGGTTTGATAAATTTTAGTGGTTTGTTAATGAGTTAGGTTCTAAATTTTAGTACTTTTTAATATAGGTAATTGAAAAAAATCGAGTCATATTGGCTAAAAGACTTTACCTCAATGAAAAAGGCTGGAGTAAATATGCTAAACATTTCATCATACTGCTGTCAACCAAGGTAAACCTCAATTCACTTAAGTGATAGAAAAAGAGACTCCACTGTTAAGAGACTCCACTGTTAAGAAGCCTTTCCTAAATTTCTAGATTAAACTTTTAAGTATAGTTTTATATTTGTGCTTTGTTGTGGGCAGAATGAAAGAAATCTGAGGAAAAGCTAATAAAGGCTCTTTATATTTGTCTTCTAATTAAAGCAATTTAAGCAATTTATCTAAGTTAATAACACTACAAATGTTATAGAGTTATTCTATTAACTAATATTTGAGTAGCTGTGTTTATTGAAACAGTTGCATTATCGATGCATTCTATGCAATTTTATGGGACAATTCAGTGAGCACACTAAGTTGAAAAGAAGAGAAGTGACATTTAGTGTTTCTAGAGTCAAACCATTTAAGAGTAGTTCGACTGGTCATTTCATTTAATTCTTACAACAGTCTTGTGAGATATATATTAGGGTCTTTATTTTGTGGGTATGAACAATTAATCTCAAATAGATTAAACAACATTCCCCAAGGTTACACAGCTAGTAAATGGCTAGGATTCACATTTGGTTCTGTTTGGCTTTGAAATTTCTGTTCTTTCCAGTGTGCCACGCTGCCTCCCATTAAAGTCCTATGGGGAAATTGGGCTCATGTTGCAAAGGGAAAAATTCTTGTCTCTAATACTTGATGTGCCATGGAAAATCCACCACCAAAGGGACTGCATATCACTGGTGATATTTTGAAAGAGGAATATCGTCAGTTTTTTGAACCATCTTCTATGGTTGTCTCTAGTATTATAATATTAATAATGGCCTGGTGTGTGCTACTAAGGGTTTGTTAAATGAATAAATGGTTTGATTCCATTCATTTTATTTAGGATACTTCAGATCTTGCACTGTTGCAGAAGTTGACACAGAAATGGAGAAACTTAGTGAAAAAATTTAAACAGGAATTAGAAGACAATGAAGAGTCTACAAGGGAGAAATTGCAAATGATTAAAGATGGCTTTATCAAATGTCAGCAGTTCTTTAGAAATGATAAGTAAGTCTCTTAGAATAATAATACGAATCCCATTTTTCTGATTATGCTATGTCATTTCTGATAACTCCGTCCAATTCTTCCTCTCTTTTTCTCTTTTACCTTGTAATTACTGTGACATAAATTTTGGTCAGATAACCAGCAGCCCTTACAAGGGCACAGTCCTGCTAAGAGCTTGACCAGTCTTGTAGTTTCTAGTGCTCATCATCTTGGTAGTCCATCCTGATTCTTCTACCTGTCTGCTGCTGCTTCCATTTAAAGTCCAACTCTTTTTTTTTTTTTTTTATCCCTTTTCTTTCTTTTTAAAATCAAGCCAATTTATGTCTTTACTGTTGACAAACTTGAATATCTGGCTCTCTCTGCAAATTCTATAGCATAGTGCATGTGCAGAGAAGTGGAAACAATGAGTGGCTGGCTCTACTATCGTATAACAATTAGAGAGATCTGACAATGGAAAGTGCTGCCTATAATGTCATTAAGTCTAGGCTGGATGACTAAATCACAGCCAAGGTTAGTGGGAATCTATACTTCGAATGCCAGACTCAACACGTTGAGGTACCATTTCCATTTCGAGCTGAGAACAGTGGTTACAGTTTTTCATCTCCCCTAAGAGGTTTTCCATTTAGTAGATTTAGAAGTTCTGGAAGTTTCTATGTTTTGTTGACTCTCAGCTGGGAGAGGAGCACAGGAGGTGGTGGTTCTCTTCGCCCTTTCTCTTCAGGACCTTCTTTATCAAGAGCTATCTTCTCATGAGACTTCAGAGATATTAAAGGAAACTCTTTCTTACTAGAAATTGGGGCTTTGACCTAAATGTTGATTAAATAAATAAATGTTATTTATTCATTAGGCTTCTTTCTATTTATAGTTTTGGCAGCTATGTTCATCAGGAATTATTCTTATGGTGACCTAGTTTTGGATGCCGAAGACCCAGACACAACTCTTTTAATACTCTCGTGGCCTGATTAGAGTCTGGATCTATATTTGTGTTTGTAAATTTAAAGATGGGTGCCTATGGGAGAGGGGCTGAACCTGGAAGGCATGCTTGAAAATCAGTAAGGAGAAATATAGTATTAATTGTTAGATAGAGTATGGATTCATGATTTTCTTTGTTTATACCCTGTTCTGAGACCCTACTCTTCTCTTTTCCCTTCTTTCAGTATGAACATTTTGTCCCTTAATGAAGGAAATACAGTTGAATCAATTCTTTCAGATTTCAAGCATTGGCAAAAGGTAAGACTTTCTGATAAACAGCTGGTTATCAAAATACTTGCCACTTTTCACCTACAACTGAGTCACATATTTAAAAAATGCCATGCTATGTTTTATGAAAGACAAGGAAAACAGCAAGACTACAGGGGCTTTTAAAAATATGCTTAAATATTTTATTTTCAGTTCTATTTTAGACTTCTGAGTCAAATAAAGTAAGGCTGCCAGAAAAAAAAAAAAATTGGGAAAAGATACTTGGGTAGTGGGTGGTCACCTCTGATTGTAAGATGTCAGTAACATTTGTGCTTCTCCTATACCTGGCTTTTCTCTTTTCGTTTTTTTTTTTTTTTTTTTCCCCCCCACAATAAACACCTTTATTACAGGAGTTAAGACAGGAGGAGGATTTATTTGCCTTTCTGGGCCTTGATTTTCCTCAGCTAGAGCTCCAGCTCCTTGCCCTGTAGCACACAGCCATCTGCTCGGCCACACTGGCCTGGTCTTGAAGCGATCCATGCAAGAAGCTTGCCCTGCTGGAACTGCTCCTCTAGAAGACTGCTGGTTTGGGCATTCTTTTTCCTTTCATTGTATTTCTTCTGAATTTTCTTCAATCGTTTTTGTTTAAAATCTGTTCCTCCTCGGGAGTCAGCCTGGCCCCCTTCTTGCGGCCCCGGGGGCAGTGCACAGTGGGATTGCTACGCTGTGCTGTCAGTGAGCACGATGCGGTTCGACACTAGAGTCTTGGTGCGGCCAGTTCACTGTTGGCTGCGTTGTAGACAACATCGATAATCCTTGTTTTGCGCGTACAACACTCGGAGCCCCAGGAGAAGTTCCCCACGTCTGGCCTCGAGGCGTGGTACTTCTTGCTGCCTCCCCGGACCCAGACTGTGTGTGTGCGGGGGGGCGTCCCAGCCCATATTTTCGCTTCTTGTGGTGGGGTTTTCTCTCGCCCCCCGCCCCCCTGTCTTGCAGCGCTTGTGCTCGTTGTCCTGAGAGATGGCCGTGGCTCAGTGCCAGCGGGAAAGAGAAACTACCTGGCTTTTGTCTTAAGGACAAATTGGACTTTTAAAATGAATTATATCTTTTTAAAATTTGGGGTAAAATATACATAACATAAAATTTACCATTTTAATCATTTTTAAGCGTACAGTTCATTGGCATTAAGTACATTCACATTGTTGTGTACCTATCACCGCCATCCATGTCCAGAACGTTTTCATCTTCCGCAACTGAAACTCTGTACCCATTAAACGCTAATTCCTCCATTCCTCTTCCCACGGCTCCTGGCAACCACCATTCTACTTTCTGTCTCTATAAATTGGACCACTCTAGGCACCTCATATAAGTGGAATCGTTTAGAGTTTATCCTTTGTGACTGACTTATTTCCTTCCGCATAAGGCTCATCCATGTTGTGGCATTTGTCAAAATTCTCTCCTTTTTCAAGGCTGAGTAATATTCCATTGTATGTATACACCATACTTTATTAGTAATGTTTTTTAAAAAGTGTTCGAGTTATGGAAATAGGCTTCATTAGTCAAATTACTATCATGTTATTGTAGTTTAACAAAGGAAAATATATAAGATACTGAAATTCCTTCAGGGTGAATATCAAACTCGTGACTTGCTGAAGTCTCGTCGAGATCCCAGAAGGCTATTTCCTTTTCTTTTGGAATGACTTGAGCAGAATATTCTCAGAATTGAAGATGTCTGTTGTCCTGTACGTAACGTAGCTGGTTTAGTGCCTTTTAAAATAGTTTATCCGGCAATTTCGACATTGCATAATTAAAATTTTTAAAAAGTCATGCTTCTTTATGTAGTAGGAATAATAACAACTCTCATTTATTAAGCACTTACTCTGTCAGGCTGAAGGTGCTTTCCATACATTATCCTACTTACTCTCCATGTCTGCCACGTGATGCAGGTTTTATAGTCTCCATCTCACAGATGTGGAAATTGAAGCTTAGAAATGTTAAGTAACTTGCCTACATTATCTATAAATGATAGGTGACTGAGTCAGAATTTGAGTCCAGATCTCTCCAACTGCAAAATCCCTACCCTTAATTACTCTACTACATTGCTCCCCTGTACTAGTCACTCTTATTGAAGCGTGAGTGATTCGTTTCCATTATCCGAGTGACAAATAATGGCAAACTTTATATACAAATTATACTTTATTTTTCCCACAAATATTTATTGATATGCGTAGGACTTGGATTTGGTGTTAGAAAGGCAAATAGAGCATGAATGAAACACGGTGATTACTTTCTAGGAACTTACCCCATCTAGCGAGGATCACATAAACAAATGTGTTAAATCTTGACCAAAGCATATAGTAATTAAACACGCTCAGGTCTCTGGGACTTAATTGACTATCACTATTTTTTTACTCACATAGGATTTAATATAGTTATTTTTATCCTGGTAAACTATGGATTACCTTATAGAGTATCAAATTAATTTAAATTCACTTTAATTTTGAAAATAAAATGTATGTCATATGAAGAAATAGTGTGAACAAATGATAATAGAATATGTAACTCCAACATAATTGAGAGCCACTGGGAAGTAAAGATCTGGGTTGACTTTGATGAAATCATTAGTGGATAATGTGCTATTTTCTTTACCCTTTTTTTTACTCTCTAGATATTAAATGAAGATAAAGACAAGTATAGTGGTGATTTTCTGGTGTCAAAATATGATTCTCTCAAGATTATGAAATACTTA
Source organism: Pteropus vampyrus (assembly GCF_000151845.1). Lineage (NCBI taxonomy): Eukaryota > Metazoa > Chordata > Mammalia > Chiroptera > Pteropodidae > Pteropus > Pteropus vampyrus. The sequence goes on along the minus strand of NW_011888846.1, from coordinate 2,591,268 downwards.
CAGGAAAACTGGACAGATATTGGGATTGGAATATTTCGTCGCCATAAAAGTATGGAGGGGGAAATGCCACCAGAGCAACGATACATGGAGGATATTGTGAAAAGTATAAGAAAACTCTACAAAGAATTTGAGATAAGAATAAATGGTGATAATGGTAAGAAAAAAATGATAGATTGCTTGACATAAAGGATTTTAACAGTAATTATTTTCAATACAATTACTACTTAAAATAATACATGAATGTAGTTCTAGAAATCAAGCAAAACCATTGAGCATCACTTCATTGAGATATAATTCACATAGAATACAATTCACCTATTTAAAGTGTACAGTTCAGGGATTTCGAGTATATTCACAGATGTGTGCAGTCATCACTACAGTTTTAGAATATTTTCATCAAAGTAAACTCAAAAGAAGTCCCGTGCCCTTGAGCTGTCACCCTCTTACCCTCCTGTCCTTGGCCCAGTCTTAATCCTGCTCTCTGTCTCTATAGATTTTTCTGTTCTAGACTTTCCTATGAATGGTACCAGGTAATGTGTGATCGTTTGTGACTGACTTCTTTCACTTGTTTTAAAGATTCATCTGTGTTTTAGCACGTATTTGTACTTTATGCATTTTTATGGCCAAATAATATTCCATTGTATGTATATATATATAGATCACATTTTGTTTATCACTTCATATATTGATGGACATTTGGGTTGTTTCCACTTTTTGGCTTTTATGAATAATGCTGATATAAACATTTGTTTACATATTTCTCTGTGGACATATATTTTCGTTTCTTTTAGATATATACTCAAGAAGAGTATTGCTAGTCATGTGGTAACTATTTTTAAGTTTTTGAGGATTGTCACACTGCTTTCAAAGAGGCTGCATCATTTTACATTCCCACCAGCAGTGTCTGAGAGTTCTAATTTTTCCACATCCTCACCAACACCTGCCATTGTCTGTCTCTTTGATATTGGCCAGCCTAATGAGTGTGCGGTGATATTCCAGTGTGGTTTTGATTTGATTTTCTCTAATAATTAGTGATGTTGAAATGTTCTGTGTTATTTTAAAAGAAATCATGATTATCCATGTCATAGATACATATACATCTATATTATTATGTGTATGTAAAATGACCTCACAGGCTTGGAGAGAAAATAGAGAAAGGGTGCACCAAGTTTCTCCATGGATGACTCGGTGAAGGTCGGGCTGGGCTCAGGGCTGGGGAGAGGTAAGGAGGTTGAGGTTGGAAGGGAAACTGGACCAGAAAGGAAAAGGAGTAAAGACCGGCTCTGAGATAAAAGTGTATAATCCTATGACATTCATACATTTGTGTAAATTCAGACATGTTTATGGATAGAAAAGTAAGTAAAATTATGACTTAACAGCGATAAAGTGTGTCTTCAGCTTAAAACAACAAAATTAGAGGACAGTCAAAAGAAAATTTATGAGGTTTGAAGGTGACTTGATGGGCTGATTTTCAGAGGCATGGGTTCTCATGAGAAGCTGTCCCTAATTGGAAGGGGTTTTATACCGATTTTTCAATTATTTGTTCATGGTTTGCATCTATGGTCAAAGAATAATCAATCTTTCCCTTTTGTGAATTTGAAGAATAAGACTTTATTGTCTTTATTTTACTACCTTCCTACATTTGCATTTGTCTATCTGACAAAATCTTTCTCCCTGAATAGCTCTCTTTAGCATTCCCTATAGTTCGGGTCTACTGATGATCTCTCTTAGTTTTTATTTTCCTTTTTTAAATTTAAATGATACATGAAAAATCTGGGTTGTTTAGAATTCTAATTTGGCAGCTATTTCCTTTAGTACTTTACATGGTGTAGTCTGCTGTTAAACATCCACTTAATTCTTAATTTCAGTTATTGTATTTATCACCTCTAAATTTATTAACTTTTAGGGTTTCTAGTTCCCTGCTGAAATTCTCTACCTCATCATTTAATAACTTAAAAACTTTAATCATAGTTAATTTTAAAGTTCATGTGTGATAATTGGATAATATCTGGGTTTTTTTTCCAAAATTTTCAATTACAATTGACATATAATATCTTAGTTTCATGAGTACTAGGCCTTTATAATCTGTATTTGTCTTGGATTTGAGTCAATTCTTTTCATATTTCTGACTATTTCTGATTGATGTTGGACATTGTGAAAAATTCTAGAGATAATTTAAGATACTATATTGATGCTATGTTTCACAAGAATAATTTTACTTTTTCTTCTGGCAGGTTATTTAGGGTAGGAGCAGATCATTTTAATCCAAATAGGGACTAAGCTGAAATAAAGCATGGCTTTAGGTTTTGTGAGAGCTGGTCGGTTTCTGCACCACCCTTATTTCTAAGATGTAGCCCTTTAGGGGTTCAGGTGTTCGGGGGTCTCAAGTAAAAGCCTGCAGCGTTTCCCAGGGCCTTTACTACTTAGCACATTTTGAACTTCAATTTTGTTTTCCCAGTAGGGTGACCAGATATCCCAGGTTTCCATGAGCCATATTGAAAATCTATCCTCCCAAAGCCATGAGAGACATTAAAAATCCTTCAAAGCACTTTTAGTCACTGTGTCATATGTTACTTAAGAATCCTTCCCAGTAAAGTGTTCCAGGCAATCCCGATGCATTGATTGGCATTGTTGTTCAATGTAAAACTGCTCTAGATGGGAAAACACTATCTTAGTTATCTGCAGCAGCAGTAGTATAGTTATAGATACAGTGGCAGTACTTACCCATGAGAATATTTAGTGGACAGAGAAAAAATGAGTTAGTTAATGGTTTGAAATAATGAGGAATCAAAATGATGAATGATAGTAAAATTAACATCATTTTGAGTACTCTGAAGAGGGTTTACTGAAAATATTTTCTTCAAGGGTAAGAAAAAGTTTACTTTTTAATTATTTCTCTTTATATACCTCTGAGATGAGATCATTTTTTAAATTTTACAAATGAGATAAGACAAAAGTATAGAGAGGGTATTTTGCCACAATCTCTCAGTGAATCATTCAAAGATTAGGATCCAGATTTGATCCTTGCTCAGACTAAAACTATAAACTTCATGGAAACCTGAACAGAAACTTAAAAAATGACTCAAGAACTATGTTCTCATTTCTGTTGTTAACTATCCTGTCATCATGAAGAAACTGTGTATTGTCATTGTCTTCTTAATCGAATGACTCAATAATGTCTTTTTAAGAGAACTGTAGTTCACAGTTTCTGGGCATAATACATTAGGTTCTCAGCTGAGAAGACAAGAAACTTAGAGTATAAGCTGTCATCAGTCAAAAAAAACCACACTAATTACAGTGTTTATTCATTAAACATTTCTTTAGGAACTACCCTTTGTAAGATTCTATGCTAGGCAAGCTATAGGATAATAAAAAGGTGAAAAGGGATATGCTCCTGCCAATTAGTATTTTATAATTTATTATTGAAATAATAGACTTACAAATACTTTTAAAATTAATGCTTTTGTCACTTTTCTAGGTCTCTCTAAAATTGTTCCAAGTTTGATTAGTTCTCTTGACTTCTGTTCTTTCAAGTTGGAAAGCCTCCCGGAGTTTCCTGAAATGTTTCTTGAGCAATGCGAGGAACTCGATGAAAAAATTAATGAAATGAAACTGCAGTTGGATACATTGTTGAGGATTATTGGTACTGTTCCACAGTCCTTAGACGTGGATTCTGGCTCGTAAGTTCCCATAGCTCTCTGCCGGGCGGAAGAAGGGAGTCCCCGCTTCTCAACTGTGTTTTCTCAGTACCCAGCCTCAGCAACAGGGAGCCGGGATCAAATAAGAAACCCTGAAGTCCTTTTCCTCCCAGGAAGAAAGCATCTGACGGGGAGCAGGAGAGCGAGGGAGCCCTGTGTCCCTGGCAGCAGCAGCCTAGAGTGGAGTTTCTGTCTCACTGAGTGGGGACAGGGAAGAGTGGGGGTCGTTGTGGTTCGGATGCCATAGACTCTTGCCTTTTTGACTGTGTCTTCATAGGTTGTCTCGAACAGGTGTTTCTTAAGTTGCTTTTTGTTCTTAGGACCATTTATTATTTTTTTTAAGAAATAATTCTCAGTAGTTTTCCTGGGGAATGGGTCAGCTTTGCTCTTCACACTGTCAGGCTTGAAATTGGTCTCTTGAGAAAGTTTTAAAATTCATTCTTCTCACTCTGTGGTTTCAGTGGTCCAGAAGTGACCGTAAAAGGTGTGAGTGTGAGTTTTTATGGTAGAGCTAACACTGAAGGTAAGATCTACGTTGTCCCGAGTGCGTCATGCCAGTGGCTGTTGACGTTAGGACGGCCATGTCAGTGAGTTAGCCACTATACCACATCGTTCCAGGCTTTCATTCACCTTTCCCTGAGTCCCCAAACAATTGTCAACACTAAGTTTACTAGGCCTAGCCACATAAAACCCTTACTTTTAGCTGATAGTTACTTTTATATTCTAAGTAAGTCACTTATCTTTATTTTACTTAATTTTTCCTTCAGGGTACTCCAAGCACATATATTTAACATGATTCAACAATGGCTTTTGAAGATAGGCAATGAGATTAACAATGGTAACATTGAACTTCAGCGCCACGTATGTACTTGTCGGGACCTGTTAGGTTAATTCTGCCTTGGCTGGGAATTTTCTTTAAGAAAAACCAAGCCAGGCCTATGCAATTAGAGTGGGAGGTTGGGAGGGCAAAATGGGAACTTATATAATTACTCGAGTGACTTTCAGGAGATTTTTAAATGCAATATCTTTTTGCCTCTGGAATGGAGTTTCAGAGATGATCAAAAGTTTTTGAGTTCTAATGATTATCTTTATGCTTTACTTGCTACACTGAGTTTTTTCCCCTTAATACCATTACCTGGGATGTGACCAATTTAAGAATTTATGTTGGTGCCCCTGACTGGCTGAAGGATGACAGACAGAAACACATTACTAGGAGGAAAGACAAGGTGCCACGAAACTATTGGTCTAGAATTGTTAGAACAAGTAGAACTGTTCTGCAGTTCCAAAAACTGAAGCTGCGGACTTCGCAACCAGCACAATGTGAAATTTCCGAAGGCCGTCCTAGTTTATTGAGTTGACTTCCACCTCCTGGTCTTACTTATAACCTAAGTTCACACAGGATAAAAATCTTACTGTAAGTTAACTTAATATACAAATATTTGATCTTACAAAATTGATAAAATGAATTTAACTCATTTTAATATTGCTTTAATTGGCAATTTCAAAGGCCGAGATCATCAGTTACATGGGAATACTACTTATGAAGCATTACATTTTATCAGTCTATGCGCGTGTTGCAAACACAGACACCAAAAGCTGAGGAGCAAATATAGTAAGACTGGAAGCATGGATCCAAGGTTGGAAGAAATTTGTTATGATTTTGAAAACAATTGCAATTAATTTTAAAAGGGGGAGCAGAGTATCTGTCACATAGTGGGATTTCATAAGTATTTGTGGAATGAAGTAAGGATGAACATTCCAGCACTGTTGGTGTCTTATAGTGTTGCTACATGAACTCATTTGTTAGCAAAATATTCTGTTTGCCATTGGTAATTTATTTCCATGGAATCATATACTCAATATTTATATTATGGAATTCAATTTTTATAGGATTATTTAGGAAGAGTCTTTATATTGTCCTTACATACCTCTATTTTAAAACTTCATTATAATATAATTAAACTGTTTAGAAAATTTGCAAGATTATAAATTCCTTGAGGCACCGTATTTACTGGTACACTATTTCTTTCTTTTTTAAAAAGATTTCTCAGTTTTAATTTCTAATACAGTAAATATGGATAGATTCAAACAACAGAGTTTTTTGGGGGGTACACCATTTTCAAGACTAAAAGAATCCAGAGAGCAAAATG
>NW_011888846.1:2578403-2583930 GCF_000151845.1 Pteropus vampyrus | reverse complement strand
ATACCACATCGTTCCAGGCTTTCATTCACCTTTCCCTGAGTCCCCAAACAATTGTCAACACTAAGTTTACTAGGCCTAGCCACATAAAACCCTTACTTTTAGCTGATAGTTACTTTTATATTCTAAGTAAGTCACTTATCTTTATTTTACTTAATTTTTCCTTCAGGGTACTCCAAGCACATATATTTAACATGATTCAACAATGGCTTTTGAAGATAGGCAATGAGATTAACAATGGTAACATTGAACTTCAGCGCCACGTATGTACTTGTCGGGACCTGTTAGGTTAATTCTGCCTTGGCTGGGAATTTTCTTTAAGAAAAACCAAGCCAGGCCTATGCAATTAGAGTGGGAGGTTGGGAGGGCAAAATGGGAACTTATATAATTACTCGAGTGACTTTCAGGAGATTTTTAAATGCAATATCTTTTTGCCTCTGGAATGGAGTTTCAGAGATGATCAAAAGTTTTTGAGTTCTAATGATTATCTTTATGCTTTACTTGCTACACTGAGTTTTTTCCCCTTAATACCATTACCTGGGATGTGACCAATTTAAGAATTTATGTTGGTGCCCCTGACTGGCTGAAGGATGACAGACAGAAACACATTACTAGGAGGAAAGACAAGGTGCCACGAAACTATTGGTCTAGAATTGTTAGAACAAGTAGAACTGTTCTGCAGTTCCAAAAACTGAAGCTGCGGACTTCGCAACCAGCACAATGTGAAATTTCCGAAGGCCGTCCTAGTTTATTGAGTTGACTTCCACCTCCTGGTCTTACTTATAACCTAAGTTCACACAGGATAAAAATCTTACTGTAAGTTAACTTAATATACAAATATTTGATCTTACAAAATTGATAAAATGAATTTAACTCATTTTAATATTGCTTTAATTGGCAATTTCAAAGGCCGAGATCATCAGTTACATGGGAATACTACTTATGAAGCATTACATTTTATCAGTCTATGCGCGTGTTGCAAACACAGACACCAAAAGCTGAGGAGCAAATATAGTAAGACTGGAAGCATGGATCCAAGGTTGGAAGAAATTTGTTATGATTTTGAAAACAATTGCAATTAATTTTAAAAGGGGGAGCAGAGTATCTGTCACATAGTGGGATTTCATAAGTATTTGTGGAATGAAGTAAGGATGAACATTCCAGCACTGTTGGTGTCTTATAGTGTTGCTACATGAACTCATTTGTTAGCAAAATATTCTGTTTGCCATTGGTAATTTATTTCCATGGAATCATATACTCAATATTTATATTATGGAATTCAATTTTTATAGGATTATTTAGGAAGAGTCTTTATATTGTCCTTACATACCTCTATTTTAAAACTTCATTATAATATAATTAAACTGTTTAGAAAATTTGCAAGATTATAAATTCCTTGAGGCACCGTATTTACTGGTACACTATTTCTTTCTTTTTTAAAAAGATTTCTCAGTTTTAATTTCTAATACAGTAAATATGGATAGATTCAAACAACAGAGTTTTTTGGGGGGTACACCATTTTCAAGACTAAAAGAATCCAGAGAGCAAAATGTTCTTTTTGTATTATTCATAGTATAGGAGTATGTAGTTTAAAATGGTAATATCCCTTTTAGCTTTCTTATAATTGAAAAGAAAAAATAGTTTGCTTATCGATAGTAGTGATCCATTTACAAGGCAAATTTGGTAAGTGGAAGCTGCTTAATTTATCTTGCATCTCCATAGTAAAAATGCTAAACAGTAATGGCTTGCATTGAATGATTGTGCTCCGTATACTTTAAATCAGTAATGGTGTGGAAATGGTATGTATAACTTTTTATTTTCTTGAAGTTATATCTCAGTCTTTGCCTTTTTTTCTGTAGTAGGAGATGGAAATGGCTTGGATAAATGAAAAATCCGCACAGATGTCCTCTAATCTAATTTTAGCCAATAGTTTCCTCTTCAGATCTTATTAGCTCTTAGCAAATATCTAAGATGATTGATTTACAAATGATTATCTAAGATAATTGTTTCTTCCTTTCCGTCTTATGGGATTAATGTGAGACAGAGATTATAGGATGTAGCGATTATAAAACTGAATGCTTTTCATTTTCTTTCTACCTTTCTTTCTTTCTTTTTTAATTAAGTTTATTGGGGTAAATTGGTTAATACAATTACATAATTTTCGGGTGTACATTATAATTTGACATCTATATATTCTATTGTGTATTTACCTCCCAAAGTCCAGTTTCCTTCAGCTACCATATATTTGATCCCCTTTACCCACTTCACCCTCCCCCTACCCCCCTATATTTGACCCCCTTTACCCCATCTACCTCCCCACTTGTCCTCCACCTCCTACTCTCTGGTAACGACTAGTCCATTGTCCATGTCCATGAGTCTCTGTTTGTTTGTCCTGCTCGTTTGTTGCTTTTAGGTTTATATCCCACATATAAGTGATATCTTGTGATTTTCAAATTTTTTTGTCTGGCTCATTTTGCTTAGCATGATTATCTTGAAGTCCATCCATGTTGTCACAAATGGCTGTATTTCATCTCTTCTTATGGCTGAGTAATATTCCATTGTATATATGTACCACAGCTTTTTTAGCCAATCATTTATCGTAGGACACTTCAGTTGCTTCCATGTCCTGGCCACTGTGAATAATGCTGCTATGAACATCGGTGTGCAAATATCTTTTCAGATATGGGTTTTCAAGTCTTTGGGGTAAATGCCCAGTAGAGGGATTGCTGAATCATATAGTAAATCAATTCTTAGTTTTTTGAGGAACCTCCATACTGTTTTCCATAGTGGTGGTACAACTATTTCAAAATGGCAAAGTTTGTCCTCTTTTCACCTACCATTCATTTTCCTTTCTGCTCCATTTTCTTACCTCCAGTTTTTTAGGGGGTTTTTTGTTTGTTTTTTGTTTGTTTGTTTGTTTTGTTGTGTTTTGGATTTTTTTTGTTGTTTTGCCCTTTATGCCCCTACTCCACCTAATCTGTGCTTCTTAGCAATCTACAACAGTGATCTTTAAACATTTTCTTATTATGTACCTCCATCAGCAAAAAGCCTTTGAGCAAGTATTTCTAACTTACATGCCAAAAGTATCCTAGGACTGACCTGTTTTTTATGTTATAAAACATATACAAATGATCAAAAGAGATGAAATAAATAATATTTAAACATAATTTTTAATAATGGTTAAAAATTGATGTGATTGAACAGGCTTCATAATTTTTTATAATTATAGGTTAATACTTAGTGATAAAGCCACTTGAAGTTCAGTTTATTTCAGTATTTTTTTTTAAAGGACTCTCATTATTGAAACGATAGTTTACAAAGAAACATGAATCCAAATTGAAGAAGTGCATTCTTACAGTATTTATTAAATAATAATATTCATTTTTCAATTTCATTAATCCTATGTAAGTTTTTATTAATTGGCTGGTAAAATTTTTCATCAACCATGTCAGTCAATTGTTCTTGCAAACATTAGACAATGTGGCGTTTCTATATTTTTACAAAAGATTCCCCAGTCAATTGAAATATTTTGTTTGTAAGATTTAAAAACAGTGATCTTTAAATATTTTCTTATCATGTAAGATACTTATTTCTAGATTTTCAAGTATTTAAATTTGAGAGTTTTAAAAAGTGAGCCATGTGTCATTTTCACACCAAGATGGAAAATCTTCTAACTATCCATTTTTTAAATGACCCCTCCAAAAATAAATTTCTTTTACTCATTGTTAAACATCACTTATATTTTGAAGGGACAAATTAAGTGTGTATGTGTATTTTTTAAAAATATCAGTGAAGAGGTGGCTAAGTAGCCACTCGTCATCCCTGAAAAGATTAGTAAATTTGGAACAAGTCTTTTTATAAAAGAAAAACAATTTATCTTAAAACTTCTCTTAAGAATTTTGTATCAGAATCACAGCAAATCTTTGGTTTATTATAAAAATTATTTAATTAAAAGAATTTTTACATATCTTGTGAAAGTAAAAGAATACTCTTACATGTTTAATTTAATTCTGATTTTAAATTCACCTATAACCTATTGCATGACCTTGATTCTACCATTTACTCTCTCTAATGTAATTTTGAAATGAAGATAACACATATTTCTATTTATTTCATAAGTGTGGTCCAAGCATGGATTAGTATTTTATGTAAGCAAAAACGAGTTCTTTCAGTGACAGTGTAATCCAGGCTATTAGTATATGAAGAACAGTTAAGAATTTATTTAATTGAGAAGCAGCAGGGGCTTAGCTAGTGGAATGTGAGGGGGATATACCTTTGATTTGTGAAAGAGAGTAGCAGTCTTTTTAACTGTTTCTCAGGAACAGTTGCCCTTTACAACATTGCTTGAAGTCATTAACATCTTCCTTTTGAGGGAGAAAGTGTGCGTTTTAGTACTGGATAGACTGCCAAATTTAATTCTTCATTTAACAAGCATTTAATAAGCACTTACTCCCCGCTAAATATATTGAAGGATAAAATTATGGCCCTTAGAGAGGCTAATTGAGGAGACAGATGTGCAAACAATTATAATAGAGAAATGTACAAAGTGCTATAGAAACGTAGGAAAAGGAGCAAATTAAAACCAGTGGAAGTTAAAAATTGTCTTCTCAGAGTAGATCATATATGAGCCTAGAAGAATACTTACGAACTCACCAGAGAAGGGATAAGGCATTTGAAGAAAACAGTGTTTGACATTTACGTTTCGTAAAGGTTTTCGCATTTTATTTCTGGGACCCAGAACCTAACGTAGAGGTTCTCAAACTTTCACGGTGCCCTTTGTGCCCCAGCATTTTCATACTCCTCAGCCAAAAGAAATACTACCCAGTTCAGTTTATTAAGTAGGTTGGTTCAAACAGCTTACTAAGTATGTCCTAACAACTTAGTAGCTGTTTGGAAGAGTAATAATGTGTTAAAATAAAACAAGGAGGTCATTGGACTAAAGTAGCTCCACTGCCTTTGGTAGTCTGTGTAAACAAACCATGTCACTGTTGTTTTCCTCAAGGATTTAAATCCCATGGCATCCTTGACAGTCCACTGCTGAGCCCGGGGGTACCTTGGCACACAGTTTGGGAACTTCAGCTTTCATACCCTTGACCAAGCTAAAGGAAGAGGGTCATTGAATGTATATTAAGCAAAAGAAAATAAAGTTATAGTAGCTGAATAGCGATGATTTAATTTTATTCAGAAAGATGGTGTTGTTGAAAATTGGACACAGGTATGATCATTTCTATTTTTAAATTCGGTATAGTTTTTACTGTTCAATTTATTTTAAAATGGGTCGTTTGTATGGTAATAATTTTTTAACAGGTGGATGAATTGCATATATCTATGATCCAGTGGATGGTAAACTTGCTGATTTTAATGGTACCTGACTTTACTGACCAAGACACCCTCCTGAAGTTGGAGGAGGAAAGTGATGAAAACCATGATGTGGGAGTAGCAAAGTTAGAGCTAGAGGCAACTGCCCTGGCGAAAAAGTTGGCCCAATACTCCACCTACTTGATCAGGTAAAACTACCTGTTTATTTTAT
>NW_011888846.1:2576376-2578353 GCF_000151845.1 Pteropus vampyrus | reverse complement strand
TTCTCAGGAACAGTTGCCCTTTACAACATTGCTTGAAGTCATTAACATCTTCCTTTTGAGGGAGAAAGTGTGCGTTTTAGTACTGGATAGACTGCCAAATTTAATTCTTCATTTAACAAGCATTTAATAAGCACTTACTCCCCGCTAAATATATTGAAGGATAAAATTATGGCCCTTAGAGAGGCTAATTGAGGAGACAGATGTGCAAACAATTATAATAGAGAAATGTACAAAGTGCTATAGAAACGTAGGAAAAGGAGCAAATTAAAACCAGTGGAAGTTAAAAATTGTCTTCTCAGAGTAGATCATATACGAGCCTAGAAGAATACTTAAGAACTCACCAGAGAAGGGATAAGGCATTTGAAGAAAACAGTGTTTGACATTTACGTTTCGTAAAAGTTTTCGCATTTTATTTCTGGGACCCAGAACCTAACGTAGAGGTTCTCAAACTTTCACGGTGCCCTTTGTGCCCCAGCATTTTCATACTCCTCAGCCAAAAGAAATACCACCCAGTTCAGTTTATTAAGTAGGTTGGTTCAAACAGCTTACTAAGTATGTCCTAACAACTTAGTAGCTGTTTGGAAGAGTAATAATATGTTAAAATAAAACAAGGAGGTCATTGGACTAAAGTAGCTCCACTGCCTTTGGTAGTCTGTGTAAACAAACCATGTCACTGTTGTTTCCCTCAAGGATTTAAATCCCATGGCATCCTTGACAGTCCACTGCTGAGCCCCGGGGTACCTTGGCACACAGTTTGGGAACTTCAGCTTTCATACCCTCGACCAAGCTAAAGGAAGAGGGTCATTGAATGTATATTAAGCAAAAGAAAATAAAGTTATAGTAGCTGAATAGCGATGATTTAATTTTATTAAGAAAGATGGTGTTGTTGAAAATTGGACACAGGTATGATCATTTCTATTTTTAAATTCGGTATAGTTTTTACTGTTCAATTTATTTTAAAATGGGTCGTTTGTATGGTAATAATTTTTTAACAGGTGGATGAATTGCATATATCTATGATCCAGTGGATGGTAAACTTGCTGATTTTAATGGTACCTGACTTTACTGACCAAGACACCCTCCTGAAGTTGGAGGAGGAAAGTGATGAAAACCATGATGTGGGAGTAGCAAAGTTAGAGCTAGAGGCAACTGCCCTGGCGAAAAAGTTGGCCCAATACTCCACCTACTTGATCAGGTAAAACTACCTGTTTATTTTATTCTTTTGAAGATTAAATGCGACACAAAGCAGAGGAGAGGACAGTTAAGTAGCTGCAATGAGGGATTATTTTAAAATCTCGAAAGGAGTACTAGTTCAGTTTTTAAACTAGCTCCAACACGTTCCAGGTGGAATATGAGGTTTTGGCGTCTCCCCAGTGACTTTAGAATTCTTTTGGAAAACAGTGTTAGCATAGGCAGGATGGGAAGTATGTACAGATGTAGGAGCGAGAATCAGTAAAAAACAAAAAAGCCCACTGGCATAAGTAAAATACATCTTGCGCTTTTGCACATACTGGGGACATTTATGAAGAAGCTTGTAGTTTCGACCAAAACATCTCTTAAAAAAAAAAAAAATGAAGAAAACCTTTATATCTGAAAAACTAGAGGATTCCCACCAAATAGATATGAGGTCTGAAAAACGAATGTATTAACTGGTAAGCATACTATTACCGATTACTTCAAATTTGGGGGAGTAGCTTTTATCATCTAGCCGATTTCCCCCTTCATTTCCATTCAAAGTTGCCAGTGGTCAAGAGTGGGAAAGGAATGGAGGGGAGAAAGAGGACAATGGTGAAAAACTGAGAAAGAGACAAACTATACTGTTTGGTGAGTCAGTGGCTTCATTATCATGGTAGACTTCTACTTAGGGGAGGAACCAGCATGCTGTGTGTGTGTGTGTGTGTGTGTGTGTGTGTGTGTGTGTGTGTGTGTGTGTGTGCTTTTTTTCCAGTTGTTGCAAAGGGATGGTAACAGCGATGG
>NW_011888846.1:2552717-2575356 GCF_000151845.1 Pteropus vampyrus | reverse complement strand
TGAAAAACGAATGTATTAACTGGTAAGCATACTATTACCGATTACTTCAAATTTGGGGGAGTAGCTTTTATCATCTAGCCGATTTCCCCCTTCATATCCATTCAAAGTTGCCAGTGGTCAAGAGTGGGAAAGGAATGGAGGGGAGAAAGAGGATAAGGGTGAAAAACTGAGAAAGAGACAAACTATACTGTTTGCTGAGTCAGTGGCTTCATTATCATGGTAGACTTCTACTTAGGGGAGGAGCCAGCATGCTGTGTGTATATGTGTGTGCTTTTTTTTCCAGTTGTTGCAAAGGGATGGTAACAGCGATGGCTCTGAGTATAGCTGGCAGCTTACAAAAAAATCCTGCTAAGGAACTTCACGACCTGGATCAGATGAAGGTAATAGCTCTGTTTTCCCTTTTTGTTTTGTTTGTTTTGAACGGACTTTTTAGGTTCAACTGATTTACAACAGACTACACAAATTTAAAGGGTACAATCTGATCATTTTTAAAATGTGCACACACCTGTAAAGTGATTACTACAATAAAAAAGGAACACATGCAACACATTTCTTTATATATTCTTGTTACAAGTCTTTTATTAATTATGTGATTTACAAATATTTTCTCTGTCTGTGACTTGTCTTTTCTTCTCAACAATATCTTTCAAGAGAGGAAGGTCTTAATTTTAATGTTCAATTTATTTTTTTTCTTTTATCAATTTTTGGGTATTATATCTAAGAAAATTTTTGAACAATAACATCATGAAGATTTTCTCCTATAAATATTATAGCTTTAGGCTTTATATTCAGGTCTGTGACCCATTTTGAGTTAATTTTTTTCATGTATGGTGCCAGGTATGGGATGAAATTCATTTTCTGGCATTTGGATATCCAGTTGTTTAAGCACCATTTGATGAAAAGGCTATCTTTTATTGAGATGCCTTTGCCTCTTTGTTGAAAACCTCTTCACTCTATATGTATGGGTATTATTCTGGACATTCTGTTGTGTTCTGTTTGATCTATTGTCAACATTGTCACATTATCAAACTGTCTTGATACCTGTAGTTTTATAATAAGTTTTGAACTCAAGTAGTGTAAATCCTCCAAATGTGTTCTTTTTCAAGATTGATCAATTTCTCCAAAAAAGCCTGTTTAGATATTGATTATAATTACATATTATCTATTGGTTAATTCATGGAGAATTGACTTCTTAACCATATAGAATCTTTGGATTTTTGAACGTTATATATCTCTTAATTTATTTAAGTCATTTATTTCTTTCAACAAAGTTTTATAGTTTTCAGTGTACAGGTCTTACACATATTTTATCATATTTATCCCTAAGGATTTCATATTTTGCTACTGTTATAAATGACAGTCTTTTATAATTTTAATTTCTCATTATTCGTTGCTAGTATATATAATTATAATAGCTTTTAAAAATATGTTGATCTCATATCCTGTCACCTTGCTGAACTCACTTATTTCTCTAAGAGTTTTTTTTCAGATTCATTAAAATTTTTTATGTTCACAATCATGTCACCTGCAGATAGGGACAGTTTCACTTCTTCTTTTCCAATCTATATGCCTCATATTTCTTTTTTTCTTTTCCCTTATTTCACTAAGTAGACTCTCCAGTACCAGGTTGAATAGAAGTGGTAAGAGCAGATATCCTTGCCTTGTTCCATCTTAGGGAAAAGGCCTTTATTCTGTCATTTTTAAGTGTGATATTAGCTGTAGGTTTTTTACAGATGTCCTTTTTCAGATTGAGGAAGTTCCTTTCTATTCCCTGTTTGCTGGGAAAATTTTTAAGTCAAGAATGAATGTCAGATTTTATTAAATCATTTTTCTGCATCTACTGAAGTGGTCATTTGAATTTTCTTTTTTATTCTTTTAATACGGTGAATTACATCGATTTTTAATTGAGTGTTAAACCAACCTTGCATTCTTGTGATAAACCCCACTTGATCATTTTGCATTATCTCATGTATTGCTAAATTCAATTGGTTAAAATTGAATTGGTTTAAAAATTTTGTTTTGATATTCATGAGTGATATTGATTGTATAGTTTTGTTTCATTTTGTAATCTTTGGTTTTGATAGCAGAGTGATGCTGGCCTCTTAGGAATGAGTTGGGAGGTATTCTTCCCGGCAGACTAAACTGAACAGTCTCTTGGAGCTTGCGGCCCTCCCTCACTGTGCACCTAGAAGTGTGCTCACATCTCAGGCCTGCCGCCACCAGCCCCGGCTGCTACCCTTTCAAGGGCACATCAAACTAGTTTGTAGCTCTACGGTTCCCCCAGTGGTGGAGATCCCGGTTTTGGCAGGTCAGATCTGCCATTGACAGTAGTGGGAACTCACTGGCCTGTTCCATGATACACCTTCGTCCTCATTTACTTGAACGGGGTAGAGCTCTGTACAGTGAGACCATGTTTCCAGGTAAAGGCAGTTTTAGAATGAAGACTTCAGGATGCTTTCATGTGTACCTCCCCATTAAAGTTAAGGCTATAGCAGTATGGGGGGGGGGACATTATTGTGAGGGGCCCTTCCTGAAGGGACCTTGGGGATCTATATAAAACCATCCATGTTAGGAGATTTTGTGGGAGCTTGGTGAAACGGGCCATTCATTGCCTGCTCTGGCAGGGCCTGACCATCTCTTTGAGAACCCACACTTTCCACCAGGCTGCTGAGGTCTTCTGTTAAGCTCTTTTCTATGTACTAACCCTTTGCTAGTGACTGCAGGGAATTGTTATCAGAGGAGGCCAAGAATCCGCTCTCATACCAGCAGTAAGACTAACTGATCCCATGCTTGGGCCTTTTTTCCTACCAAATGTGCATGTCCCTCCCCCTTCAAAGCCTGAGACTGAGGCCTTTCGAGGGTACATCAAACTAATTTGTAGCTCTACAGCACCCCCGTGCCCTGGGAGTAAAGAAAAATGAATGTGTAGTTACCTTTACATTAGGGTTATCTTAATTTTAAATTCATCCCTATTCTTGACTGCTACTGTCTTCCCCTGATCTCCTGGACAGCCTCTGTGGTACATAAGACTTTATGACATCAGACTCTGGGACTCCTATGGCTTCATTTGTATCCCACAAGGTGAAGAGGAGAAGATGGTCTTCTAGGGAAGCTTTGTCTAATGTGGGTATACTGTGATGCTGTGTGGCTTGTGCCACATCCCAGTCACATTCTATCAGTTAAGAATAACATCTTGCCAACCTACTGGACTCATATTTGGATGATATTAGTGATAGTTTTCCACAATCTAATATTTCTTGGGCTCTCTTTCCAATAAATGAGAGTTGCATGATGCTGGACAGGATTCTGGAGTGGGAGTCCTCTTAACTAAGTATCTTTTAGAATTTGATGATGGACCAATTGTTCTTACTCCACTCTCCCATTGTATATGCCTAAATGACTTCTCAAGAAGTCTTAGGGATTATCTAGTTCTGCAAGACCGTTGCTAGGTACCCTGTTTATTTCCTAAATGATCTTGGTATATCTTGATTCAGTCTGACCTCACAGCTGAGCTACAGTTAAATGCTGGAGGTCATTTTCTAAGAGGATTCAGTTCTAGGGATCCTTGCTCTTGTGCCTATTTCTGAAAGACGTTGGTCTCAGTGCTTATCAGCTGCTCTACTTGGGAGAAAGAATTGCTTGTCATTAAGACTTCATTTGATGCTTGGAAGCACTGAGTCAAAGAGTCCTAGCACCCACTGAGAATATACTGGGACTATTGCAGCCTAGACCAACTGCTGACAGCCTAGAAACTTAGCCCCCAATAAGTTAGATGTCTTTTTTCAAGTGCTTTATGTTGACCATCTGTAATGTTCCGGTATCTAGAATTAGAGTTATTGATGCCCTGGAGTTTAGTCATAATCTGAGCATGTGGCAAATGACTTAGAAGGATCTCTGAGATAAGCTTCAGCAGGCCAAGACTGGTAAAAGACACACATTGACCAGCACCTGATAGTTCTGAGAACGTATGGGAGGAAAATATCTCCTCTCAATATCAAATACCCACCATGATGTAAATGAGAGGACTTCTAGCTTGGGGGCCTTCAAGCTGACTCCTGGCTGCAAGTGACTCCCTCCATGCCATTCTTTCCCACCTCTGCCCTGTGTGATTTATTAAGATCCTGCTGCCCACCTTGGGCTGCAGTAACCTCTTTTATGTCACCCAAGTACAATTGCCAGTTCCAGGATTTGGCCCTCCTAAACTATGACTTTGAAGAGGAGTGTTGGGGGCTTGCCTCTTGCAGTGTTCCAGTTAACTCAGGGAAGTTCCAGCTATCCCACCTTTTGGAAGAGACCTGGGGATGTTAGATTCTTAACTCCATTACCACCATAGTCTTACCACTGGTACCCTATAAAAGACTATCTCCTATAGTCAGTCTTCTCATCCTCCTGCTTTTGATCCACTACAATAGGCTTAACATTTAGGGCCATCTCTTGCTGCTTAAATTCTCCAAGGGTCCCAGAGGTGAATTTAAGTCCTGTTCACACCAGAAGGATTTATTAACATAGCCCCAGATCAGGCTTTATTAAAATTAAATAAGACTATTGATGGAAGAAGGTCCACAGGTATCGATTAGCAACTGAGCTATCCTGGTCTAGAGCTGATCAAAGGTGATGTTGAAGGTTTTTTTGTTTTGTTTTGTTTTTACGCCTACGACACCTGGTCTTCCTAGGTGGTCTCCCATCCAAGTACTAACCAGGCTTGACCCTGCTTAGCTTCCGAGATCAGACAAGATCGAGCGTGTTCAGGGTGGTATGGACGTAGACTGAAGGTTTTGAAAGAAGACTTGCTTAACTTTGAGGAAAACTTGCTTAACTCTATAGATTACCACAAAACGTTCATCAAAAGACTCCTACTGATTTTTCTTCTATCAGAAGTGTTATGATGATGGTATTTTCAATGTCTCAGAAGTTTATAAGAAAATGACTAGGATCTCTGTTAGAATGCAAATTCAACTAGAGAATAGTTTATTTCTCATGAATGATATATTAACTGAAGAAATAAAGTTTCAAAAATATTATTTTCAACATTAACTAGTGCTTTGTTCTAGTTACAATAAAGAAAGTTAAATAATGTATGCATCAAATTTTGTAGCCAGAAGGATCCTTAGGGGCAGTGGCATGATGGAGACTCACATTGGCTCACAAGAACTACCTGTGCATACCCCTTCCCAGCTCCACATTCAGTGCTTATCAACTGAATTGATGACTGTCATTGGAAATGCCATGGTGGGAGTATTTTTACCATGGAAATTAGCAAGTGCTACAGATTAGGGCTCCCCCTCACCAAGACGGTGATTACCAGTTTCCTACTACATAAGGGTCACCTAAAGTAAACCACGACTTCATTTGTTTTTGATAGATGAAGACTATTAAGAGTTTATCCAAGAAGCCACAACTAATTAGGTGAATTTAGACTAGAACTCAATTCTTTCACATTTCTTGTTTGATCCTCTTTCTGATATGCAATAAGACATCATCCTAACCCTCTGAATCCAGAGTTTAAACTTATCAGTGACATTGACTAAGCTCTGGTAAACTTACTCTTTAGACTTCAGTTTCCTTATGTATAACATAAGGGTTTGGATTTGATTTCTACAGTTTTCTGGCTCTGACGTTTCATAATAATTTCACGGTTAAAAATAAGTCTAGTAATGAGAAAAATGTAAGACATAATACTGCTTTTTATGGTTAACCGTGCTGACTTAAACTGGGTCGCTATTTTGCCTCATGGAACAGTGTTTTGGTGGTTGAAGTGACCTGATCTCCTTCTCCAGAGAAGATAGTTTCCTAATATATCTTTTAAACATTGAAGCCAGATCTTAGCTGTTAGGAGATCTTGGTAAAGTACATGTAGTTTCTATTGCTGAATTATACTTAGAGGAATTGTATTTAGCAGCTCCTCAGTAGGTATGAGTGAATACATGAGTTGATGTAATCTGATTTTTTTTCTGCTTAATAATGTCTTTTGTCTCTTTTTCAGAAAGAATGTTATGAGTGGATCACCACATGCTCTCACCTCCTTTCTGGAATGAAAGGCAGAAAAATAAAGTTATTGACAAACGAAGAAAAAGAATACCTATTTGAAGAAGAGGTATTTGTCATGTGTTAGCATTGCTCATTATTCAGGTTATTCTTGGGTTTTAATAGGTGAAGGTTCAGTGACTTTTCCCAATCAATGTTCTGAATATTGATTTATTGAACTATAAGCTTCTTAAAGGCAGGAACCGTTCTTATTAACCTTTGTATCCTTATCACTGGCACAGGGCTCACTTGTAGGATTAGTGCCCATTAAATATTTTTGAGTGAATCATTGCTAATATAGTACTAAAATATTTATATACACTAAGTTATAATTATGATATTGTTTTATCTCACAGGACAGTGTAAAGGAATTTATTGAGTCTGAAGTAGACACACTTTTTAAAGAAGACGAAGAAGAAAGTAAGGAGGTTGAGAAACTTGAGAAAGAACAAGAAGAAGAGAAAGTAGAAGTAAGAATATTTAGTATTATTTTCTCCTATCCCTTTATATTTTTAAAGAAGATGGATAGATAGATAGATAGATAGATAGATAGATAGATAGATAGATAGATGGATAGATGGATGGATATAGTTGAAAGTAGAAATAGATCATCTGGAGTAAACACTTCAAATTCAACAAAATGCCTTTTCTCATATAGTTAACTATATCTGAAGACAGACTCATGGTTTTCTGAGGAAGGGGTAGGGGTGTCCTTTTTCCTTTCTAAATCCAACCATTTCGCATTAGCCTCATTCACACCTATACTGTTAACATGTCATCAGTCTCTCACTGATGCTGTTCCTTTATAACTTCACTGCCAGATTTTTCAGACAGTAGTGTAAACACTGTGTTCCCATTTCTTCAGGTCCCATTCTGAGCTGCCTTCCCCCGCTCCTCTCAAGCCCGTGTTCACATCTCTCTTCTCCTTACTCTGTCTTCACCCCTGTTGAGGCATTAGTGGTAATAACAACCCTTCCCAGGACACTTGTAATAGTAACAAAAATGCAATGATACACCAATAACTGAGTGCCTACCATGAAGTATATGCTTTGCACATGTTATTTCTTATATACAACACAACTTCAAGGTAAATAATACAACCCTCATTTTAGAGATAAAAGTGAAGATCAGAAAGGTTGACTGTCTTACCCAAAATCATGTAACTATGAGTAGCACAACCAGCATTCAAACCCAGATAAGTCCAGCAGAAGAGCTCTTGCTGATTCCTAGACTGACTCTTGTCTTTGGCTTTCACACTCATCATGATCACCTCACACTCTCTCTACTGTCTTGACTTACTTCCCTGATGTTTCTTCTCTGCGAATAGTTTAAATGTTGGCATGACCCCACACTCTGACCTCGGCCCTCTACTCACGGGCCATGCAGGACAACAGAACAAGAATATTATACAACACTCGGGCCTCTTTTGACCAGCATTTTCTGTTTTATTTCTGGTACAGTGCTTGGCTTATAGAAGGCAAAAAAATTAATGGAAAACATTATTATTTGGCCACTAAATTCTGTCATACCTTTTGATTCTATAATGCATCGCCTCTTGTCCTCCTCCTGTGGCCTTAGATCAGGCCCCTTCCTCTCTATTTTACAAACTCCTATTTGGCCTTCCAACATCATTTTCTCTGTAGAAACCTCCCTGAGCATCTAGGCAGAATGGGGGACCCTTTTACAGGTACATGTGGCTCTTGGAACACACCTCTGTGCCAACAGTAGTCACACATACATAATTATTTTATTGCTTATCTCTCCTACTGTACTGTGAGTTTCTGAGGTCTAAAAATCCTCTCTGTTTTTCTCACAGCTATCTCCCTTGTCCCCACTTCCCCAAACATACTAATTTAACACACAGCATTTGTTGTAAGTCTTCAGAGATGCTTGTTAAATGATTACAGCAAATGGAAAATGAAAGCCTCAGACGTGGCTCCAGGCAGCTTGCCATGCCACTGTGTTACACACCAGCTCACTAACGGGTCCTCGGTATTTCTGTGCCATAGAAACCTTCAGCATCTCCAGAGAAGGAAAAACTCATTCGGTTCATTGGAGAAGATGAAAATGTTCATTCCAGACCTCTGTTTGGAACAGATATGTTATTTTCCTGGGTATGTATCTGAAACCCAACTAGGAAATTCCAAATTAGAGGAAAAAAGCTAAGAAATTTAAGATTATGTAGACATGATATGGATATAGCCTAACTTTTATCTCCAAGAGGACCAGGCCCTTCTAAGAAATACATTTTTCAGATTTTGTTTTCTCCTAGCATCATCCCTAGAAAACTCTCATTCCAACAACACAGCAAACACTTTTCATTCTCTTCTGTAAACCTCATTTTAAAATCAGCATCTCCTCCCTTTCCTTAATCGAAGCTACGATGACCACATACATACCTCCATCCACAAGAATTACTGGGAAATTGGAAACCTTTGGACGGTAGTTATGGAAATTGAGCAGGAAAATAGCTTTAAAATTCCTCCACAGAAAGTTCTAGGTCTGTGTTAGAGGTCTTTTTCTTTCTTCGTATTTTCACCGCCTTGATATTAATTTCCTACAGAACTTACAAGATCTTATTGGATTTTGCAATGTTATGTGCTTAGTGAAGTAAATTATTAATAAGATAAATATAGATAATTTCCTTGATCTTTAACTTTACTTATTAGGGAAATACGTGTATCCTTCTCTATATTTTTTTAAACTTCTTTCGTTATTTTTTTTGTTATATTGTTTTCCCTGCTTCTTCTTTACAACTCTAATCAAATTTATGTCCTGTGAGTAATTTGGAAGCTGGTATGCTATTTGGCTACAGGCATTCTCTATTCTTTTTTTGATGTTAAGAGTGTTCTTAATTGTCTACTATATAAATATGGATAGTTAAAAAAAAAAAAAAGTCCTGGAAGCCTTGGTCCAGAACATCCTGGAAAAGTAGAGTATTAACTGTTGGAGCTTCCAGTTTATTCACAGTGGATATTTCCTTTGTCAGAGAGAATCAGCTAATCAAGGTACATTGGCCTCAAAGTATGTTGAAGCTATGGCTATAATTGAACACACGCAGAAGAAATTAACGTAAGTATGAGGTACCACGATGTAAGAAGACGAAGATGCTGGCCGGGAGGTTTGGCTGAGAAATCCACACTTCTCGGTTGACCTTTGGTTCTCCCGCTTCCTTCATCCTCACTAGCAGGATGAGCATCTCCAAATCTTCTGCTAGAATCAGTGAACTACACTGCCTTAGTAGGAACACTGTCCTCACCCAAAGTGGAAATGGGAGAAGGCAGAGTGTGTGTGTATGTCGGGGGATGGGGTGTTAAGATCGATCCAATTCAATGGGTTTCTAGGAGATGAGCTAGAGAAATAAATGGAACAGGGAGAAATAACGGTGCGTAAGAAAGAATGTTTCATAACCCGAAAAACAGGAGGGGCAATACAGTTCAGATGGCTGAGAATGCCAAGAGAGAAGCATGGCCACATAGACGTGCAACATGTGCTGTAGTAATTAAGAAGCACATCTCGAACTGGTTTTCTTGATTGTAAAATACGGTTTTAAAGGTACTGGAAAAGAAGGGAATGAAAAAAAAAAGACTGTTTCTCGGCACTTATGCTCAGGATTAAAAAAAAAAAGAAGGGACACAATTGGATTTAGTTTGTTAGATCACACCGATGAAGAGAAGCCAAAATTAACTACTGAAAAGGGTTCCTTGGATATTGATGGAGAATTCCAAATACTCAAAAGTCAAATTTCACTAAGAAATGATAAATCTGTCATATTCTTAAATCACAGCATGACTGCGACTCTGACATTACCTCACAGGGTGGCTCCCCGGCCCCCCAGGGCTCAGCTGGTCATTGGTGTCGCTGCCTCCCCTGTTTGTACCCTTCATCGTCAGATACATTCATCCAATCCCACTGCCTGTTTTATACAGTGAGTTTTCTACATGAGACGTTCTTTTTCTAACTTTTTCATTTCATTGCGTTTCTCTGGACTTTGTTCACATCAGAGAAGTTGAAAACAGAGCCAGACAAGCAGAGGAGAAGTTCGATGATGTCAATGAGAAACTTCATTTTACCCTTATAAGAAATAAAGAACTGGAGGACATATTGAAGTCTAGAGAGGAGCCTGAAGGACAAGAAGAAAATGAAGGAGAAAAAAGAGGAGAAGGAGGAGAAGGTGGAGAAGGAGAAGAACATGAAGAAGAGGAAGAAGAAGAAGAAATCAGGCCAGCAGAAAGTTCCTCAAAATTTCTAAAGAAAGGTGAGGCTTGCTCTCTCATTTTGCTTTATTTAGGTTGTATTTATGAAAGAAAACTCAGTTGGGTGAGAAATACATTAGAATAGGGTCAATAAATTTAGGGTCGATCTACTAGTTTATATTTCCCATAGGATTGCACATACATTTAACCATATAACTATCTTATTTAGACAACTCACAAAAAAGAAAAGGAAATGACTAACAATTATAGACTAGTAAACTAACATGGGATACAATTTTTATTTATAAAATTGGCAAAGATTAAAATAATACATTGCTGGTCAGGAGGAGCAAAGTAGTTAGTTTTACAGAGACTTGTGCGTGGACAGACAGATAAAACCGTTTTGGAAAATAAGTCGAGAGTATGTATGGCTACGCCTTAAAAACAGGCATATACTTTGACCAAATAATTTCACTCTTGAGAATCTAGTCTAAGGAAATAATTCTAAATACAGAAAAAAATATAATGCACAAAGGTGTTTAGTATATCATTGTATATATGATAGGAGACAATAGAAACTCTCTAATCATGAAAGAAAGATTAAATAAATTATGATATATTAATATACCTGAATATTATATAACTATTAAAATGGTGTTTGCAAGGAGTTTATAATGACAGAGGAAATTCTTATGTTAACATATCAAATGCAAGAAATAGGATATGATTCAATTTTTTAAAGCTGGGAAAAAAGACCAGAAGTAAATATGCCCAAATATTGACAGGCATTGTTTCTCATTGATAGAATTTTCTGGGGAATTTTTGCCTTTATTTTCTGATACTTGTTGAAAATAATCTCCTTTATTCTACAGGAAAAGGCATTTGACTCTTCATTTTCTTATCTCTAATTAGTGCTATAACCCGCCCTCGAGCAGTTCCCAGTATCCCCACCATCGGAGGCTGTCTTTTTCTTTTTGCTTTCATCTTCGACCCGTGGTCTGTTCCCAGGACAACTCCTGGTGCAAAGGGTAGCACTGGGAAGATACCTCCTCTCTGATTTTCACTGTCACCGCTATCTCCACCTATGCCCCCGAGAAAAGCGGTCAGCCAGCCCCTCACCGTCTGGTGCATCGGCACTGTTTGGAGGAAGAGTCTGGGCCCATTTTCTCTCCTGTTAATTCTGAACTGATAAGATATTAATTATTCCTTGTGTGACAGTCCTTTAGCTTTAGGTTTGACTGTACGCAAAATAATTTTTATGAGTTAAAAACATTTCATGTTCTCATACTGTGATAAAATTTCATTCTGATAATTTGAAAACTATTCTTTTGCCTGATTACAGAAAAATAAATATATACACCATACAGAAGGCTTACATGTTAAACTGGAGAGGTTATTTACCTCAATATAGAATGAGTGACTTTAGTTTTGTCTGTTTCCATAAAGGTCTTGGGGATTAGGTTAAATCCAGAACGAAAAAGTTTTAATAATTATAGGTAGAAAATAACTATATACAGTTTAATCCTCAGCCTGCAAACAATAACCTACACAGACACACAGCCACCCTTCCGTGCCTTTCAGACACCCATCAGAGTCATTCCCAGGGGGCTCAAATATGGAGGGCGAGAAGCCTGCAGAGCTTTGGGGAATTGGCTCCTAAGTAAGGCAGTTCCCATGCCATGCAGGTGACCAGAACGTTTATTCAGAAAATCCACTTAACAGCAGGGGTGTGAACAAGTGACCAAACGTGGGATGGAGGTGGCAGCAGCCTGTCAGAAGATTCACAGTGAGAAGTGTGATGCCATAGAGCAGCCAGGGGGAGCAGGCTTGGTGGCGGAAGGCCTCCTGCCCCTGACCCAAGGGTGGGGCTTGTGTAGGGTCTGCGTGCAAGAGAATGGAGAGAGGGAGGGGGGTGGGGGCGGGGGAAGCAGGAATAGGTCTGGGAAGATTCTGGGCACTAGCTCTACTGGAACTTTTTTTCCACCAAACTCGGGGTAGGAGGACATGTTCTTCCTCTTCCTCGTCTCTCCTTGGCCACATAGTCCCTTTTTCGAGGATCCAGAACTCGGGCAGTTAACCGACTACACTAAAACTTGGGGGAAATGCATTCCGAATCCTAATAACCATTTCGGAGTCAAATTTTGGGCACAGAACCTCCTTGTAGCTTAGGAGTTTGTCAGGTAGAACAGAATTTTGAAAATGCCTCGGAAAGTAAAACACCTTTAGTAAATATGAGATAGTGTCACTACAGCACTCTAATTGTTTTTGTCTTTTCAGAGAGTCAGCACAAGGAGGGTGCTGTCAACACCAAATCCAAAATCCGGACTAAATCCAATAATAAAATGAAACCCAAGCAGCAGCCATAGTGCACGAGCATCCCCGTGGCTCCCCATCCCAGCTCTCTCCGTGCTGGTGAGCTGACAGTGCGGCTCGATCAGAGGGACCCCCTTTGCAAAAGTTCTTAGAAAAGCTGTGATGTACAAACCAAGAACATTTTCCTAACAGTCACAGTGATGGCATTGGCTTATTTCCCAAATTAAAAATAGCTGTGTAAAACTTTGCTAGCCTCTTCAATTGATTTTCTAATGGATTTGCAAAAAGTGTCTGTTTCTGTCAAGAAAATAATGCTTTTCAAAGACTTTGAACTCTGCAGAGAAGAATGGCAAATAAAAAAAAACATTTTTTTCAGTTTAAAGAGAGGATCCTGGTAATGCTCTTAGGTTTCTGCAGCATGTTCAGATTTCTTATGATTTCAGGCATTCTTATGATTTATCTGATCTTCACAAAAACCCTACAAAGGAGGTGAGGGAGATACCGTTATGCCCGTTTCTCGGAAGATCAAATGAAAGCCAAAATGGTTATAAAACTCCCCCAAGGTCACAGAGCTGGTCAACGTCAGAGCCTCCAGCTTGCTGGACCATGTCTAGATTGTTTGACAATAGCTGTGGGCCACCAGGTTATTGCTCAGATGGTTTTATACAGGGGTCAGTATTGCTGAAGATTCACCCCAAATTCTCATTGTTTGCTTTTATTGCTTTCTTTGCCCTGTTCACGACCTTGGATCTTTCTAGCTACTAGAGATGAACTAAAATTGCAAAAGTAAGTTGCAGATGACAAATACTGTTCTGGGCAGTCACTTAGCAGGAGTTCCTTCCTACCTCACTGCTTCTGAGTCACTTGCATTTGCTGTTATCTCTCCGGCTCTAAACAATTACGGTGAGATTTCTCACCTGCTTTTGCTCCACATACTTAGTGTTCCATTGGATCTGTCTCCTGAAATGTTAGGCCTTTGCCTATTCCTTAAGCCTCGGACACCCCACATCACCCCTGACTCCACAACCCCCAGCCTTGTTTAAGCCACACTCCAGGTAAGGCCTGCTCCTGGCCATCATCAAAGTGTGTGTGGGATGGGGAGTGCCTATGGTTTCTTCCACTAGTTAGTCTGCTCTTATGCCCAGTTCTGGTCAACATGTAAATTTCTCATTAGCTTGCCAGAGGGCTCATGCTTACATTAACCACCTGCTGGGGCATAGCCAGCCCTACCCTTTTGCTTTCCCAAGCAGATTCTTGGGTGATTCTAGCAAATTTGGGGTCTTTTGATGGGATTTCAGAATACTTTTTAATTCGTTTTTCAGAATAATTTTTTTTTTATTTCTCACTTCAGGGACCTTAGGAAGTTTGATGAGCAAGCCCCTCATCCACTAGGCCTGGCTCCACACCACACACCCAGACCTACGCCATGCATGTGGGCACCATGTCATTCTCTCCCAAGAGATCTGGTCCTATGCTATGGTCCTATTGACTTGACCATGGGCAGGTCACTTGTCAGGTACTTTCTGACACGTATTGACTAGGTTTTCTTCTCACTCTTGGCCTTTCCAGCTAGAGATGAATGGCTGGAATGAATGGAAATATTGCTGGGAATTCTGCTTGCAGGCCCCAAAGCTCTAAAGTACTGCTTGCCTACTTCTGGAATTCCTCATAAGTGTGCTACCTACCAGCAAGTATTTCCCTACAGGAAGCAGAGGAGCAAATGCACTGACACACAAGCCACAATTCTGGAGGGCATCAGAACCCTCATAGTCCCAATAGACTCTTCCGAAGAACATGGAAGCGGCCAGGGGCAATCTAATGAAGAGCATACTTAGCCATGCCGACATAGCCCTCCAGGGATATGGAACGTAGAGGCACTGGAAGAATGGCCTGCTGGACCTCCCAGGGGTAGGGAAGTCCCAACTGCAGAGCTCTAGCCCTATCATTTCAAGATCAG
This sequence comes from Pteropus vampyrus, assembly GCF_000151845.1. NCBI lineage: Eukaryota > Metazoa > Chordata > Mammalia > Chiroptera > Pteropodidae > Pteropus > Pteropus vampyrus. The sequence goes on along the minus strand of NW_011888846.1, from coordinate 2,560,866 downwards.
AGGCCATTTGAGATGCAGCACCTGGGTCTCAGGAGAAGACTTCCACGGCTGGGACCTTGCAGACGACACTCAGCTCACCTAGCTAGTCTCTGAAGAATTTGCCTTTGACTATTCACTACACCCTTTTACCTAGAACGGTTTCCTCACAACTTATCCCCATTATTTCCCTCCCATCAAGCCCTCCCACCCCACCAGCTGGTTGATACCTAAGACACGACGGACCATTCGAGCAGACCCAGAAGGTGCCCTCTGGCAAGCTAATGAGAAATTTACATGTTGACCAGAACTGGGCATGAGAGCAGACTAACTAGTGGAAGAAACCATAGGCACTCCCCAGGTATGTATGCTTTTGTTGAAAAGAACCATGCTACAAGGAATTATTAAATGTCATAAAAGCCATTCTTAGATTATAACCCTGGCATTCACTTCTCATTGTTCTGTTCCCAGTTCTGGTTATGCCTGAACCACATGACCCTACTTCCTTTTTCATGACTCATGCCAACATCTGCCAACCCGATATCAGGAACCATCCACATGGGGTGAAAAGTAACTAACAACCCTTGATGCCAACTTAACTCCAGCACTAGGACAATAAAAAATTCTCCCCACTTCAGGGCTGTTGTAATTGCCATTGACTCTTTAAATGGGCTGGACCCCGTGTGACCGTGCCTTGGCTGGTGCACGGAAGCAAACTGCAAACTCGAATAGAGCAGACATTTTAGGAAATGATCCAGGAGTTCCCCCAACTCTCATTCTATTCGTTGCTGCTTCCTAAGTGCTTGCTTTCCTCTCTGACACCATGCTCCTGGCTCTGGCAGATTTCATTAGCTGCCTTTGGCTCACTTGGATCTGGGTGCCTTTTGGATTCCACACTTTGTATTTTGGCACTTCTGCATGATTTAGAGCTTTGCCTGCTGCTTCGGCTTCAGAACCTCCCATCGCCTCCAGCAGAGACTACTCAGTCCATGGCCTTCAGCACTGCCACGGCCCCATTACCAAGTAAGGTCCTTGGGAGTAGGAACTAAGAAAACCTTCTCTTAACAAGATATGAAAACATTTTTTCAGAACTGGATGAAATAGGCTTTGGAACAAAATTGAAAATCATCTCAATAGATATAGTCATCTTATAAGCAGATCATGATATCAATAAATGTCTTTGGCGTGGTCGTATGATTATGTAGGTTTTGAAACCATCTAATAGTCCTGTATAATCTTGGGAAGATGGGTTGCTTGGCTAGGTTGTAGGGAATATAGCAAGGTTGGGCTAGAATGTGTGGTTTTCTAGCTGTGGGTGGAGGTGAGGAGGTGGCCTGGAGACATGTGACGGAGATGACCCTAAGGTTGGCATCGTTATGTACTGCTGTACTACACTACTAGGGAGTTTGCGTTCTTTTTTTTAGAAGGCAGGAGGTGTGGCAGGGAGAAGTACTGAAGTGACTGAGGTAACAGGATAGGCAAAGCATCCTTGGTCTTGGGCTTTGTTTCTCTTAAACATAGTGAGAAAACAGCCTATCTCCAGCAGACTAAATGCTACAGAAGTTCCAAGGTCCACCGTTAGGAGGTCAGAATACATTTTCTCTCTCAAATAATATTCAGCAGGGTTTTACGGACTAACTTTCATAACGAAAACCCTTTTCGAGTGTTTTTATGCAAGATATTTAAAGTTCATCTAGAAATAGCAGGAACACATCTCCAGTATAAAATAATAACATTGGTTAACATGAAGAGTAAAGAGGCGGTTTGGAAGAGAGAGAAATCACCAAATAGCCCTGGGGGTCATTACCACCATTTCTTCCTGTTCCAGCAACGTGGAAATTCCCATTGTAAGCAGAATTTTACTAACATGATGATTTTAGTCATATTTTTGTAATATTAGTAATGTCTGTAATGTTACTGATGTTTTTAAGTTTATGGAGGATTCGCTATATATTTCAGTGTGCTTTCTTATTTACTTGGCTAACCTTTTTCTGTAGATACATAGTTCTAATTGTGTAAGACAAGTTAATGGATAATGCCATATTACAGAAATGTATTCATATTAGGGAATATCATCTGTACAAGATAAGACTACTTCAGGGCATGTATAGATCACAGAGTATTATTACTGTTTGAAAAATAAGCGGGCTGGCCAATTCTATACTGAAAACACATCGGCTCCATGTTTATAGTGATGCTTCCTCAGATTTTAAGCAACGTGTACCAGATAAAGGGTTTTTTTTTTTCATTTTATTTCTCTATTTTAAAAAAGAGTCTCCATAAAAAGAATTCCTTTTAAATTCTTTAATTAGGTGTGAATTTTATATCTAGCCTAAGTACATCTCTTTTACTCTCCTTCACTCGGGAACATTTAAGTGTCACTGTGGTACAGGTATCAGGATTGGGTGTGAGAAATATGGGGTAAAGTGAATAAGGTTGAGTGTGGCTGGGGGAAAATGCTAAGAGGAGTTGATAGTATAGTTGGAGCGAAGCCTGCATCTTAAGTACAGGATTACGATAGAGTGTGATAAGCCCGTGCTAGGGGCGTGCAGAAAGGGCCATGGGAACAGCACAGAGAGCAGACAGCATCTTCAGGAGTAGGACATAGACTAAAACTCTGTTTCATAATTACTCTGATTAAATGATCTACTGAAACTTGTCCTATGGCTTCTCGGTCATGACACGATTTCACTGTCTTCTCGCACAGATTGCTGCATTGTGACTTCATACGTTCCCAGGGCATTCCATGTGGCAGCCAAAGAAAGTGAGAGCAGAGCGCCCCCCCTCGGCGATGTGTGACCTCTACGTGGGGGCCCCTGACAGTCACACGATCCTTGGCCCCTCTCATAACATGGGAGAGTCTTTCTTTTTAGGATTCAGTGGCTCGACGGGTTTGGAAGGATTTGGCAAGGGGATGCTTCCTTGAGTTCTGTTGCTGGGAGAAGACAGGAAATTTAGCAGGTCAAATGGCAAAGGTAAAACCACTGTGGAAGGTTTCTCTGTGGACAAGGATTGAAGAGTGTGCAGGTATCGAAGCTGAACAGCAGCTGGGGTGCCTGAGAGGATCTCGGCCGCCGTCCTCAGGGACTCGGAGGCAGCCTTCTCCCCCTCTGCAGCAATCATCTAGAGAACAGATGGGAAGAAAAGCAGAGTGAATTTTCTTCTTCGTCCCATGAAGGTTTTAATCATTATTCAGCGTGACTCAGCAAGCACTGAGCATCTACTATGTGGCAGGCTCTGTTAGGCAAACAGACTGTCTTCATTTTCAAGGATCTCGCTCTAGGGGAGACTGATCATATTCTTAATTGTAATTTAAGGTGGAATTTGTTAAGGGCCCCAGAAAGTGTAGTGAAGTGTCAGGGGGGTTATTACGTGTAGTGGGCCTTGATTAGTAGAATTTTGTCGTATAGAGAAAAGGTTAGCCAGCGTTCCAGGCAGAGGAACAGAGTCCTGGGTGGGTAACTCCCAACTCGGACAGATGACTGGGTAAGCATTTCAGAAGAAAAAGCACCCGAGCTCACCACCCAAATGCCACTCTTAAGTGGGCCAAGGGGACGAGACTTAGATCTAGAAGCAACTCTACCCAGAGGGCCAGCGTCTCCCTCCCCTTCCTCTCCCACCTCCCCGCAGTTATCGACCCTATATGTGGTGAGGGGTTTTTCTTCGCCTGCTTTCTGTCTTTCAAGAGGACTCTGGCCCTCGCTTTCCTCTTCCCGGCACCCCTTCCCACCCCACCCCACCCCAGTCCTCAGGAGCTGCGGGCAGTCACTGCTTTTCTTTCTCACTGGCATGCCTGCGGAGCGGCTGGCGCGGCACAGCCTTCTCCCGGGTCTGGCATGGAGGGAATTGGGTCTTGATCACCGTCGACCCTTTAGAGCTTGCACAGAGCTAGGGAGACGGGTCTGGGTGTTATTAACCTGGAGGTGAGCGGTGACTGCTATTACCCAGCAAAGATGCCGGCTCAAGAGAAGAGGGATGAATGTGGGGAGACGCTTTTAGGAAGAGAGAGGGAAAACAAGACTCAAGATGGAGGAGTCGGTCACTCAGCAACAGCCTGAGAGTGGGGGTGTAACAGGGCAGGAGCTCCTGCGTTAGCCAGGAGGCTACTAACACGCTAAGAGAGCGACTTTAATAGGGAGGGAGTCGGGGGAACAGGTGGCACAGCCAGATTCCTCCCAGGCCTGGATGAATGGGAGATGAGGAAGCGAACGAGCACAGGGGAACTGTTTCGCATGAGCAGGCCTTTTGGATTTTCCCACGTTCCCCAAAGAACAGCCCCGGCGGGAGGACGGCCTGCCCCGGGCTGGCTCACCCGCACTCTGGCCTGTCTCTGCGCTTCGGCTTCCACAGCCAGTGAGTGCTGAAGCCCGGCCGGCAGCCTTCCTGGAAAAGGAGGAACACGGCCAGGTGGGTGTGGGCACCCCTTTCAGGGGTCAGGGCTTTCGCCAGCTTAGCCGCCTTCCCTGCCGCTGCTGCAGGACAAGCAGCAAACTCTGGTGCCACGGAGGGTGCGGTCCCTCGACCTCCCCTAGATAGTGGGCAGGAAGGGTGTCGCAAGGGTCAAACTTAAAGTTTAACCTAAATCCCAGCAATCAAATTTGAATAATGAAAAAAAGCCTTGAAGAGACACATTATTAATAATAAGAATAAGGGAAGTCATCCACAGTTGTATGAGAACTGATTTTGAAAGGGTAGAACTGACCAAATCAGAATAATATTTAATGCATTGCACGAAAGATACAAAATTGTATTTTTACCCCAAATGTTAACTATGAAAAATACCTAGATAGACAACAAGTTGGTGATTCCTCAGAAAGTTAAGTGTAGAGTTACCATGTGATTCAGTATTTCCACTCCTAGGTATATACCCAAGAGAAATGAGAACGTTCACACAAAAACTTGCATGTGAATGTTCACTGCAGCATTATGCATAATAGCCCCTAAGTTGAAACAGCTCAACGTCCATCAAGTGATGAGTAGATAAAATATGGTATAGCCACACAATGGAATCAAATTCCACCATAAAAGGGAATGAAGTACTGATTCATGTTAGAACATGAATGAACCTTGAAAACAATGCTAAGCAGAAGAAGCCAGACACAAAGGCCACCTGTCGCATGAGTACATTTATAAGACGTGTCCAGAAGATCCAAATCCAGAGAGACAAAGAGCACATTAGTGCTTGTTGGGGCTGGCGGGTGAGGAGTTCAGTGAGCGGTTCCTGCTTAATGGGTGCAGGCTTTCTTTTCGGGGCGATGAAAATGTTCTAGAGTTAGATGGTAGTGATGGTTGCACTACTTTGTGAATATGTTAAAAACCACTGAGTTGTACTTTAAAATGGTTACAATGGTGAGTTTTATGTTATGTGAATTTTATCTCAAAAATTTTTTAATCCATAGAGAGGACATGTGAAAATAATTTGCCCAAATGTTACAGTGGTTGTGCTATGGCTATGAGATAATAGGTATTTTTTCCCCCCAAATTTATGCTAATATGGCTATACTCGTACTCATGCAATGAAAATAACTTATCGAATGAAACATTTTAAATAAAACCCAACTATTTTCATTTATCATGTTGTATTCTTCCCAGTTAACCTCCTACCCACATTTCTGTTCTCTCCACTTTGATTCCCCAAATACAGGTCACTGAATCCAAGGCGACCTGTGGAGAGAAGAGTCAAGATGTCAGTGACAGCCTCCACTGGTTCTTATGAGTGTCCTTATAAGAAGGAAGCAGAGGGACATCTCACTACAGAAGAGAAGAAGGTAATGTGATGATGGAAGCAGAGACTGGAGTGACATACTTTGAAAAAGGAGGAAGGGGCCACGAGCTCAGGCGCTAGCAGCTGCCAAAGGCAAAGAAATGGTTTCTCCTTTCAGAACTTCAGAAGGAGCCAGCCCTGCTGACTCCTTAGCTTTGGCCCAGTGAAACGGAAAATTTCGGACTTCTGGCCTTCGAAACTGTAAGAGATTAAATTGGTCTTGTTTTAAGACCCCAGCTTTGTGGTAATTTGTTATAGAAGCAATAGGAAATAATACAGATGGCGTACTTGTTAAATCTGTTTTTAAGTGCATTTATTAGAGAACCGGAGTCTCCAGTCTCTCTCCCAAATGGCTTTCGTTTACAGGTGCTTTCACGTCCCTCCTGTGGGTGGCATTTATTTCCTATATATCCGAGCCCCGGGTGGTGGAAGAAAATGAACTGCAGGTTCTGAATAAAGGGGCAAGACATGGGGCTCCACATGTGGGCCCATATGTTTTTTTCTGAATTATTTCTGATGATTTCTTAGTTAAGTGGCTAGATACATAGTAAGCTTAGTGCCTTGAGAACCCCGAGAAGACTAACTGATTTGGGGGATTGATGAAAGGAAGGCGTGTTGACAAGGATGTCACAGCGGAGGTGGCATTTGAAAGAGCATTTTGCCTCTGGGGAAAAAGGAAACAGCCTAAGAAGAGGCGGGGAAGCTGGAGGAACAATAAGTCGCTAAGTCTAAGTTGGCTGCAGTATTAGATACGCTGTGGGGAGGACAGCAAGAGGTGGGCCATTTCTTCGCTCATCCAAAAACATGATCTGGCTGCTATGTGACAAGCCCTGTGCCAGGTACTGAGGACAAAGAGATGAAAAGATATGATTCCTGCCCCTGTGGAGTTCATAATCTGAGAAGCCAAATGTATAAATATACCAATTATAATTCAAGGAATGAAGGCAAGTTTGAATGTGGAGAGTCTGAACCTTCGCCTTTATTCTTCAGAGGGGAGGGGTGAGTAGGAAGGGAAGTCGAAGGAGGCCAAAGGGGGAACATACCCGGGCGGGGAGGTTCAATTCCAGAGCAGCAATTTTCCTATGTGTCTCCTATAACTTTTTCTCTCTTTAGCTTCTCTAATTGTCTGAATTCTTTCCTTTTCTACTAGGATGCTAATCTCTGTTTCATCAGTAACAAATCGGACAACTCACAAACGTTTGACTACTTCATTTTTCAGATTAGCGTCTGCTTGGGGCCCATCAAGCATAATCGTTCTCTGTGCCTTAGATCCTTAAGTCCTTCTATTGGAGGTTCCCCTTTCAGCTAGTCGTGATTTGTAACCTTCTAACTCAATTCCAAGCCTGGGCGCCACGGCCTCAGTGACAGGCCCTGTCACTGGTGGTAACAGCCACTTGACTGGCCAGCTGCCTGCAATCCTGCTTCGCTCTCCCTTCTCTTCGTAATACCTGTGCCAACTTGTCCTGGTAAGAATGGGAGACACCTCCCCTGGCCGTGGGCAAGACTGCTGAGCTTACTGCCTGGGGGTTAGATGAAGCTTTTTGTGAAGCAGTTCTGGTTCTTCTCTCCTTCCCCTAATTCTGAATCTATAATATCTAGACGATCGATGGGGAAATTCGTCATGTAAGAGTCTGTGAAGTCTTATTATCTGAAAGTCTTATTTGAACTTGTCATTATTTAACTTGGTTTCCTCTGCTAGACTGTAAGCTCCTGGGAACCAGTCCTTATCATCCTTGTATACCACCCACCCCTCCTGTCTAGCTCCACCCACCTACCCCCCCACCGGCTTCCACTCCCACCACTCGGTGCTATGTGGCACTTTACAATGAGTCTACAGCTGCTGGAGTAGAACTGAGAGCAAAAACTATGGCAGTAACTGACTAACCTGCACCAGACTGGTGACTGTGATTGACTCAGGGTCGATATGGCAGCCTTTTAAGGGGCGGCACCTTTCCCAGTGAATGCTTGGTACATGAAAGATTCAATAAATAGCCAATGAAGAAATGAATACATTTAACGTTCAGTGTTAAATTTATCAAAGTACCTGTACATCTTGGGCAATGCTCTTCCTCTCTAGAAGTATTTCGGTGAGCGACCGATGTGCTAGCAGACGCTTCATGGTGGTCTGCACAAGGCATTGAACAGCTTTGGACACGTGAGCCAGATTGCTTAGGAGAAGAGAGGCGTTCTCCAGTCGGTAGTAGCAGATGGCATCTACCTCCATTACGAACATGTCTTTGGTCACAACCTAGGCAGAAAAAAAGTCGGCATGACAGGCCTGATTCCTGGGCCCCTTTCCCATGCGGGGATAGAGGAACTAAATGTGTTCAGGGGGAATTTTCTCAGTGTAAGAGTATCACAAGAGGAAAAAATAGCAGTGTGTGTGTGTGTGTGTGTGTGTGTGTGTGT